>NW_025791659.1:9454898-9802188 GCF_921293095.1 Ischnura elegans
TTGATGTGTGACGTCACAAGCCTGTAGATGCCCTACTGCAGTGTTGTTCAAGTGGCTCAGCAGGGTTATTCCACTTTTTTTCAAGATCTCCAGCGTCTGCCGCCAGATCAGTGTTTAAAGAAAATCCAAATTTATCCTTTAATAAGAGTAACAATAAGCAAAATTACCCGTGTACATATTTATTGCTCATCATATCATAAATAGCACTACAACGTACACATTTCACGAGTTGTCTTTTTGATACATATAATCAGTATATTCCGAATCAACTGATGCAATGAAAAACTTGACTCACAATAAATATATAACACTAATAAAACATGATAATCGGTTTTCCAATCACTCTGCACACGCTAAAAGAATTTGCACTCCTTGAAGTTCGAAAGATTCTCCACACCTCACTTCTCACTCATCACTAACGACTTAGAATCAGTTTACGTTATTTCACATTGACATTGCGAAGACAATGAAATGAATAGGCTGAAACAAATTGCTAAACCGGTTATTGTAACATCAAAAAACTTCGAATTTCACTATTACTCTTACCCGTACTCTTACCGTAACCAAAATATGACCAAAACAAAAACAAACAACAGCGCAACGAAATTCGTGAAATGTAAACACTCGTGAATGCTCAAAATGAATAGGTAATAAAATCAAACGGAACTTAGAAGCGAACAAACGATTGAAAATTAATATGCGTTCGATGTATCCCTAAAGCACAACTAGCTCAAATATGAAACATATCCCCTTGGCAATAGTTAGATACCTTAGATCGAAATGTATAGGGTTGATTGAACTAGTATGGAAGAAATAAATAATTTCGTCGAAGCAGTTACATTCACAACTCACTTCACTCTTTACTTCATCGTCTATATGCAATCATTCGCTTAGGGGTACATTAAGGGCACAAATTGTGTTCACTTGCACTAGAGGCACAATGAAAGTTCACTGCACGTAGTTTCCTAGCAAATGCAGCTATACAAAACTTTCAATTCTTGTCAACGCTACATACGTTGCCTGCCTAACTTGAAGAATGGATTTCATGTCGCCTTGATCCATCCGGAAGCTTCATGCACAACATAGGCCATTTCAAAATAAGGAATAACCTTGGCAAATGTCCAGTCGGCATGCAGAGTACTCAGCTTGGCATCGAGCGATCGAGGGTACAGGCCAACCGTACAGGCTTGTGTCGTCATCACCTCTATTTCAAGATGGCCGACCGTTTTTGGCGGCGTTTAAAATTGTTCGAATTTTGATTGCTAATAATTCCATCATTACTTTTTCAACGCATCTGTCATTCATCCCAATCAAAATGAAATTACATCATAAGTGATATACATTCGTTTTTTTAGACCGTTCTGATAGGCTTGAACAACCCTATTCTAAGCTTGTGTCTTGTGGAAGTCTTGGGACGCCGCCCGAGCATGCGCAGAGCGACGATTCTAGTGAGTTTTTCATCGCTGCGCTGTATAATCTTGACTCGCTGCGCTGCGCGCGCTCGTTAAGGGGCTACGCCCCTTAAAACCCCGGTTCCGGCTTCGCCGTCTACATTTGTGGTCGTGCGAAGAATTTTATTTCGAATAATCTCACCTAAGCTAGGGGCCGGCTTCGCCGGCCAGGGGGTAGGAAAGCGCCGCACTCCTTCCTCGGAACGGCTTCGCCGTTCCTCGTCTGGGGTCGGCATAGCCGTCCAGAGGGCGAGGGCATTTCGGAACTGTTTCAACGTTATTCGTTTAAGGGGCGGCTTCGCTGCCAAGAGGTGGGGGGAGCCCACAGCGGCTGCGCCGCTTGAACGTCGGGGCGGCTTCGCCGCCTTGGGGTTGAGGAGCCCCCCGCGGATGCTCCGCTTATTCCTCATAAATGGTCTTATCCACCGAGAGGGGTGCCCAGGGGGATTCGGGGGTTTTAATATGTTATGCATGCGGTCACCAATCGTCCACAGTGATTACGTAGCGATGATTGTAAAGGGTAGTGCAATGCGGAATAATAGTAGCGACAAGTACCCATAAAAGAAGACTTAATGGCATGCTTTTCATTTTTTTGCGGGAGGTTCCCACCGGAATACCGGGGGTTTTTACTTGTGTCAAACCAGTGGTCACAAATCGTTCTCATAAATTCTGTGACGACAAGTCCTAGGGGTCCGGAACAGTGATCTGAAGATTCTTTTACCTGGAGAGGCGATTTATTAGAAAATGTTTTGGGAGGTTTCACGGGGTTACCGAGGTTTTAATAAGTGGTAGGGGCATCGGTTAAATTGTGACGAAAACTACTCGGAAAGGCGACTCTGCAATGTTCAAGTAGGTTTCATAAGTTTTCTGCTATTTTTCCCGTATGGTTTACGGTGGCTCGCCCTCACCAAATATTCCGGATCAAGATCTCAGAGGGGACGGGTAGTGCGGCGGAATGCTCGCGATAAGTTCTCAAATAGTAGACTTAATGGCATTTCAGGGATGGGATTTCAGGGGGATACCGGGGGTTTATATGTGTGTACTCCTGGCGCTCACCATTCGTTCACATAAACTCCGTGGGGATGAGTCGTTGGGGTAAGAACCAGCGGTGGAATAGTCACGAAAATTACCCAAAAAGTACTTCGCCGTTCATCGTCTGGCGTCTGCATAGCCGCCCAGAGGGCAAGGGCATTTCGGAACTGTTTCACCGTTATTCGATTAAGGGGCGGCTTCGCCGCCAAAGGGCGGAGGGAGCCCACAGCGGCTGCGCCGTTTCAAACATCGGGGCGGCTTCGCCGCCCGGGGGTTACTGAAGCTCCCCCTCGCCTACGCCAGTTACTCCTCGGAACGGTTTCGCCGCCTTGGGGATGAAGAGCCCCCCGCGGTTGCTCCGCTTAGTCCTCATAAATGGTCTTATCCACCGAGAGGGGTGCCCCGGGGGATTCGGGGTTTCAATGTGTTATACATGCGGTGACCAATCTTCCACAGTGATTATGTAGCGATGATTGTAAAGGGTAGGGCAATGCGGCGTAATAGTGGTGACAAGTACCCATAAATGAAGACTTAATGGCAACTTTTTCATTTTTTTGCGGGGGGTTCCAACGGAATACCGGGGGTTTTATACTGGTGTTAAACCAATGGTCACAAATCGTTCTCATAAATTCTGTGGCGATAAGTCCTAGGGGTATAAAATAGAGGCGGAATTCTGACGATTCTTTTACCTGGAGAGGAGATTTAAAAAAATATTTTTGGAGGTTTCACGGGGTTATCGGGGGTTTTAATAAGTAGTAGTGGCACCGGCTAAAATGGGACGAAAACTATTCGGAATGGCGACTTTAAAAAATTTATTTTTTTCGGCGAGGTTCCAGGAGGTGATCGGGGGTTTTCTGGTATTTTTTCCCTTATGGTTTACGGTGGCCCGCCTTCACCAAAAATTCTGGATCTAGAGTTCAGAGGGGACGGGTAGTGCGGTGTAATCTTTGCGAAAAGTTCCCAAATAGGAGATTTAATGGCACATTTTACATTTGGGGGGATTTCAGGGGGATACCGGGGGTTTATATGAGTGTACTCCTGGCGGTCACCATCCGTTCACATAAATTCCGTAGGGATTAGTCGTTGGGGTAAGAACCAGCGGTGGAATAGTCGCGGAAAGTACCCAAAAAGTAGACTTATATGAAAATTTTTATTTTTTGGGGGGTGTATGTGGGTTTACCGGGGGTTTATAGGTATGTACAGCCAGGGGTCATCAACCGTCTACATCAATTCCGTAGCGGTGAGTGGTATGGCTTGGAAATGCGGCGGAATTCTGACGAAAAGTACCCGAAAAGGCTACTTATATGCAAATTTTAATTTTTTTGGGGTTTTCAGGGGGTTTAAAGATGACAACATTATATGGTCACATTCATTTACTATCATATCTAAGAGAAGTTGCCCCTATGACATCCATATTTCGAGAGTAATACAATAAAAAGTAAATCTCTCCCCGGAAAAAATTAGTATTGCCCGCCATTTCTATCTTTTCGCGGTTATATTCATTAAATCATTTATTAAATTTTTATTCTTTATAAAAGATAATGCATAGGTGTATGTAACTATTAAGTTTCAAAGAAATCGGAGAGGTAAAAGTTGACAAATCCATGTGTTCATCTTTTGGAAATCGTAATTTTTGGTGATTTTCGGAATATTTTAATTTTTTTCTGAGTAACCAAGAACGACGAAAGAAAATTGTTACCTATATTTCGTAGAGGATGTAATGAACATATATAATAATCATTTTCGTTGCCCAACTCACAAAATAAGGCCGACGGCAGTGGAAAGTATGAAATATTTTCCGAGAAATCAATTTTTGGACGCCATTTTGAAAGCGTTTAACTTGGAAATTAACTTAAAAAACTACATAAGTAGGAGTCAACATTTATTGGCTTTCATAATATGCACCAACGGTTTGTGTGACAGAAATGTATTGCCTGTATAACGATAAATAGTAAATGGACTCCCGGGAAAAAATGGGAAGTTTCCGCCATTTTTAATTTTCTGCTGGTTTATCGATGGCAAAATTGTAAAAATGTTTAAATTTTCTAAAACAATATGAATATTTTTATGCATATACTAAGTCTAAACGAAATCGGTCGTGTAAAACTGGACGAAATGTTGTGTTAATGTTTTGGAAATTGTACTTTTTGGCGATTTTCGGCATATTTTTATTTTTTCCTCGGCAGCCAATGGTGACAAAAAAATTGTTACCTTAGTTAAATGGAGAATCAAGTGAGCATATATAATAATCATTTTTGTTATCATACACTTGATATTAAGTCGAGGGGAGCAGAAGGGATGAAATTATTTTCGAAAAACCAATTTTTGGGTGCCATTTTGGCTGCAATTTTCTTGAATTGAAACTGAAAACATTACATATTTATGTGCCCACGTTTATCAGCTTTCAAAAAATGCATTAAACATCCATGTGGCATGCACGGTTCGCGCGCAGTAAAATTAAAACCGAAAGACGGTACCCGGAAAAAGCCCGATTTCGGCCATTTTGTCGTCCTAGCGACGACACGTGGCGGAAACTCCCGGTTTTCGGATTTTTCCTCCGAATCATTTCGGGTTCCCCGCACGCCTGCCAAATTTCAGCTCTCCAGCACGTCTGGAAGTGGTCGGGAATTGGTATCCATCAGTGAGTCAGTCACCACAAGGGCTGTATATATTAGGGATGTTGCAGTGTTGCGGAATACCTTGTTTTGATGACCAGTTGACTTATCACATATGTGTAAATTGTTTTAATGTAAATAGGCCTAGTTGTAGTTGAGTTAATCGATTCAGTGATTGTTAGTGTTTTAGTGTTAGTGATTGTTTTGCGTGTTAGTTAGTCATAATGGTCTCCAGATTGCCTTAAACACTCACTAAAATACACAAAATATACATATAAAAAAAAAACAATTTTGACCCCCTCCCTCCGGTGGAGTGTGCCCCTCCCAGCATTTGACTCACGAGCCGCCACTGCCGTTGTGTCCCATCATTTGCCAACGGAGGGACAACCAAAGATGTTGCTTGGGCAGAGAAGAGCGCACATATATTCAGGCCTGAGGTTCAAGTCATGGGAATGGCAATGGCAAGCCATAATCATCGCAGTCGCACCCTATTTAGTACATATTGTAATTTGATTCCATCATGTACACCTAGTGTAAAATATTCAAAGCAGGAGTTAGTTAACATAATCAGCAGCACGGCACTAAAATTTTTTTAAAAATTTATGGTGAAAGTGTACTACTGTATTTCTCCGAATTTAGTCCCCCCCATAGGCGGATCCAGGGGGGGGGGGCACACAAAAAATCTTGGATACGACGTTGCTTGTGCCCCCAAAAAGAAATCCTGGATCTGCCCGAGGTGACAATCACAGATATTATAATAGGTCTCTGAACACCTATTTAGGTAAAGACGTTTCTGAAAAGTAGGTGTAATTATTACGCTAAAAGTTATTACAATATGGCTGTAAAGTCATCTATTTTTTTATTATGAGCATTTAAAATACGTCTTACAAGCCATCAAGGAAAAACGTAATTCGCACCGCCGCCATCTTGAATGACGTCAGCTCATGCAATAGTGTTGTTCTTAACCACCTTGACCGTGCACATTATTGAAGTTTACAGCGGAGATATTGTGGTTATTACGCCGTATTTTTCGTGTCGTAGTTATTCCTCGATATGTCGAAGCGTATAGCTTCAAGTACTGCATTGTGCCTAAGTGCAGAAATACGACTAGAAATGCTCCAAATAAATATTTTCATACGGTCACCCAAGACGTAGAACGAAGATTGGTTCGGATGAGAAAGTGCCGACGAATGTGAATGAATGAAAAAAATTAATTCTAATATTAGCGCATTGTTTATAAGATTTGACACAATCCTATACCTACTCATCTTCACCAGTGAAAAGTTTTTTCACTTGCTGGCTTTATCCACTTCGAGGGGATCTCTGTCCGACACTTTTTGAAAAAATTGTATTCCTCAAGGAGACTAATGCAACCATATAGAGCAACATTTGAGAAGTTTTTACTTTAAAAAAGAAAATATATTTTTTAAAACATACCTTTCTCGTGTACTATTTGTAACTATCCTTACGAGCAAAAACAGGGTAAATATTTTTTAAGATCTCTTAGTTTCCATAAGGTGAGGTGGGGTAAGTGCGACTCCCCTCCAGGAAAATCGTATTTCCGTTCTCGAAGCAGGTGGCGGTCGTGCAACATATTCCACACATTGTTATGAAACCAGAGCCAACGACTTTGTAATACTTATCCCTTAATTTCTCGTTCCACATGCTTAGGAAATATACCCGTCCGTTCATCTCGTAGTCTTAGTTGGTTGTGAGGAGAGTCTATACCGCAGTTCCCTCTGAATCAACGCATCGGAGGTGTTAGGTAAGAACTATGTCTTGTTTTCTCTTCTTCATGGATTGGTTTTCCTTGCTTTACTTAAAATTTAGGAACTTGGGTCATTATATTTAGTTTAGATGGGGGTCGCACTTTCCCCGTCGTAACCATTCATTCCTACCTTCCGGGGCAAGTGCGACCCCGTTGCCTGGGGTAAGTGCGACCCCCTGCCGCACTTACCACAGGCTACGAGGTTGAAGTATGGATTTAATTTTTAGTTTCTGTCTAACAGATCTTGCGTTAAACTTTTAGTTTCTGTCTGGCAGTTATTGCGTTTAACTTTCTTAAATAAATGTTGCGAAACACCGAAATTTATAAAACTAGGTCTTTTAATAGAGTCCTCTCATAAACTCTTATTTTGAAGGTTTATCTGATAAAGATAGCTTACTTCAGTTTGTTGATTGATTATGATAGGGCATTGGATATCATGTCTTCTGACGAGAAGGACGTAGACGACATATGGTATTAATGCCTGAAACAAGATAGCATGACTCGAAAAAGCTTAACAAATTCGGTGACTAACATTCAAAGTGGAGATTGGATTCTGGCTAGATTCAGCAGCAAAAAGTCAGTTGCTCATTAAGTAGGGAAAATTCTGGAGATTAATGAATAAGGTGTTCCCGTGGTTTGCTTTTTGAGGACATTTTTTGGAACTGAAATAAGTTTCACCTGTCCATGGAATGAGGATTCCAGCGAAATACCTAGGGAAAGTGTAGTAAAAATATTACCGAAGCCCCCCCTGTCGGCCGTCGACCGGCCGGCTTACAAATGTTTTTTTTTTTTCAAAAAGTATTTCAAATACTGTTTTAGATTTCAAACTCCCAAGTCACCGCTATTGTGCACTTCAATTTTGCCCAGCCCTACTTACACAATACTTGAACTGCTCTCAGAACTAGCTATGCAATCATTGCAAGAAAGGCTAGCCGCTAAGCTAACAGCTGTTAACTTCCACCTCACCGTCCTCCTCAAAAACTCGTGCCTCCACATAATAGGTTGTGCTCGGGGCACACACGAGCTCGAACGATACATTCGTTTTCATAGTGCATAATTTGCACGCAACCAATGGCAATCTGAACATATGTTTAGATTGTGCGAATGGCGTCGTCAGCGTAATCTTCTCGTCCGACCCTAATAAATGGAATTTCATTGTTAAATTTCATAAACACATTTAATATGTATTTTACAAGAGCCGGTGATATTATATTTCCATAGCTATGCATATTCACTCCCCGGCTTTCAGCATGCAGGTAGCAATTTCTGTTGCTTATGTAAGTAAACATTGCTGCCGTTGTAATTTTCGGCTAGTTTCCGGTGTCAGCCTTGGTGAAACCGGGTTCCGAGGCGTTTGTTTTTTACGATAAAACCTCCGAAAGATATATAAGAAATAAAACCTCACGTTAAAGTCGTTAAATAAACAGAGAAATTTGGTGACAATGCGCAACGCCACTGGATTTCCCACACGATTGCATGAGCTGACGTCACTTTCCGGCTGGCCAATGGAATTACGTTTTGAAGTGGGTGTGTTTTTGGAACTGTTTCGGTCATTTCTTTTCTAAATTCTTAAGATAATATGTGAAATGAGTGCGGTAAAGTGGCCTTTATGACAATTTTACTATATTTTACGATTTTTAGTTAGTATTTGAAGGGATATTAAAATTTTGTCCAGAGACCTATTCAAAGTGATTTTTGAGTGCATTCAGCAAATTTGTTGCAACATTACTTTGACCAAAAACCAAAAAATCATCAACATATACAGCAAGAATACACAGAGAATCATCATCACCCTTTACATATACACAAGGTTCAGTCAAAAAATTTTTAAATCCAATATCAGTTAATACCCTTTTACACTTATCATACCATGATTTTGAAGCCTGTTTAAGCCCATAGATCGCTCTTTTTAGGAGACACACTTTGTTCTCAGCCCCTGGTTTGACAAAACCCTCAGGCTGTTTCATGTAAATTGTTTCCCTCAGCTCACCATTTAGGAAGGCAGCCGTGACATCAAAATGGCGTATCTCTAAATTAAGTTCTACTGCTAAGGCAATCAAAACTCTAACAGTGGCATAACTTACTACAGGAGAAAATGTCTCTTTATAGTCTTCCCCATACTTCTGGCTACAATCCTTGGCTACTGGCCTAGCCCTGTATCGCACAATTTCCCCATTTTCATTTTTATTTTCCCTGAATACCCACTTACAGTTAACAGTGGATTTCCCCTTGGGAAGGTCAACTAATTCAAAAACTCCCTTTTGAACCAAAGCATTCCATTCATCTTCCATGGCCTCCAACCACTTATCCCTATTCCTAGAGAGTGCCTCTCCAACAGTTTGGGGATCCATGCAGCTATTGACAGGGTCACACGATTCTCCACCCATTGTTGTCAGATATAGAATGAAGTCAGCGTACTGTGTGGGTTTGATAACTCTCTGAGACTTACGAAGTACACCTCCGTCTCTGACTCCTTCAAACCCTGAATTACCCTCACTAGACCCAATGCCTACATCTGTTGTTTCACACTCACCTTGACCCTCACTGGACGTGCTAATGTCTACACCATCTGACTAATTGGGTTGTGGCAAAGCAACATCAATATCTGCACCTCGATATTCCACTACTGAGGTACTTAGAGGCATTAGCACAGCATTGCTAGAAACTCTGGTTTCTGTTTCCTTAGGGGACCTGAAAACATTCTCGATAAATACAACATTTCTAGCCTTTTTAACTCTGTAAGCCTTATCAGGGTCCACTAAAAAATAACCCTTGGACTCTTCACAATACCCTACAAAGTAATGCCTTTTAGAGGTTGGATCAAATTTCTTCCTAAATTGTTTTGGAACATGCTCATATGCAACACATCCAAAAACTTTCAGGTGACTCAAATCAACCCGCTTTCCCGACCATTTCTCCTCTGGTAAAGCATTGACCAAAGCTTTAGTGGGGGACCTATTCTTCAGGTAAACTGATGCCCTACATGCTTCCACCCAGAGACACTTAGGCAAGTTAGCACCCTGAAGCATACAGCGAGCCTTCTCAACTATTGTTCTATTTGCACGCTCTGCAAGACCATTTTGCTCAGGTGAGTACGGAATGGTAGTTTCATGTCTGATTCCCCACTTTTTTAGCTCATTTAGCATTGCATCATTTACATACTCAGACCCATTGTCCGTACGCAAACACTTAATTTTTTCATTGGTCTCATTCTCGACCCTCATTCTGAAGATTTTAAAGGCTTCACATACAGAATCTTTACTCTTTAAAAAACAAATAAACGTTTTCCTGGTAAAGTCATCAATAAACGTTAAAAAATACCTATGACCGTGAATTGAGAGGGGGTCCATTGGTCCACACAAGTCAGAATGAATTAATTCTAGGACTTTGGATGTCTTTTCTAGACGAGGACTGCTAACAGGAAATGGTTTCCTGCACTGTTTGCCCTCTACACAGGCCACACATGGCTCAAACTGATAATATTCACCCAAATTCATGCCATCAGCTAAATTTTCTAAGACAGACATATTCTTGCGCCCTAAATGGCCTAATCTCTTATGCCACAATTCGAAGGGGTTTTCCTTTTGAAATGCTGTAGCAAAACAATTTTTAACAGGCTTACTTTCAGCTACTTCCCTCCCTTCACTGACATCCAAGGTGTACACACCACCATCAACAGAACCGGTTGCAATTAAATTTCCCTTAACACTTAGATTGACAGACTCATAGATTTCACATCCCTTGTCAGTGAATAAAACTGAGGCCCCATTGTTAGTCATGCAACTCACAGACAACAAATTTGCAGATAAATCTGGCACATGAAATACATTTGAAATGCTTTGCACCCCACCTTGTTTCAGTCTTGCAACAGCAATACCTTTCCCTGCAACACCAATCTTTTCATTGTTTGCCACAGTGATTTGCATCTCTGTACCAGCATTAGAATCGAAATCAGACAGCCAATCTCTGCGCCTCGTCATGTGAGCAGACGAACAAGAGTCTATATACCATTTTTCAGGCCGTACTTGACATGACATGGCCGTGAGCCAGGCAACACTTTTCTCTCTACCCTCAGAATTTAAAGAATTCGAATAGCCCTTAGCATTTACATTTTTACTCACACTTTTGTCTGGGCAATCACAGGAAAAATGCCCATACTCGTGGCATTTATAACATCTGACCTTGTTAATGTCGAATCCCGTTTTCTTTCGACAACCTGTATCAGACTTCTTCCCACCAGATGACGGAAAGGTGCTCTTGTGCTTCGCGGTAAAAGCAACTGCTGACGCCTTCATGTCAGTTGACACCCTTGTAACCCTCTTGGAGCAGCTTCTGCTTCACTGTCTCCACCTTGAGTTTGTCCGTCGCAGTGTTCTCCACAGCCATCCGGAACGGCCGGTAGTCCTCCGTCAGCCCTCTCAGCATCAGGACTGCGAGGAGCTCGTCGTCTACCTGCTTCCCCATGCTCTTTAACTTAGTGTCAATCTCCGTGAACTTATTCACATATTCCTCCATGTCGGAATAATTCACTAATTTTACATCGAACAACTGATCGATGAGAGCAATATGTCGGTTCACACTTCTGTTCTCGTACGTGGCCTTCAGATGCATCCACATTGCATAGGCCGTCTGCTTACCCGTCACTTCCATTTTAGGGCCGGACTCAAGAAGCATGTAGATTTTAGCTCTCGCTTTTTGAGCTAGCTTCTTCTGTATCGCCGTGGCACTAGCAGACAACTCTTCGCTCACGAAGTCCCACATATCCTCATGGATGAGATACATTTCCATGTCCATGGCCCAAGTCTCGTAATTCGCTGCTCCTCGCAACTTCTCCATCTGCGGCAACGACCTCGCACCGTAGTGAATGTTCGTGATGGATTTTGCAGTTTCTTCGCCCATTTTCGACGCACAAACTAGAAACACTTAGTTCGCCACAACGTGGTCTCGCGACACAGGCTAAAAAAATAATTTTTATAGAAACGCACACGAATTACTGGGAATAAACGTACCCACAGACTTTAGTCCAATTTTTTGCGACTGCCTGGACCCATGACCTGTTGAGATTATTAAATCGGCAGTGGATAAATTTGGACTTATCGTGGAGGAAAAAAAGAACACACCAACTTAGGAAACCATCACCGGAAGACGACGCTCATTTATTACAGCATAACGGTACAATGTTAGCAAGAGCGCCAAAATTCAAAAAACTTACTCAATCTCGATTACACTCAGAAATAACAGAAACTCCCGGTTTTCGGATTTTTCCTCCGAATCATTTCGGGTTCCCCGCACGCGTGCCAAATTTCAGCTCTCCAGCACGTCTGGAAGTGGTCGGGAATTGGTATCCATCAGTGAGTCAGTCACCACAAGGGCTGTATATATTAGGGATGTTGCAGTGTTGCGGAATACCTTGTTTTGATGACCAGTTGACTTATCACATATGTGTAAATTGTTTTAATGTAAATAGGCCTAGTTGTAGTTGAGTTAATCGATTCAGTGATTGTTAGTGTTTTAGTGTTAGTGATTGTTTTGCGTGTTAGTTAGTCATAATGGTCTCCAGATTGCCTTAAAAACTCACTAAAATACACAAAATATACATATAAAAAAAAACAATTTTGACCCCCTCCCTCCGGTGGAGTGTGCCCCTCCCAGCATTTGACTCACGAGCCGCCACTGCCGTTGTGTCCCATCATTTGCCAACGGAGGGACAACCAAAGATGTTGCTTGGGCAGAGAAGAGCGCACATATATTCAGGCCTGAGGTTCAAGTCATGGGAATGGCAATGGCAAGCCATAATCATCGCAGTCGCACCCTATTTAATACATATTGTAATTTGATTCCATCATGTACACCTAGTGTAAAATATTCAAAGCAGGAGTTAGTTAACATAATCAGCAGCACGGCACTAAAATTTTTTAAAAAATTTATGGTGAAAGTGTACTACCTACTGTATTTCTCCGAATTTAGTCCCCCTCTGAATATAGTCCCCCCCATAGGCGGATCCAGGGGGGGGGGGCACACAAAAAATCTTGGATACGACGTTGCTTGTGCCCCCCAAAAAGAAATCCTGGATCTGCCCGAGGTGACAATCACAGATATTACCCACACAGCACACTCAAAATTTATACCGTATAAAAGTTGCATAAATGGATAGGTATAATATGCAAATAATATTCCGTCGATTATGCACATATTATGCGAATAATATGCACATAATATTTAAATATTATGCCGCCGTAAACTATTACTATAATATTGACATAATATGTATATTATTACATTGTTAGTAACATCCCATCGTTAATTATGATTCATATAAGAATCATAAATCAACAGCCACCCAGCAAACTCAAAAATCCTATTCAGTATAAAAGTTGCATAAATGGATAGGCATAATATGCAAATAATATTCCGTCGATTATGTACATAATATGCGAATAATATGCACATTATATTTAAATATTATGCCGCCGTAAACTATTAATAATATTGACATTGTATGTATATTATTTCGTTGTTAGTAACATTTTATCATTAATTATGATTCTTATAAGAATCATTAATTAACGGCCACCCAGCAAACTCAAAAATCCTATTCAGTATAAAAGTTGCATAAATGGATAGGCATAATATGCAAATAATATTCCGTCGATTATGCACATAATATGCGAATAATATGCACATTATATTTAAATATTATGCCGCCGTAAACTGTGATTGTATCCGTAAAAATCGATGATCATACATCCTCTGTATCAAAAAATGTGAAAACTTATGTTTTAATATATCACTAACAATTTCGTATCGTTCGCAGAATACTCCACAATTATTATTATTTTTTTATTTTACACACCGGCATATTCCGGTCTGGCGAGGTACGCAGCTTGGTAGCCATATTGCCGTTGTCCATGGCCGTTGTGTTGTTGTTCATTGTTGTTAGTTGTTGCCGTAGCCATATTGCCGTAGTTTGGAGAATTGAACGTCTATTGAAAAATCTAATATTAAAGAGGAAAAGATGGGTTTACGGAACTAATTTATGTCACAGTACTATTCTGGTAACGCATATACGATAAGGAATAATAAGCTTCATGGTATGAAGAACAGGACTTTATTTAAAATCAAAGTAAGTACACGTACGTGAGTCGTTGTCGTTTGTCATAGGGTAGAAAGCAAATCTGAAATTATCAGCTCCTAATTTTGAGTGTTATTCCCAGTACTTTAATTAATTTTTTTAATTACCTAAATGTAGAGGAGAGTAGGGTATTATGGAATAGTCGGGGAATATGGAATACCTAGGTTTTGGCTCTCTTAGGTGCTGCTGTTTTGTGGGAATACCATGAACTACCAAGAAAGACTCCCATGATACCATTCAGAGAGAGGCGACCGCTTGAAGACGTTGTGTGAGTCGCTCTGAAATAAAAGCCGTGTCCCAACTCGTTAGCCATTAGGCATCATGTATTTAGCCAGCCAGATTCTGGGCAGCCAACCACAAGGGAGCATGAATTGGGACATCCTTACGGAGGTGCTGCCATCTACTGGGCACTAGGCCAATGCAAAACAAGAGATAATCGGAATGATTTGAACAAATGATGAACAAAACCCACCCTAAATTGTTAAAATGTGATTTTGAGTATTAGATGTCGGAGAAGAGTATTTGATCATAATTTTAGTACCTTAGACAACCTTTTTGTAATAGTAAAGTAGGGGTATACTTTCAAATTCGTATTTTTAGTTCCGTATGGTTTTGTTAAAGAGGTTTTAGCTAAGTTTGTGGCGAAATGTTAACGTATATCCCTTTTAATTGGTTTGTAATATTTAAATCGTCTCTCAACCAAGTACTTTTTTGAATTCCTTATATTTTAGCAATTTAATTTTTAGTTTTGTATTATTAGAACAGGTCTATTTAGTCTATTCAAACGGTTACCGTCTGATTTGGGATTTATTTAAAGTATGGTTTACGTACATAAATCAGGTTTCGGTATCATCTTTTAATCACCATACATTTTAATTTTTGTTACTTATTCCGATTCCAATTTCGGGACTTTGTCCAATAACATATAATAATAATTGTTTATTCTTACGGGTGTTAACCTAATGTACAAAAAGTGTTAAATAAGAATTTAGACATAGTGTTACATAATTAAGAATATATTAGAAGCATATAAACATCAATAAGCATTATTTAACACGTTAGAAAAGTAAACGGTAGCAAAAGATAACTTGTGATCGGTATAAAAAGTTATAAAATAACATATACATACACAAGAAGCATATAAACATTAATTAGCATTAAAATTAACGCCGCCTTCTCTTTAACTAATTTCTCCGTAATTCTTACACTTCCATTAACGCAATTTCATTATTATAAACAAAATAAAAATTAATAATTATTCGAACAAGTCTCAAAATATCAACACTACTTGCAAACAAGTACTATCCCTTGTTGACAGCCATGATGCCCTTTCTCCTGAAGACGCTTTGCACGCTTTGAATCATGGGAAAAGTGGGGCGAAGGATGCACTCCTCGATGCCTAAATCTGGCGGCCGCGTTAGCTGCCTAAATTCCCTCCCTTATGCTGGCTAACGAGTTGGGACATCCTTCCAAGATGGCGTCATGGCTAAATCCTGGAATTGGCATAGCCAAATGGCCAATTGGGACACGGCTAAAGTGTAATTTTTGATTTTCAAAAGTTTTTGCAGGTAAGTTGTCATAAATTGTTACCGCCTATACAGCATTTTAATTAAGAATTGATATTATTTTAATGTACACTTAAATAACTGTAGTTTTTGATGCAATTATAGTTTTTAATCTAGCGTTGTTTGTTCTCTCAGTGTGTAGGTAAATTTTCCAAAATGTCGTGTCGGGTATTATGGAATACTTAGTATTCCATTTTACCCGACGTAAAAGGATAGTATTCCATATTACCCGACAAACTTTACTTGATGAAAATAAATGCTATAAATTGTTTTCCGTTGTAATAAGATAGTAAAATAGTAATCATTGAATGAATTAATGGTAATATAGGATACATTTAAAACCAAATCGGTCTTAATTGGTTTATTGCGTTTCAATATGTCTGACGTTCCGTTAAAATCTGTCCCCCCTACCTGCAAGACTTTTAAGTTACAATTTTTTTATAGATATGCCTAGAAAGAAGGAAGACGAGGGGAAGAAGCGAAAGCTTTGGTGTCCGACGAATATGGCTACGGCCATAGAAGCTGTTCGTGAAAAGAAGATGGGGTACCTTAAGGCTTCCAAGGAATTCCACGTTCCCAGAGCGTCACTCTTCCGTCTTGTGCACAGTAACGAGGAAAATGCAAAGGTAGCAGCTTCAACTACTCTTGGGCGAAAACCAGTTTTTTCTAAAGAAGTAGAAGCCGAGATACAAAAATATTTAGTGGAAATGGAGGCAATGTTCTTTGGGCTTACAAAGAGGGATGTCTGCAGTCTTGCCTATCAACTAGCAGTTCGCAATAAAATACCTCATCCATTTAAGGATGAAACTGCAGGGAAAGACTGGTTCTACGCTTTTATGAAAAGGAACCCGGCACTTTCAGTCCGTAAACCCATGGGTACATCTTTTGCCAGGGCTAGAGGTTTCAATAAAGAAGAGATAGACAAGTTTTTTGATCTACTTGACGATGTTTTCAAAAAACACAACTATCCTCCGAATAGGATATACAATGTTGACGAAACTGGTTTGTCTGTTGTACAAAGTAAAGTTCCACGCGTAGTCGGCCTAAAAGGAAAAAAACAAATTGGGTCACTTACTTCGGCTGAAAGAGGTTCTCTTGTCACTATCATTCTTTGTATGAGTGCTGGAGGTGAATTTGTCCCGCCCCTTGTGATTTTCCCTAGGAAGAATATGAACGATCAACTACTTAGAGGTGCTCCACCAGGGGTAATCGCTTCGTGCCATCCGTCTGGTTGGGTTCAGACAAACATTTTCACTAAGTGGTTTCAACATTTCATTTTTGTAACAAAACCCACTGCTGATTCACCTATCCTTCTTCTACTTGACGGGCACACAACCCACAAGCGTAACATTGATGTAATTAACTTAGCAAGGGAAAATCATGTTACGATTTTATGTCTGCCCCCCCACTGTTCACATAAAATCCAACCATTGGATAAGACTTTTATGGGTCCTTTAAAAACTCACTATAGTGAAGAAGTTAGAACATTCTTAAGGCATAGCTCAAGGCCCTTGAGTGTTTTTGACATTATGGAACTGTTTGGGAGGGCATATCTTAAAGTTCAACGAGGGGACATAGCAGTAAATGGGTTCAAAGCGACTGGAATCTATCCGGTGAACAGAAATGTGTTTAGCAGTGAAGATTTTATTGCTTCTAAACTCACCGTTCCTGGACCACAGACTACGAGAACAGAAAGTGATTCGTCAAAAAATTTGAACTCACCTGAATCCTGTTCTTCCAAAAGTTCTGATGCGCTGCTTTCCCCAGACACGAATACGTTAAAAGATCTTGTGCTACCGATGGAGATTTCACCACCACCTCCCAAAAAGCAGAAATCAAATAGGGGAAAGAAAGTGGGATCTTCTTCCATAATTACCAACTCCCCATACAAGAATGAGTTAGAGCTCCAGATGAATGATAAAGGAAAAACTAATAAACGGAAAACTTCAAAAAAACAACCGAAGAAACCCATAATAAATAGACGGCATGTGAAGAAACGTTTGTTAGACAACTCATCGGGAGGTAAACTAACTGGAGGTGACGAAAGTGCTGACAGCGATGAATCGTTTCATTCTGATTTGTCATCTGATTTGGATTTCTTGCCATCAGCAAAACAACCAAAGAACACGGACGCTGAGTGTATCTTCTGTAATTTAAAATTTTCTGAAGATCGACGAGGAGAGATTTGGATCCGATGCATCAGTTGCTCACTTTGGGCTCATCTTGACTGCACAGACGCAGAAAAAGATGACTACGTCTGTGACTTTTGTAAATAGATCAGTAAGATACCTAAAATGTCTATGTTTAATTAGTATAAAATAAATAGTGTTTTTTGAGGTTTAGTAAATTTTTCAATAAAAAAGCCACCTATTCCATATTACCCGACAGTTCCATATTAGACTCGATTTGTAATTTTTTCTTATACATTTATTTTTTTTAGCATCTAAGAGATTAATATCGTCTTAACCAAAGGCAGTTCATCGCTAATAGCTATATAGTGTGCTGATTATTATTTGAGGTATTTTCATCAATTATCAACCAAGATATATGTATACATATAAATGGTATTCCATAATACCCTACTCTCCTCTATATCTTATGACGGTACTTTTTCAGTCAGAGTCCCAGCTTGAAAAGTGAAGGGAGGCTATTCCAAGGAAAGACGAAGTTTTGGCACTTAAGTACTGAACCAGGTTGTGAGCTGCACTTTCGCCCTGAAGATATCACGTACTTGATCATATATGCATATAATTATTTTAGTTTGTGATTATTAATGACAATATTATCTTTATTGTTTCGGAGTGCATTTTCAAGAACGGCTTGCTTACATCGTTTGCGTGATTGCTCGCCACAACTCTATGACTAACACAGAGATAATTATACGATTAGAAGACCTCTTTGTGGCTTGGAATCACATTTTGGACCATTTTTAATACATTCGCTAAGAAAAGACCGTAGATGTTCAACCATGCGGATGTCATGGAAGGAATCATCGCCAGTGTTGTGATTGTGAATTCGTGTGACATACTTTGTACTTTCTAATCGCAATTTCATGAGTAACGATTATGGAAGGGCGAATGTTTGTCATTAGATGTCATTCACATGATATTTAAACCAAATTTGCGATGATATAGGACTCCTAACTGAATATTTGTATATTTGTGATACAACGATGAAGGATTGTGCCTTGTTTTAGTGCAATGTACCTATGCTGTGTCTACATGAATGATTCATTAAATTTCTCCTCGTTTCCAGAAATCAATTTTTATTCATGTAATTTTCGAATATTATGCAACTGCATGTTATCACGCATCAACGGTATAAAATATGCATAAAAGGTTCGTAGATATGGTATAAAATGTGCATAACATGTACCTAAAGGTGCATACTAATGGTATATATGGGTATAATATGTGCGTATATTTAGCCACATCAATGGTATAAATCGTGCCTAAAAGGAGCATATAAATGGTATAATATGCGCATATATTTTTTAGGCCACATCCATGGTATAAATTGTGCATAATATGTACATAAAAGGTGCATATATATATGGGTATAATATGTGCATATATATAGCCACATCAATGGTATAAATCGTGCATAATATGTACATAAAAGGAGCATATAAATGGTATATATGGGCATAATATGCGCATATATTTTAGGCCACATCCATGGTATAAATTGTGCATAATATGTACATAAAAGGTGCATATAAATGGCATATATGGGTATAATATGTGCATATATATAGCCACATCAATGGTATAACTTGTGCATATTATGTACATAATATGTGCATATAAATGGCATAATGTCCTCATAAATTGCGATATTATGCGCATAATATGCGGAATATATGCACTGATGGAATGGCATAATGTTTGCATATATACGGAATATATGAGGACATTATACCATTTATATGCACCTTTTATGTACATAAAAGGTGCATATATTCCGTATATATGCAAATATTATGCCATTCCATCACTGCATATATTCCGCATATTATGCGCATAATACCGCAATTTATGAGGACATTATACCATTTATATGCACATATTATGTACATAATATGCGCGTTTTATACCATTGTGGTGGCATAATATTCGCATAATATTTGAATATTATGTGCATATTATGCCATTCCATCACTGCATATATTCCGCATATTATGCGCATAATACCGCAATTTATGAGGAAATTATACCATTTATATGCACATATTATGTACATAATATGCGCGTTTTATACCATTGTGGTGGCATAATATTTGAATATTATGTGCATATTATTCACTTTGTGCTGTGTGGGTATAATTGCACGCAGTGATAATATTTCTATCACAAAAATATGGGGAACTAATAGTTCACCAAAACTTAAACAATAAAATTAAGAACTGAAAATTAAGTCTTTAGAAGCTGAAGTAGACTCAATTTTGTTAAAAAAAAAAGCTATAGGAAGTCCATAAACAGCCTGCATGTGCTTTACAAAATTTGAACGATGAGAGTGAAGTTACCGCTCTTGGTGGAACAGTCGAAAATATTTCCTGTCCTCTCGATGGATGACGCCACCATCACTGAAACACACTCGCAGTTGCATTTATTCGCTGTTTTCCTTTCCATGTGGAACAAATGAAATGGTAAATCCGAAGCGGTCATGAGAAATTCCATAGAAATTCACAAGAATTGGAATTCTTTGCAAAAAGTTTCGGAAAGAAATTTTCAAGCATAATGATATAGCCTCGCTTTGTTGAATCAACTAAATTCACAATTTGCGATATTGGAATACGTCAACCGTTTAGGATTAGCCTCGTGAATATTCGTCAGATAAAGACTTTACCATAAAAAAATCTTGTTGTTTGTCAGCTGGTTCTTTTACCATCTATTTTTATTATTATTTTTTTCTCATGAGTAAGTTTCCATGTGGAAATTCCACATAACCTCATTGGAATTTCACTGATCGTCATCTTTTTTTAGAACTCGTGGAAAAAAGCTAAAATCTTTTGGAAATACGTCCAACTAGAATTGCTCATCGTGAATTAAGCGGCTGGTGAAATGGTTCTTTACGTTAGGTAAGGGTAATGTTTTTAATTCTTGATTCTCATTTATTTTGTTCTTTGTTGATGTTGTTGGTATCTCGTGAAATTTCAAGTGAGTCATTAAGTGGGAGACATTTAATATCCATGTTTTTAGCATAATAATTACTGCGATAGCAAAATTTATTTCGTATGTTTAAATCTTTAATATGATGAAAAGCTGAGTAAATATATTGATATCACTCCTCGAGCCTCAGTTAAGAAGCATTTTATTAAAAGTGTAAGTACTTGTCAAACTTGTTCAATATAATTGATGGAATGTTCATTGCGAGGCAAGTGTATGTCATTTTAATCCTTTAGATAAATAATGCTTAGCTGTTTCAGTTATGTGTTGTGTCAATGTTTCTAATGCAATGTATATAGTTTTTTGAACAGTTTGTGGTGGTTCGAAATTTTTTCCCGAGTTTTTTTTAAAGGAAGCCATCCCATATCCGATGAGGCAGTCAAAACATAATCGTTACTGCCGCCTTACCCAATTATCGGTGTTAATTTGCTGTAAACTTGGGGGCTTGAGGATAGCCATGCAACGAAAATGTTATTAATTTTTCATCTTCTGGCTTGAAATTAGCTATGGATTTGGCATCGTATTAACATTCCTTCCATTTGTCATTCATTCTATGTAACTTGTGTTTTACGTCAGATTCGGTGTCACTTCGAAACTCAATAACTCGATTCTGGTGTACATTTTGTGTGCTAGGTTTCAGCAATAGGATCTTAGTATTGGAGCTTAATAAAAACGTAGAACCAGCGGCACAAAATCTTAGAAAGTTATCGAATAAATAAAAATAAAAGAAAGGGCTTTATGTCAGGTTAGTGAGTTCTTCCTTGTTGGCCATTTTCTATTGATGAAAAAATGTTTCACCATTATCATCTGGACTGTTTGAAGTTGATATGGTGGGATTTGAGTTAGTTTGATGAGAATATAGTTAATTTGGTGATCGTGAAAATGGTATTACCTTTGGTAGGTTTTATTGTGACATTTTGGTACCTGTGATTTTCATGAAATTCATATCTGTGGGTATTTATCTCTGTCAACCAATACAGTATCAAGGTACACGAAGATTATCTCTGCCTTTTCTTTCGGTTCATACCACATCCGTCTGCAATTTCAGCAAAACTGTTGTCAAAAAATCAACGGATGCAGTGAGGAGCCAATAAGCCAGGCAGGGGCAGTTGGCTGGTCAGCGATAGTCGAGGGCCCTTAGCTTATGGGGACCAAAGAACGCTTGTGTCTTACGCGAATTGTTTATGAAAAGTGCGATAAAAAAAGACTCGGTTCACTTGAACCAAGGTTTATTTGCAATAGGGTGGTTTCCTATTATTTTTTTATAGCCTAAATCGAAAGATTATTACTCCTGGAGTACGTATTTCATGCATTTAGATTTCTAAGTGACAACATATATTTCTTGCAATGAAATGGACAGTGAAAATTTTCAAGCATGCGAAAACGTTACGGCTAAGTATGAATGCTGGGAAAACCCCGTGTGACATCGTTCTGGTTCCCGCTGCCACAAGTGAGGTGACCTTGGGGCGAAGTTTAGAGAGCTGATACGATGCAGAATGCTAGCAGGTAGCAGAGTACCCTGCTAGCTGGTAGCGCTTGGCTTAAATAAGGATTAATAATACCTTATCAAACGAAGGAAACTTTCCGACCTTTGGCAGTATTAATAGGAGATTATTAAGACATGTTTCCCTGAGCTCTGTGCCTCATGCGTGCATTGGCAATCTCAGACGATGTAAAACTCCTATCTACTCGTATGGAAGCGAGGTCCCTGTGACGTCACGTGGAGTGGCATCGCATGGGTGCCAAGCTGGCCTTTGTCAAAGGAGGTTAAAATTGACCATTGCCATTTGTCTAAACCAGTATTTCTAAAACCAAATAATTTGAATATTATGAATACACTAATGGTGGGTAATGAATCGCAATCAATGCCTTTCGTTTTCTTTGATGAAGGAAACTACCCTATTATGAAATTCAATGTTTTCATTAATATGCTTTGTTCACAATATACTCAGCGTGAATGTATACAAAAATCAAATAAATTAAAGGTTCCACAAGGTAAAAGAGAACTTCAGGTCCAGGATTTTTTTCAGGGGGGGTGGCACAAGGGTCTGACCGGTTTTCTCATATTCGACATTAAAAACAAAATACAACAATTACTGTAGAAAATATTCTTCATTTCGATATGAAGGTTAATGATATGAAATTAAATGTTATAAGCTCCATAATACACAAAATAAAATGAAAGTAATGATAACCGTATTTAAAATCTTATCTAGTTTTTAAGTGTCCGGGAGGGGGGGTTGTGCCCCCACCCTCCCCCTAAATTCGCCTATGGAGAATTCGATACTTTTCTGAAAGGGTTTTTAGATGAGATTTCAATTCTAAGTCAAGGAAAAAAATTCACTAAATAGATAATGAAACCGTAGCACATTATAAAATTTTTTTAGCTGTGAAATTCTCACTTTTCATAGTCTTTTTATTACGAATTCGCTATTTTTTTTATTTTTACCTAGTTTATAGCCCATAGCTTATGGAACCCCTCACAACGCTTGTGTCTATCATGAAGCGTACATCAAAGATGTAATGAACAAAAAAAGACTCGGGTTAATAGAATAAAAGTTTATTTGCAATTATGAAATTCTATGTTTTCATGAATATGCTTTGTTCACAATATACTCAGCGTGAATGTATGCAAAAATCAAATAAATTAAAGGTGCAACTAGGTAATAGACAACTTCAGGTCCAGGATTTTTTTCTGAGGGGTGGCACAAGGGTCTTACCGGTCTTTTCATATTTGAGGTTGAAAAAAAAATACAACAATTACTGTACAAAACAAGGGCGTACCCAGGATCAAAACTAGAGGGAGGCATGCAGAGGTTGTTCGGATTGTAACACAGAAATGGCTATGGAAATCATAAATTTTAAAAAATCATAACAGCTCTTTATTATTTTTTATAATAGGGTAGTTTCCTTCATCAAAGAAAACGAAAGGCATTGATTGTGATTCGTTACCCACCATTAGTGTATTCATAGTATACAAATTATTTCGTTTTAGAAATACCGGTGTAGACGAATGTCAATGGTCCATTTTTATCCTCATTTGAAAATGGCCAGATTGGCACCCATGCGATGCCACTCCACGTGACATCACAGGGACCTAGTTTCTATACGAGTGGATAGGAGTTTTGCATCGTCTGAGATTACCAATGCATGCATGAGGCACAGAGCTCAGGGAAACATCTCTTAATAAATCAGCTATTAAAATTGCCTAAGGTCGGAAAGCTTCCTTCGTTTGATAAGGTATTAATATTCCTTATTTAAGCCAAGCGCTATCTGCTAGCAGCCTGCACCGTAGCAGAGCTCGGGGAAACATGTCGTAATAGTCACCTATTAAAACTGCCCTTGGTCGGAAAGTTTCCTTCGTTTGATAAGGTATTAATATTCCTTATTTAAGCCAAGCGCTACCAGATAGCATGGTACTCAGCTATCCGCTAGCAGCCTGCGTCGTATCAGCGCTCAGGCCTTGCCTCAAGGTCAGCTCACACGCCGACAGCTAGAACCAGGAATACGTCACACGCACTTTTCCCATCATTCCTACTCAGCCGTCGCTTTTTCGCGCGCTTGAAGTTTTTCACTTTTCATTTTATCGTGAAAAATAGATATCGTCATTCGAAAATCTAAGAGAGTGAAATGCGTACTCCAGGATCAATAATCTTTCGATTTAGGCAATAAAAAAATAATAGTAAACCACCCTGTCGCCCACCAAATAGAATCCGCTCATCTAGATAGCCCTTGTAGTACTAGATGAGCAGATTTGATTCGGTGGGCAATAGGGTAGTTTCCTTCATCAAAGAAAACAAAAGGCATTGATGGCGATTCGTTACCCACCATTAGTGTATTCATAATACACAAATTATTTGGTTTTTGAAATACCGGTTTAGACGAATGGCAAGGGTCAAATTTTATCCTCATTTGAAAAAGGCCAGATTGGCGCCCATGCGATTCCACTCCACGTGACGTCACAGGGACCTAGTTTCTACACGAGAGGATAGGAGTTATGCATCGTCAGAGGCTACCAATGCATGCATGAGTCACAGAGCTCAGGGAAACATGTCTTAATAATCACCTATTAAAACTGGCTAAGGTCGGAAAGTTTTCTTCGCTTGATAAGGTATTAATAAACCTTTTTTAAGCCATGCGCTACCAGACAGGAAGGTACTCAGCTACCCGTTAGCATCCTGCGTCCTATCAGCGCTCAGAGCCTCGATCAAGGTCACCTACCAGGCGGGAGGGGGAACCAGAAATGCGTCGTACGGACTTTTTCCCTTCATTCCCACTTACGCGTCGCGTTTTCGCGCGCTTGAAATTTTTCACTTTTCATTTGATCGCGAAAAATAGATATCGTCATTTAAAAATCTAAAAGCGTGAAATACGTACTCCAGGAGTAATAATCTTTCGATTTAGGCAATAAAAAAATAATAGGAAACCACCCTATTGATGAGCGTTTATGCAGTGGAGGTGTCGAATTGTCTAGTTTTGATATACAGCAACGGAATCTCCTAAAAGTTAATTTTAACAGGGTTCCCACTCAACCGTGAAAACCGTGAATTCCGTCTACCGTGAAAAAACCTGGAAATAGGCGTGAATTTTGTCATGAAACCTCAAAAATCTCTCAAACTCATAGATTAAGAAATACCATTGACAGATCAAAAGAAAAAAATGATATTTCAATCATGTTTCAAGGCCGAGCCACTAACAGACACTGTCCATACAGTAATCTCCACACGTATATTCGAAGTGCATTATTGGCGCCTTGTGCCATGACGACGCATTGATCTTGGGCCTGTGATTGGAAGACCGGCCTACAAAGTGTTCATTAACCCTGACGAAAAATCAGACACTTCTTCACTTCCCTACCTCACTGCTCCCTCCATTTCCCCACTCACAACCTTAAGCTACACCTAAATTTTGGTATCGATAGGTGGCGTCTTGAGAAATAGCACCTTCATTGCTATGTTTGAATTCGCGGCGCCTGTCGCGGTTGATGAATTTTTAGTTAATGTCTGGGCGGTGATTGTTACGTCATCAATATTTCTGCCTAAAATGACTTTTCTGTAGACCATGAATTTGACGACATTAAGACCTTGAAAACCGGGAAAAAACCGTGAATTTTATAATTTAGTTAGAGTGCCAAAATGATGTAAATATATTTCCAGGCATGTAATTTTTTTTATTTTTTATTCTCCGGGAATCCCCGTTGTCTCGGGGGGAGCCGATGATTGGGAGTATGCTGTGTAATAAAACAGATTAAATTACTGGCAAATATATATATAAACTGGAAAATTCGATCCAGTTTCTCAACAGAAGAATATGGCATGACACAATCGAGGGTTGATATCTTCCCGAATGCGGTCAGTCCTTGATATACGAATCGGGCTAATTACTGTGTTTAACCTTTTCCCTACTGTACACGTATATATACGTGTGGACGTTTCCTGACCCGGGAGACGACGGCCGTGTATTTACGTGTGAGATTTTGCTAGCCAGGAGAATGAAAGCCGTATGTATAAGTTTTCCAGCTCTCCCCCTTTTAGGACGGTCATGGGTTAGCGTCGTCTTTGTCTCGGGATCCAACCCTGCGGGGTTTAGGATTTACCCTCGGAATCCAGGAGCAGGTACCCGGACCCCTCTTCTTTTATAACCCCTCTTAGCAGTAAGGGACAGCGGTTGTACAATTGTTTATTTAGTCAGTTTTCGAAATAAATATGTATTTGTTCATTTGTCATAAAAAAAATAAACTAAGAATAGAATTATTTGTCTTTTGAGCAGCGTTTACAATTTTCAAACGAAATTCTACGATAAATATTAATTTATATCTCGAGTTAATTATAAACATGAACATGGAAATTGTTGCTGCATTAAATGCGTTAATAATGGCCTTAAAACTTCATTGAAAATTTGACAATGCTCAGATAAAAATGAGGAATTCAATTCAAAGTCTGTAATTTACGTGCAAGCAACAATTATCCATTTGCTAAATACATATAAGCAATACATAAGTTGACCGCGAACCAATGATGCAGGTATGGTCGTAAACCCAGAAAGAAGGGAGCATAACTACTCTCGGAGTCCGAGATAATGCGAAGTCCCTGCGTGTAGGGGTCGAAAAAGGTTCAGCGAGACCCTTCTTAACGAATGTCCTCCAAATATGCTCCGTACCACGAGAAAGAAGAGTCTCTTGGGGCTCAGTACAGCAGTCATGCTAAGACGAAAACTCCGCCGTCTCGATAGGGTTAATGCAGTTATCAATTAATTTTAATGTAAACTGAGAAATATTTTTAAAAATCGCTACCCGTCATAGTTGTGGTTAATGGCCCTCCTTGGTAGCCTTGGTGATAAGACAAGAGTTTACTGTATTATATTTATGTATAATAATTCATAGACATTGTTCACATTCAAAATTTTAGATTTTCCCGACGTAAAGATTGATGAAAAATTTCTCGGGAATCCCACCGGGTGTGGTATTGGGTTAATTCTCCCTTAACGTTTCAATGGCTGAGTATGCCATCGTCTTCAGTGGTTTACTCTTAACACTACTCCACGTCACAAGTCTTTCAACAAAGCAATCGATCGATTAAAACTGTAAAAAATCGAGTGCTTTAGAAATATGGCCTTTAACCTCGCTCTAATCATGAAGTTAATCGATAAATGTAGGTCCTCATTCAATATCGCATCCTGCGTGAACCAATTTATACCAGGCTATATTCTCCGCTAACCATACCATTACCAAGAGTTCAGCATCGTTACAATTGAATGGATACGTAATTTTCACAATGGGAACACACAATTTCATATCTTTATATGTAAAGTAGGTTGATCGAGCTCTTACGAGGATGTCCATCGTTTATATGGCCGTGCTAGTTTGATCTCGATTAAACAGTTTGATTATTGCGTTGTTAGATTTTTTTATAGAAATGGTTTCGGTCTTATGATAAAAAAATATCCTCGCCACACGGACATCTGGTGATTGAAAAGGCGTTGAGATGATCGTTTTCCTTGCGATTGGCTTAATGGGCACCTTTTTTTGACTCATTATCTACTTCAGCAACTTTTAAAAAAATGAGGAAATCGAGTCTAGAGGGCGTGGGCAAGATGATGCTAATTTACCACCCTTAAGATGAGTTGCAGCATATTATGTTTTGCAGATCCACTCCTGCTTTCTCGGGTTTTCCACTGGATAGTTGGCTCCATACAGGGAGTCCACCCCCTCCCCGCGAAACATAAAAACAAATTGTAAAAAATTAGGTTTTCCCGACGTAAGGATTGATAGCAAATTTCTCGATTTTCCCCACCGGGTGTGGCATTGGGTTTATTCTCCCAACGTTTCAATGGCTGAGTCTGCCATCGTCTTCAGGGGTTTACTCTTTATGGTACTTTTTACGGTACTTATTTATTTATTTATTCATATCCCTGGTTGCCATTATTGTTGTGTGCAGATGTAGCGATTAATTACGGCATTCCAGGTACTGCTCATTTGGAAGCCTTTATCTTTGTTTAAGCTCTTCTCCTCAAGGCTAATAGCAAATGCCTCCTTTACAATTCCATCCCAATATTTATTAGTGTGGCACAAAACTGTCGTATTTTTGAAGTCCATCCTATGACCGAGGTCCAAGCAATGCTCCGCTACCGCCGACTTTAGCGAATAAAACAGGCGTACGCATCTTTCATGCTCCGTCAGACGTTTTTCGATTGTGCGGCCAGTTTCCCCAATGTAAATGTGACTGCACTCACGTGGGATGCTGTACACTCCCGAGGTTTTGAGGCCCAAGTTATCTTTCGGTGTCCCCCCCCCCCCTCCGGGACACTTTAAAAAAAAGATGATATTTTTAATACGGCATAACCTTGATGCTTCTAGTGTTAATATATCTCCATTGGAAATGTATTTGATAATACAGTGTGTGATTTTCATCTTGTTCCCTAGGTTTGATTGCCGTCTCGTGCTGCCGTGCCAATGACCTCGTCGCCGATGCGCGTGTCTATGAGCTGACGTCCCCAGACCCCTCCCTCCTGTCCAACTCCGCCAATGGCTGAATCGTCGCTACCGATGGATGCGTGACTCGAGTCGTCGAACGTCGGGGAGTCACTGCTCGTTGGACATGCGGGGAAGGCCTGCTGGGTTGCAGAGGTTGAAGGGGAAACTCACTACTCTTAAGGTACAGCAATAGGGTAGTTTCCTTCATCGAAGGAAACGAAAGGCATTGTTCTCAAAGCCATCCCAAAATGAAATTTATACCAAAGATAGAATGCATTTAACTGTTTAACATATTTTTTTCCCAATAAAATTTAAGATACATTTTTTTAGATACTCAAGGTAGGCAATAAAAAAATCAGTATCTTAAAATCTAACATTTTTTTACAAAAACTATGTTCCTTTAGCTTTAAAATAAGACCAACAGGCAGATTCTACCACAATTATTAGCAAAGTTATTTATTTTTGTAGAGCATGCGAGGGAAAATTTTGCATTTTTTGTCATGTTTGCAACCCTGCTGCATGAAAACAGTGTTTAGCCGAGGGTTAAAATTTTGTTTATGTGTACAATTTCATGTACTTAAACTTCCTACCAAATTTCATGCAAATCTGATACGGTCGGGTTGGGAGCTGTGATGATTTGGCATGGTATGACCCCATTTCAAAAAGGCCAGATTGGAATTGATTTGGAATTGAATTGGATTGAAAAGATCATGATTGCGAATAGGGAAGTTTCCTTCATCAAAGAAAACGAAAGGCATTGATTTCGATCCGTTACCCACCATTAGTGTATTCATAATATACAAATTATTTGGTTTTAGAAATCTTAACTTACTGGCCTCGACAGCTCTGTAATCAAAACTACTCGACTCGACTCGACACGACATTAGTAATGCTACTCGAAACACTCGATTTGAGTACCAACTATTCGACTCGAATCGAATATACGAGAACTTGCACATCCCTAGGTTATAAATTCATTTTAATGCATGTTTACGGGTGGTTACTACAATATATTTGAGTTGTTGACCTGTAAAAATGGATCAGAAAAATATACGTATTATATTAGCTCTCTGGTATGTCATTACACTTGAAAAGACAATGATAAGGGCACAAATAGCAATTTTAACGTATCAATTTGCTTTAAAATATATTTCAAATGCATGTTTACGATTGGTTACTGCGGTAGATTTCAATATGGTAGTTTCCTTCATCAAAGAAAAGGAAAGGCATTGATTGCGATTTGTTACCCACCATTTTTGTATTCATAATATACAAATCATTTGGTTTTAGAAATACTTATTTAGACGAATGGCAGTGGTCAATTTTATCCTCATTTGAAAAAGGCCAGATTGGCGCCCATGCGATGCCACTCCACGTGACGTCACAGGGACCTTGGTTCTATAAGAGTAGATAGGAGTTTTACATCGTCTGAGATTACCAATGCATGCATGAGGCGCAGAGCTCAGGGAAACATATCTTAATAATCACCTATTAAAACTGGCTAAGGTCGGAAAGTTTTCTTCGTTTAATAAGGTATTAATAAACCTTTTTTAAGCCAGGCGCTACCAGCCAGCAAGGTACTCAGCTACCCGCTAGCATCCTGCGTCCTATCAGCGCTCAGAGCCTCGATCGAGGTCACCACAAGGCCGGAGGGGGAACCAGAAATGCGTCGCACGCACTTTTTCCCATCATTCCTACTTACGCGTCGTGTTTTCGCGCACTTGAAATTTTTCACTTTTCATTTAATCGCGAAAAATAGATATCGTCATTTAAAAATCTAAAAGCGTGAAATACGTACTCCAGGAGTAATAATCTTTCGATTTAGGCAATGAAAAAATAATAGGAAACCACCCTATTTCCACTCATTAAAGAATTTAATATTTATTCATTTATTTATTGAATATAAAGGGGTGAGAAGCGTGGTGGGGGCAGAGTACCGTGGAAGCGTGTGTAAGAGGCGCACACGTGTAAGAGGCTCACACTTGTAAGAGGCGCAAACGTGTAAGAGGCGCAAACGTGTAAGAGGCGCACACGTGTAAGAGGCGCACACGTGTAAGAGGCGCAAACGTGTAAGAGGCGCACACGTGTAAGAGGCGCACACGTGTAGGAGGCGCACACGTGTAAGAGGCTTACACGTGTAAGAGGCGCAAACGTGTGAGAGGCGCAAACGTGTAAGAGGCGCACCCCTATTTTGAGCATCGAAGCTATAAAGAAAAAAAATTGTGCGGCATTTTTTATCCTATTGTGTGGTGTTGCAGACGTATGCCTGGAATTTCGACAGTTATCGAAATTTCCTCTTTCAGTGCTAATTGAAAGAGGAAATTTTGATAACTACCATATTTCTCCGAATATAGTCCTCCTCTGAATGTAGTCCCCCCCCCCCCCTAATTTTGAGGTTTCAGTTTCGGGAAAAGTTAAAAAAATGCGTTTGAATATAGTCCCCCCCTATACTATTACCACCGGTATTTTTGGAAAAAAATTTTTGGTTCGATGTGGGGAACCGAAATTGATCGGGTGAAAAAATCCGAAAATCCCTGATTCCCCCTACCGGGAGAAAACTGGAAAACAAGGAGTGCCGTGGGATAGTAAAATCAGAAATCCAGACAGAAATCCATTGTAGCAGTGTAATTGCCGAGATGGCTTGCGATCATTTTTTTGCGAGGTGGTGTGTCCCCTCAGGATATTTGAAAGAGATGTTCGTTGAATCAACTATAAGCCCAAATTGTTTGCAATAAAATTAAAATATTCCATTAATCAGCTAAATTCCTTCTTCGAATCCTCTAAGGGAAATCAAAATCTTGTGTTTCCTGCTGCATAGGCAACCGAGTCAAACATTCCCGCATTCATCGTTTAGTATTCGAGGTATTCGAAATTCGAGGTATTCGAATATTCGAGCAATGATTTAATATTTGAATTCGATATTCGCGTTTGAGAAATCTGCTATTCGACCCATCTCCAGAAAAAATATATAGAGAACAGGATCAGGATATTCAGAAAATTAATGGAAGTGGAAGGAGTTAACTAAGGGGAATCTACCGGAAATAATAAGCCCTGTGTATCCTATCATAAAATTGGAGTAATTTCGGTTATTTTGCAACCGATATTAGTTTTTTATAGATATCGTGGAAAATATTGAGCGAGTGTGAAAATTATGCGGGGATAATCCGTAAGCGGATATAATAATAATCCCTGCAATATAATCCGATATGTTGGCGTGCCACACTAAAAGGGTTAACTAAGAGTAATCTAATGGAAATATAAGCCCGGTGTATCCTAGCATTCAAATGCAGTAATTCCGGTGAGTTTGCGTCCCATTTTATTTTTTAATAAAAGTTGCGGAAAATATTGAGCGAGTTTGAAAATTATGCGCAAATAATATGTAACATGGATATACCGTAGACGGAGAATCAGGAGTGTGCTGTATGTTTAATAGACATAATAAATGGAATGGCAGCTGAAACACTGAGAGGAAGTTTCACTGGGTAGCCGCAATGAAATTCTTGTATATTTAACTTGTTTACATTTTCTGTGTATTTTCAAAAGACGTTATGTAATGTTAGGAATTCTATTAATTTATTATTAAGCATTAGATAATTGAAATATAATCTGTGCAGAAAATAAGGTATAAATACCGTATTTCTCCGAATATGTTCCACTGTAATACTGTATATGTCTGAATGTAGTCCCCCCCCCCAATTTTGAGGCTTCAGTTTCGGGAAAAGTTAAAAAAATGCGTTTGAATATAGTCCCCCCCCCCCTTTACTTTTACTGCAGGCATTTTTGGAAAAAAAGGGGGGACTATATTCAGACACACACGGTATTACAGTGGAACTTGGTTAGTAGGTTCCTCCTTAGTACGTTTTCCTCCTTAGTACGACGATTTCTCTCGGTCCCGGTACCATCCGAACAAAATTCAGATTGGTAAATATTTGGTTAGTACGTTCGAAAAATTGCGCTTTCCTGGTTAGTACGCTCAATTGCTTGCCGTGACACAACCCGCAATTCGTTCTCTAGTATCTTCTTAAGGGTCGTAAACCTCCGAATTCATGATTTAATTTATTATTATTAGCCATTAATATTCTTGCATTCATTCATCCACATCTCTTTCTTCGACCGTGATTTATCCAAATGCATTTCTCAATTCTTGTAACATGATGAATAATAAAATGCGGCCATTTATCAGGAATGTCTGACTATGCAAAACTGCAGCCAATGAGAAGCCCCAATTTTCCCCACCCCGAGCTCCTCACCTTCTGTTGCCTCTGGAGTGCCCACTGCGCACAAATTTCACGAGTGGGCAATTGTTGCTATTGCACGAGTTATCATGATGAATAAGTGAGTCTTATCCAATTCCCACTTTATCTAAAGCAGTACTGCACGACGTCAATGCTACGGAGTACGTGCGTATTTGACTACTGCTGCGGGAGCAGACGATGCTCTGGATCTCCACGCGAAGCTTAGCTTAAAAATACTTGATCTCGGCACGAAAGCAGACGACATTAAACAAATTTTAAAAGTAAATTTCAACTGTATAATGTAAAATCTTCATGTAATTACGTCGTAATCTAATAATCTTGCGTGTTATTATTCGATATATCGATCGCTAAAACAATCGATATGGCTTTATTCCAGAAGCAAATGTGTACGGCTGTTGCCGTAATTTAAGGTTAATATAATTTTGTCCAATTTTTATGATGTTTAAAAACAACCCGTTGACATACTCAGGGTTGTTGTTATATTCTCCGAGTATGCTGTGACAAAAATGAAATGACTTAGGTTTACTTGTCCTCTTTCTATAAATACATATAGGATAAATCACGGGAGAAAGACGCCGTTTTCATGTAATTGTCTTCGGGAAATCTATGAAACATTGTGATTTTTTATTCACATGGTATTGTTTTTCAATGTAGCGCCCATTTTCTTTATTTTAAAGGTGAAAAGAGCTCAGGAAGGCGATCCTAGGAGAACTACCGATAGTAATTGTAATTATGAGGACTTTTCCACAGATTGCAATTACCCCAACTGCTATTTCTTACTTTCCTCATTAGCACGTTTTCCTGGTTAGTACGTTCATTTTTTGTGGTCCCTTCAAAAACGTACTAAACAAGTTATAATAATAATAATAATTTAATTGCTGAAGGCAATACAATTGCATAGCTTCGTCAAGTTACATTACATAAAGGATAAAAAACAAACAAATAATGGCAATAGAACACAGTATGTACGCAAATGACAATTAAAGATACATCATGACAATATTTAATACATTAATTTACATTTAAGTTTTTCCTTACATACAACATGACTCATTTAAGTTTTTCTTTACATACAGCATAAAATTCATCAGTAGAATATAAAGGTTTTTGTATTAAAAATTTTTTTAGCTCAGTTTTGAATTTTTTAAAAATTGTTGATTTTTTTAATATTTTGAGTGAGTGAATTGTGGAGTTTTTCTGCTGTACAGTGAGTCCTCGTTTAACGTTGTTGATTCGTTCCTGAAAAAGTCGACGTTAAGCGAAACAACGTTAAACGATGCAGTGTTTCCCATAAGAAACAATGTAAAAAATTTAAATTGGTTCCTAGCCATGTTCCTAACAATCCATTTCTTCGTGAAGAATCCAGAATTTTCCGGGCGAGAATCCAAGGAGGCCAACTATCGGAGCCGTAACTTTAAGCAGACTTTGTGACCAATCGGGAGACACCTGAATCAGGCCGAAACGAAAAAAATCTGAATCTGACACTCGGAAGCACGAGGATGAAGGGCGAGTCAATTTTCGTGATGATATGAATTCTTTAACCCGGTGAAAATCGTGAGAAACATTCATTACCGATTATTCACTTCAGCATGATAACGATTCATTCGAAACGAAACGAATTTTCATAACGAAAAGGTTGGGAAGAAGGCATAATTAAATGAAATATAAAAACTAAAAAGAAAGTATTTTAATGGCGAAACATCGATATTTTCAGTAAAAGAAGAAATTTTAATTGTAAAAACTCGACCTGCAAACCTAAAACTTGACCGATCTCTCCAGCAGCTGCACCTTCTTCAATTCTTTTAATAATACCAAGTTTTTGTTCTAATATCGCCGTTTTTTCTTCACGTCTGAAGATCCACCAGGATAGCCACTCTTCTTCGTGGACATTTTTTTCGGTTGGCATCAGAAAAATAAACGGATAAAGGGTAAATGAGGCGATAATTATTGCCCAGACGCATATTTAACATACGCTACCCACGCCAACCTTTTCTGTCGAGCGAAAATTACCAATCGCATTAATATAGTAATATTTACTATACATAAGATGCGCTTGCGTCCTATTCGCCATTCATTTTTTTTTCGCCGCGCATAATTTGAACAACGTTATCGCGAAGCAATAACGACGTTAAATGATCAAGGGTTTCAATTTTTGGACAACGTTATCGTGAAACAACGTTAAACGGGACGACGTTAAACGAGGACACACTGTATTATTATTTTGTGATGTCAGTGTCAAGGATGCTGGAAATTTTCCACTACAGGAGCGTTTCCACACTACTATGCATCCTCTTCGCAGATAGTGGCATTGTTTACGCAGATATTCCCTTGCCACCCCTTGCACTCGAATGCCATCGTAGAAACAGGATGTGGCCGCAAAAGGAAGTGGTTTAGAGGTGATAGCACGACATAAGATAAGACGGCCACGGGAGTAATTCCAGCTGTGCTTTGTCCCACTCCCAACGTCCCACTCTTGCATTTATAATGACCTGTGTGAACGATGAGGATTTGCATTTGTGCGTATTTTTTAACGCCTATAGCTGCTTGTTACTGGGTCAGTAACCTTTTTATATTTTAAAAATTTATTTTTTTTATTAATACAGTAAAACCTTTGTGTAGTGAACCTCTTTATGTCGTAAACCTCCATTCTTCGTACCAACCCATTTCTTTTTATAAATACCAGAATGTTATAGATGTATAAAGAAGGTAGTGTTAAAATATTTGGTTTTTGAAGTGAATTCTGCATGGTTTTGTATTTGGTAACTGTAACATGTATGATACAAGTATATTCAGTAAAACCTCTGTGTAGTGAACCTCTTTACATCATAAACCTCCATACATCATACCACCCCTACGGTCCCATCTGATTTACATGTAAATTTAGAGGCAAACCTCTTTGTAGTGAACCTCTTTATATCGTAAAACCTCCATACTTCGTACCAACCTTACGGTCCCATCAGATTTTCATGTAAATTTATTGGCAAACTTCTTTGTAGTGTACCTCTTTATCTTGTAAAACTTCCACTTAACATACCAAGGAGACACACCCGAGGTGGTCTAACTACCTCCTCAAATCGTACCGAGACAACTAGAGACCATTAATGCAGCCGCAATTACGTACATGGTATGACATTTTCAGCGATAAATGTTTCATGCTCATTTTTTTTCTTTTACACCTTTAATATGCTGCAATTTTCATGTTAACCATTAGTTATGGCCATTTTATTTCATATGAGAGCATACCTAATAGTAAATAAGAAAAAAGATATCCAACTATCCTAATCATATAAAGTGACTGTTGATTTAAGAGAGATCACATCATTTTCTCTCGAATCATGGTAAAAATCATGCATTAAAGGAAAATATAAAAATATTATTATAAAATTGAATTTAGCCTTCTGGCTTTTTTTTGCAGGGACCAAATGAATCAACTCCTCGGTGTCGATGTCAAATCTGCGGTCCCTCAGGAGGCTCATAAGTCACTCACCTCTCTACTAATTCACAGCAATTCTATTATTTCACACACTTCACTACAACTACACACACTACACCTACAAATTTGCTTAGATAATTATTGACTTGAGTCGCATTGGACTACTAGATGTCCCTGCGCCGCTATATAATATCGTCGTGTGAGCACCAAGCGAGCATAAAGTATCTATTTAATATTTTTCATTTCGGGGGGGGGGGGGTTAATCCCCCTTAATCCCTCCCCTGGCTACGGCCTTGTCCTCAACTGTACTAAATGATAAAATTTTAAACGTAAAAATATGATGGAATTGAAAACCTTTGTTTTTTTTGTTTGTTTGTTCAGATAAGTGACACGGGGTGGAGAGATGGCTGTGCGTATGGCTTCGGTGACCGTCTCCTCGCTGCTGCTTGCGTGCTGCTTCCTAGCCGGCCCTGCTCTCCCGGAGACCCTGATTGGTATGTTCTATAGCGCGAAAGCATAAGCATTTTTTCCATTCTAGAAAAACCTGAGTATGTTAGAAATGCGACGCGTTTGGTGTCATTCTTTTTTGAATCTTGTGCACGCCATCCAATTGCCGAAAAACTATCGAGACATATTGGGTCTAGTAAGTCATTCACCTGGTATTTGTCCTCCAGAAAGGTAGAAATCTACATCTACATAATACCCCGCAAGCCGCCTAAAATGCGTATGGCAGGGGGTGTTAGGGCACCAGCCGTTTACAGCTATTAAATAAAAAATGAAGGGCTCTGACGAGGTTGGGACTAGCGTTTATTAAAGTCCTTTATGGTTCGGGGGAAAAACGAATTCCCATATCTATCTGTTCGGCAAAACATCTCTCTTAATTCATCGCTTCTATCGGACCTGGAAATATAGTGTGGCTGTAATATTATGTTCTCTGTGTCGCTCTTAAAGACATCCATTCTCAATTGTTCAAGCAATCTAAGCCTAGCGCGCAGCCTCCGAGTCTCCAGCGGCTCCCAGCCTAATTTGCTTAACATCTGGGTAACGCTGTCTGTACGCCCGTAGCCGTTTTTGACGAAACGCTTAGCCTTCCTTTGTATTTTATTCAGTTCGCGGATTAAGTCTTTCTGCACTGGATCCCATACGCTCGCTGCATATTCAAGGTGCGGTCGGATGAGAGCGAAATAGCACCTTTCTTTTACTTTCTTAACTTTCTTTTACCATATTGTTTGGTAGACATAAAATAGACCTAAGGAGTGGAACGCCGCGCGCGAGGGGCATTGTAGGTCAAACCGTCGGGGTGTACGGACTTGCAATGAGTGAGCAATAAGTTTAACGCCCTTAAGCGTTTAGTTTTGTGCTTCAACAATAACCCTACTTTTGGCCTATTCGCATTTTCCGTAAGTTTTAGTACTTCCTGTGGTACCGCTAAATCCATTTAGTCACACACATAATGGAAGGGAAGCGTCACCATAGTTCGCACACCTTCAGAGCCACTCGAGGACTTTTCATTGACCGTAGGCTCCTTTCCTGCGTTCTCGGATCTAAAAATATTTCATCACTTCTCTAAAAGTTGGTAACATCGATTTGTTTAACGCCGACGAGGCGCCTAAAATAAGGGACAAGTCGTCTCACTAAGCTTCGTTATTACCTTCTACTATCTTCCGATTTATATTATCAAAGATAAATGACCTCCTAGCAGCACACGCGGGATGAATTTTGCTGCAATCGAGGTGTGGGAGGGGGAGAAGCGAGCGGGGAGGAGACGGGACCGGCCTGCCGCTCTTGTATCCGCGACGCTGCGTGGGCGTTGGAATACTCTCTTCGCGGACGCGGACTCAAATCATGCATTTTGCGGCAAAATTGAGGGAGACACGTCAAAATGCACGAACTTTTGTCCTAAAGTAACAGTAACTCGGCAAAATCTATAGGGAATGACCATAAAATATTATATTCTTTTTCGAATTTTGACATTCCCACCGTAAATTGCATTTGAGCGAGGGTCAGGGGGGATGGAAAAGGTCAGTGGGTAGGATGAGGTAGGGATGCTTCCATTGTTCTCGTTACACTTATTTTCCTTCGAAGATTATGATTTATGGACTGTGTGGTCTTGGAAAGGGAAAAAAATTCAACACTGCTGAATGTTGGAACTAAAAAAAAAATAAATAAAAAATGAGTTTGAGTTTAAAAAAACCTAAATATGTCAGAAAAGCGATGCATTTGGTTTCATTCTTTTTTGAATCTCGTGCATGTCATCCAATTCCCGAAAACTGTGGAGACATCTTTGGATCCTGTAGGTCGCTCACCTGGCATTTGCTCTCCAGAAACGGAGAATTGAAGCAGGTAAGATGAAAATGGTCAGTGGATGAGATGAGGTAGGGATGAAACACACTTCAATTGTTCTGGTGTAACCTGTATTGAAAGGAAAAAAAATATCAGAGGCATGGGATGATGGAGGGCCAAGGGTGTTTTATTTTAATCTGTGACGTCACTTTCGACCTGGTTGTTATCGTATGGCGTTGAGATACTCGGAAATGCTGTAATTCTGATGCATAACCCCTATGAGAGCTTTTAAACAAAATGGTTCATAAGTAGAACTAGCATCGCAGTGCAACGGCGCATGGGAAGGTTAGATCGGAACTCTTTCCAATCCCTCGTATGGGACGCTGCATTCACTGAAGCATAAATTTAAAATATATTTGGACACTCCGGGTTCGAATCCCGGTCAAGGCGGATGATTTTTTCTCTGTGGATCCTTCGCACGATTGTGCCTTGCGGGTGACTCCCGTAAAAGTTGTCACCGTGGCTAGTCCCGGTATACTTTAAACTAGTCGAGAGCAAACACCTCTTTGTGTTCTATGTCCGGGCCTGCTCTCCGGCTGTGGCGCTGTGCGCACGACTTGGACTGCTAGTGGCATCATGTGCCCAGCAGTCCAGCAACACCTTGTCCAGTAGTGTCCCGAAAAATATTCACATGGAAGGATGACGCCTCGGTAGCTTAACTGGCTAAAGCACTCGACCGGAAATCGGGGGATCTGGGTTCGAATCCCGGTCGAGGCGAATGATTTTTCTCTCTTTGGTTCTTTCGCACAAGTGGTATGTTTTTGTCATTTGTGAAATGCAAAGTTGTTAAGAAACGTGAGTGATTGATTATTTTAAAGCAACAAACCTAAACAATTTTAAAGCGTACAATACGTATTCGTTAGTACGTTTTCAGTTGTTGTTCGTTATTCATAATGAATTGATGCATCATAACGTTTGATTGGATATAGTTATATTCTAAACATTAGCTTTTTAACTATGGTTAAACCAAAGGCATTACACCCTAATAGGCACATATTTCCAGAATCGGCGTTCCTAGTAATTTAAATACCCCTGTACGCAACGTGTTAAAATTAAAACAAGTTAGCGGGTAGCGCTTCTTTCTTCTTTATTTAAAAAAAAAAACAAAAAAGCATCTACTCTATTCATTTCGAAAACAAAACAAGCGTGAAGGATTATCAATTTAACTAATTTTATTTTTACTTGAAAGGAGTTATATTCTAAAATTGAGTTTTTACATAAGCTACGTTAATTTTCTTTATGAGCCACATTAATGTATTTTCAAATTTAATACAGAAACAATGTAAAAAGTGAATATCGGCTCCTAGACCTCACAATTCTTACGCGAAAAAAATGTTAGCGTATCATATCTGGGACATTTTTTACGGTGGGAAAGCCAAACTATCGCATAAATATGAGTTCCTGTCTTCATTGACGACAATAGCAGCAGTGACGTAAATCCTTCTCCATTTTTGTATCTTCCCGCGTTTGCTTTTTGGCTTCGCTATGGTGGTCGCCCGGGCGAGCGTCGCCTGGGCATCATCCAAAGCATCATCATCACTGAAACATCGTCGCAGTTACAGGAACCAAAATTGATGTGAACTCAGCAAAAAAAGTGACGACAAAAACTCCGAGTTCTACACGGAAAAATGCCTCGAAATCACTTTTTAGGTTCCTGAAAACCATTATGTCAAGTAAAACCTTGCCCACCTACGCAAGGATTCATTTTGCAGAAATTTTTGCTGAAACCGTAATCGCAATTAAGAATAAACACACCGTTTTACACTTTGCTTAGACTGACTGTACTACCGCCCACAAAACGAACAACCTGCAACGCCCGCCGCTTCGCCTTTTTTTTTTTGCGCAAAATTTAAAAGACTTGACGTTGTCGGGAAGCGTAGGTGCGATAAACGAATGACGGTCTCAAAATTTTCGTGACGTTATCGCGAAATGACGTTAAACGGGGTGACGTAGATCGAGGACTCACTGTACTTGCTTGCAAATAAATGCTTCTTTTTCAGTTTTATGAACTTTTGTCTTTTAATACACAGTAAAACCTTTACGTAGAGAACCTCTTTACATCATAAACCTCCATACTTCATACCACCCCTACGGTCCCATCTGATATACATGTAAATTCAAAGGCAAGCCTCTTTGTAGTGAACCTCTTTATCTCGTGAAACCTCCACTTATCATACCAAGGAGACACCCCCGAGATGGCCTAACTACCTCTGCAAATCGTACTGAGACAACTAGAGACCATTAATGCAGCTGCGATTACGTACGTGGAATGACATTTTCAGCAATGAATGTTTCACCCTCATTTTTTTTCTTATACCCCTTTAATATGCTGTAATTTTCATGTTAATCATTAGTTGTGGCCATTTTGTTCCATATGAGAGCATACCTAACAGTAATTTAAAAAAAAGTATCCAACTATCTAAATAATTTAAAGTGTATGTTGAATTTAGAGGGATCACATCGTTTTCTCTCGAACAATGGTAAAAATCACGTGATAGCACTCGCTTTGTGTCATCATTAAATAATAAATATATTCTAATGCATGAATGTTTGTTTAAACTCATAAATATAATGGTTTAAAAGACAGTAGTGCCTTTCATTTCTGTAGGATTTGAAAAAATGGTGCCTATCACTAAAACCTCTATAATGAACCTCCATGCATCAAATTGCCCAAATTTCGGTCCCCTCCATTACGATGTAAAGAGTAACTGTATTTATTTCCATCTGATTGATTGTCTTATTCTCTTCTTTGCAGGCAGTCGTGAGCCGTGTTTGAACGAAGGGAGGGAGGTGTCCGTCCACAGCATCAAAGACATGAGGTGTTTCACGTGCATGTGCAAGGTGAGGAGAAGTGCATATGGGAAAGGGGTTAACCTCTTCCCTACTGTACACGTATATATACGTGTGGACGTTTCCTGACCCGGGAGACGACGGCCGTATATATACGTGTGAGATTTTCCCGGCCAGGAGATCTAAAGCCTTATATATACGTTTTCTAGCTCCCCCCTTTTTAGGACGGTCGTGGGTTTACGACGTCTTTGTCTCGGGACCCAACGCTTCGGGGTTTAGGATTAACCCTCAGAATCTGGGAGCAGGTACCCGGACCCTTAGTCTTTTATAACCCCTCTCAGCGGTACGGGACAGCGGTCATTCCATTGATTATACAGTCAATTTTCGAAATAAATATTTGTTCATTTCTCAAGAAATATACACTAAGGCCCAGCGCACACGGTGTGACTGTTTTACAACTACTGTTGCAAACCAGTTGCGTGCGCAACTGTTTTGTGACCACGACAATGTATTTGAGTGGGGAGGGGCACACGACGCGACTGGTTTTTGACGATCTCAAAACAGTCTGAAACCAGTCACATGCAACCGTGGGCCCGCGGTTGCAGTTGCGTTGCAGACTTCAGTTGCACGAGACCACGTGGTGTTTTGGTGGTATTTTGACGGCCGTATAGTGTAGATCTCAAAATGAATGATCAAGAACTCAACATGAAGCTCGTTGGAGCAGTAGAGAAGCATGACGTCCTGAACAAATACAAACTATCTAATGTCTTTGGTATTGATGATAGTTCACAGCGTCTTCTTCGCTTGACTCAGTGATAGTAAGCGCTGACGGCCAAAGCAAGGGGTAAAAAACAACACGTACCGCACTAAATAATAATAATAATAATAATAATAAATTCGTTTATTTCGTGGGCCTGTGGCCCATGAGAAAACCATTGCACAACTTTCACAAGTTCAGCATGACATTACATTCCCAAAAGAAAAGAAAAAAAAATGAAAAGAAACGCATAAGATTCACTCGTTGCGGACAGCCGCCAACTTACAGACAATTAGGCAAAAACAATACCAACGAAAGGAGAAACATCATGCTGCGATATAACAGACTAACCACTACAAGAAATTAAGGTGACAATTTATTATGACAATAAAGTCACACAAACAATATTTTCAAATAAGATAAATAACAGATTGGTATAACACTCAAATTTAACACAATTTTAAACTCAATAATATGTTTGATCCAAGAATATGTTTGAGAAGATAATTGTACAGCTTACACAAGTTCAGGGTGACATCACTTTCATGAAGAAAAACAAAAAATGAAAAGAAATACAAAACATTCACTCGTTGTAAACCGCCGTCAGCACACAGACAATTCGGCAAAACAACACCAACGAAAGGGAAAACATCATACTGCGGAGTAACTGGCCAACCATCACAAGAAGTCAAGGCGACAATTTATTATAACAATAGTGTCAGACAAACAGTATTAAAAAAAAAGTAAATAACAAATTAGTATGACACTCTAATTTAACACAATTTTTAAATAAGCACTTCACTGATTGCACAATAAACGAATCTGATTTTCAACCAGCCCTTTGTCATTGCACCCGTGTGCGGACAGAAGTTTTGTTTCAGTTGCCAACTGGTTGCAGACGCAACTGATTCCCAACTGTGGTCACAAAATAGTCGCTCCGTGTGCGCTGGGCCTAAGAATTGAATTATTTGTCTTTTGAGCAGCGTTTACAATTTTTAAACGAAATTTTACAACAAATATTAACTCATTTCTCGAGTTATGTATAAACATCAACATGGAAATTGTTGCTGCGTTAAATGCGTTAATAATGGCCTTAGAACTTCGTTTAAAATTTGACAATGCTCAGATAAAAATGAGGAATTCAATTCAAAGTCTGTAATTTACGTGCAAGCAACAGTTATCCATTTGCTAAATACATATAAGCAATACATCAGTTGACCGAGAACCAATGCCGCAGGTATGGTCGTAAACCCGGAAAGGAGGGAGCACAACTACTCTCGGAGTCCGAGATAATGTGAAGTCCCTGCGTGGAGGGGTCAAAAAAGGTTCAGCGAGACCCTTCTTAATGAATGTCCTCCAAAAATGCTCCGTACCACGAGAAAGAAGAGTCTCTTGGGGCTCAGTACAGCAGTCATGATAAGACGAAAACTCCGCTGTCTCGAAAGGGTTAATAGGGTGAATTACTCTTTTTTTTTTACTGCCTAAATTGAAAGATTATTACTTATGTAGTATTTCACTCTTTTAGATTTTGAAATGGCGATATATATTTTTCATAATTTAATGAAAAGTGAAAATTTTCAAGCATGCAAAAACACGATGGCTAAGTATGAATGCTGGGAAAAGCCCGCGTGACGTCATTCTAGTTCCTCCTGCCACTGTGTGAGACAACCTTGGTGCGAGGCTCTGAGCGCTGATACGATGCAGGCTGTTAGCAGGTAGCAGAGTAACCAGGTAGCAGAGTAACCAGGTAGCTGGTAGCGCTAGGCTTTAATAAGGATTATTAATACCTTATCAAACGAAGAAAACTTTCCGACCTTAGGCAGTTTTAATAGGTGATTATTAAGACATGTTTCCCTGAGCTCAGTGCCTCATGCATGCATTGGCAACCTCAGATGATGTATCATCTCGCCTGGGCATCGTCATCGCTGAAACATCGTCGCAGTTACAGGAACCAAAATTATTGCCAACACGGCGAAAAAAGTGACAACAAAAACTCAGAGTTCTACACGGAAAAATTCCTTGAAATCACTTTTTAGGTTCCTGAAAACCGTTATGTCAAGTAAAACCTTGCGCACCCACCTAAGAATTCATTTAGAAGAAAATTAGCTAAAAAATAATCGCAAATAACAATAAACACACGGTTTTACACTTCGTTTAGACTGACTGTATTACCGCCCACAAAACGAACAACCTTCAATGCCCGCCGCTTTGCGTTTTTTTTCGCGTGAAATTTAAAACCCTTGACGTTATTGCAAAGCATAAACAAATGACAGTCTCAAAATTTTCATGACTTTATCGCGAAATGATGTTAAATGGGGTGACGTAGAACGAGGACTCACTGTATTATGAACACACTACTGGTGGGTAACGAATCTCAATCAATGCCTTTCGTTTTCTTTGATGAAGGAAAGTACCCTTTTCCCTCCTCTGCACAAACATGTACTGCACACTCCCGATTATCCGGGCTAATGATGGAGAGAGACGGCACGAATAATCGGAGAACACGGATAACCCAAACTTTCACTTTAATATCTTGCAATGTTCATAATGTACGTGAAACAAACAATATATTGTTATTTATGCAGTAATTGCTGTTATTTGCTATGGTATTTGCTTCCCAGACTCATCGAGAGCTTTCTTCGCCAGTTCGAGATCTTTTTAGCGGCGATAACATGGTTGCACTCGTATAATTACTGCTCCATATAAGACCTGGTTTCGAAACATGCCATGTAGTCTCGTCTCGCACAAGTTGCCCGGGTTGCAACTGCTGCGGGACGTGTATTCGTGATCGCGGAGCGCGGTCGCGCACTGCAAGGCTTGGAAAACTGGAACACGGTGCTCCCGTGAATGTAGCTAGTGCACGATTGCTTCCGTTTTACGAAGGGGATTCTAACGGAAATAATAAGCCCGGTTTATCCTAGCATTAATGCAGTAATACCGATGATTTTGAGTCCGATTTTATTTTTTTATAAAGATCGCGGACAATATTGAACGAGAGTGAAAATCATGCACGGATAATCCTCAACACGGATATACCGCAGCCGGATAATCGGGAGTCTGCTGTATTCATCTTTTTGCCTCGTGGTTTTCATTTGTTTTTTTTTTTTTCCAGAATGGTTTCGTCGAGTGTCAGCGTGAAGGGTGCCCCGACCAGCAGGGTTGCTTCATGTTGATGGAGCAGCAGAGAGATCAGTGCTGCCAACAGTGCAAAGGTAAACACAAGGTTTTTCGGAAGTAATGGTGGAGTAATTGGTCTTTTACTTTTATTATCCCGTCCACATCCACAAGGGTATGCGGCCTGAAGCTGGCCACAAACACCACTAGCGTACAGTGAGTCCTCTTTTATCGTCAAATTTTTCAGGAATGGTAAGTGACGTTAATCGAAGCATAATACAGGCGGTCCTCGACTTTCGTACACTCGACTTTCGTACAATTCGCACTTTCGTACGTTCAAAATTGACACCAATTACTTGACTTTCGTACGCTAAATTCGGACTTTCGGACGTTGGTCTGTAATTTTTTTAAAATTCCCGCGGTGTTTATTGCGCATCCCAACATTCAATTGTTTCAAATGGCAATATATGCGAACAATACGAACGTATATAATGAAGGGAATTGTTGGTAGTTGACTCTAATCTAGGTGATTTATTTGGGAGAGAGACTGCCTGCTATAGGCTCCTTTATCAAGAGAAGAAGAAAGCCTTCATTGAAGATATTTTTCAAAAGAAGTTGACCAGACATCATCAAATAGCTTTCAATAAAACTAGTAAGATCTTCTTTCTAATTGTGTTTTTTCGTTTGAGTGCTGTTTAATTCATGTACACCTTCAGCAACGATATTGCACGAAATATCACCCGAATTCCGTTTGTCTTTTGTCTTTTTTGAATAACATGCGAAATACACGCGATCACGAATGTCACCTGCCAAATGTCGAATTTTGGTGTAAAAATTAAAAGGTATTCCGAGTGCGGGTTCAATTATTAAAATTAAGTCAATTGAAATGAATTCCGTGAAAAAAAAGGTTGTTGTACGTATATTCCGCTCTTTTGGAACGTAACCCCTAATTAGCATGGAAGTCAATGGTTCGACTTTCGTACATTCGACTTTCGTACAAGTTTTCGGGAACGCATTGTGTACGAAAGTCGGGGACCGCCTTTATCCCATAAAAAACAATGTAAAAAGTGAATATCGGCTCCTAGACCTCATAATTCCTACGCGAAAAAATTTTAGCGTATCATATCTGGGGCATTTTTTACGATGGGAATGCCAAACTACGGCATAAATACGAGTTCCTGTCTTCATTGACGGCAATAGCAGCAGTGACGTAAGTGCTTCTCATTTTTTGTATCTTCCCGCATTTGCTTTTCGGCTTTGCTGTGGCTATGGAGTGCGGTCAATGAATGCTACTTCCGCTACCAGACGCTACAGATGGTGCTCCGGAGCACCGGTGGCTATGGCGCTAATATAGGCACTATTATAGGCGCTACGTTCGCTACGAGAATTTCTTTTCGGACCGGTCAGGAGCGAAATCAAAATGGCGGAAATGAACAAGGGCAGGCAAACTGGGATTATGAAATCGAAGAGATGGTTTTAATTGCGAATTGAGGTGGGCGAACGTCGCCTGGGCATCATCATCGCTGAAACAGCGTCGCAGTAACAGGAACCAAAATTATCGTGAACATTGTTCTCTTGGACATTTTCGTGGAAATGTCTCTAATGCTAAAATTTGCTAAAACGGTAATTGCAATTAACAATATACACACCGTTTTACACTTTGTATAGACTGACCGTATTACCGCCCACGAAACGAACAACCTGCAACGCCTGCCGCTTTGCCTTTCTTATCGCACGAAATTTAAAAGACGTGACGTTATCGCGAAGCGAAGGTGCGATAAACGAATGAGGTTCTCAAAATTTTCGTGACGTTATCGCGAAATGACGTTAAACGGGGTGATGTAGAACGAGGACTCACTGTACCTATACGGAGAATACTTAATAGTTATATCTATCTGTTGATCCTGCTGCTATCTCACGAGTTTTTTTGTAAGTTTTTGACCAGAGAGTGTACCTGATAATAGCTGCCGTCTGGTGGCTAATTAGAAATTTTTTTTTACGTAGTAAATCACCTTAGGGCCGTGGGGCACGTGCTTGCACAATCCGACGTGTGTACAAAGGCGCAGTCAAAATTGCGTCATGTATAGCGGTGAATTGCTAGAACACGTGCGAGAATACGTGGACGTGAGATGCCGAAATAGCCCCTGTTCTAATTTCGTTCATGCATTCGTGCAATTCCTCGCCGTTTTAGAAATTAACGCAGCTCTGACCTGCACAATTCCATGCTCTTTGTAAAACGGCCTTAAGAAATATTTTTACTTCAACCAAAAATAATGGTAGTTAACTCTTAATAACAAATGAAAATTTAAATACACCGAAGGATGAAGTTCGCCATGAAAAAATATTTGAATTAGCCATTATTCAAACCCATATCTCTCGGTCAGGCGTGTTAACCAGTTCCACCACTGAGCCATTTTCTCAGAGCAAACTTCGGGATGGGTTTTACTGAACAAGATGTTGACTTCACAAGTCCACACTATGGCACATGTGGTGAGGGTTGTGCTTACTAAGCCACTGTCGGAGAGTAAAACCTGTCGCTGGTTGGCGACGATGAATTTCAAAGCACTGCGGATACAAGTGACTTCGAAAAAGGCTATTTGGGCTTCCAGCCGGATGGTGGGTGGTCAAGATGGTCGAAACGTAGGCAGAGTGGAGGGAGACTACCCGGCTGGAAGTCCGAATAGCCTTTTTCGATTATATATCGTATGTGTCTGAATATAGTCCCCCCTTTTTTTCCAAAAATACCCAAGGTAAAAGTGAAGAGGGGACAATATTCAGACACATTTTTTTAAAACTTTGAGCTCTGTGCCTCATGCATGCATTGGTAATCTCAGACGATGCAAACTCCTATCTACTCGTATAGAAACTAGGTCCTTGTGACGTCACGTGGAGTGGCATCGCATGGGTGCCAATCAGGCCTTTTTCAAATAAGGTTGAAATTGACCATTAACATTCATCTTTACTAGGATTTCTAAAAGCAAATAATTTGTACATCATGAATACGCTAATGGTGGGTAACGAATCGCAATCAATGCCTTTCGTTTTCTCTGATGAAGGAAAATGCCCTATTATCGTATATGTCTGAATATATTCCCACCTTTTTTGCAAAAATATCCATGGTAAAAGTAAAGGGGGGGGGGACAATATTCAAAAGCATTTTTTTTTAACTTTTCCCGAAAATGAAACCTCATAATTAGGGGGGGGGGGGGGGGGGGCTATATTCAGAGGGGGCCTATATTCGGAGAAATACGGTATTCGTCGGGAAAGTATCAGATTTTACTTAACAAGCGACTCGTTTCTGAACAACAAGTGAATTATCCATCTGACTCGTTCTTCCTATAAAAATTTGGTCAAAATCAGTCAACAAATACAGTGGGTCCTCGTTTAACGTCACTTACCGTTCCTGAAAAATGTGACTATAAACGAAATGATGTTAATCGAAGCACAATATCCCATAAGAATCAATGTAAAAAGTGAATATCGGCTCCTAGACCTCACAATTCCTACGCGAAAAAATTTTAGCGTATCATATTTGGGCCATTTCTTACGATGGGAATGCCAAACTATGGCATAAACACGAGTCCCTGTCTTCATTGACGGCAATACCAGCAGCGATGTACATCCTTCTCCATTTTTGTATCTTCCCGCGTTTGCTTTTTCGGCTTCGCTATGGTGGTCACCTGGGCATCATCGCCTGGGCATCATCATCGCTGAAACATCGTCGCAGTTACAGGAACCAAGATTATTGAGAACACGGCGAAAAAGTGACGACAAATACTCCGAGTTCTACCCGGAAAAATTCCTAGAAATCACTTTTCAGGTTCCAGAAAACCGTTATGTCAAGTAAAATTTGCTAAAACTTTACTTGACATTTACGCACTTAACATTTGCGCACCTACCTAAGAATTCATTTTGCAGAAAATTTGCTATAAACGTAATCGAAATTGACAATAAACACACCGTAATACACTTCGTTTAGACTGACTGTATTACCGCCCACAAAACGAACAACCTGCAACGCCCGCCGCTTCGCATTTTTTCTCGCGCGAAATATAAAAGACCTGACCAGACCTGACGTTATCGCGAAGCAAAGGTGCGATAAACGAATGACGGTCTCAAAATTTTCGTGACGTTATCGTGAAATGACGTTAAACGGGGTGACGCAGAACGAGGACTCACTGTACTCAAATTCTTTTAAAGTCGTCGGTGTTTTGTGGTCGCTTTAAATCCCAGAGTATGGTTGCAATATGGTTAAAACGAACCACGATCGTCATGTGCATTGCTTATTATGCATTCTTTCAATCTCACCTTACATGTGGAATCAGACTTTGGGGGCACGCTTCCGATGTAAAACATTTGTTAATACCTCAAAACAAGGTGGTTTGAATTATCTCTAACTCTGGATGTACTGAACATTGTAAACCACTTTTTGTCGAATTAAGCATTATGACTGTCTACAGCCTATATGTATTTCATTCTATAGTGTTCATCAAGGAAAATTTGCAATTGTACTCCACAAGAGCTGATGTACATAACCATGACACCAGAGCAAAGAGTAAATTCGATATGCCTTAATGTAGGCTGGTCAAATCTTTTAACTATGAAAACCAGGCAATTAAGTACTTCAACATGTTGCCCAACTCAGCAAGAACGGTTGACAACAATGTCTTCTGCAGGGCCCTAAAAAATTCTTAATATCTAAACCCATATACTCACTGGAGGAAATTTATTTCTCCACTATCAGCTTTTAAATTTTCTTTTGCACTTTGATTCAAATTGTATGATTTCCCTCTTATTTGTATTGTGTATGTTCATTCTGCTGCCTCTTAAATCCGGGGTATTTCTTATTACTGTGTCCTCACATGAGGTGTATTAATGGACGACATCTACCACAATTATTATTGTGCTACAGATGAATAAAGACATTATTATTTTTATTATTATTTAACCTCTCAACGCTCGAAACCGACTCTGTGTATCTGTAAATGAAACTCGATGTTTGGTTTTTTTTTTCAGGTTGCATTTGGGAGGGCGTTGAGCACCCATCTGGGTCGGAGTGGACGAAGAAGGATGACCCGTGCCGAGTGTATCGTTGCCACGGGGGAGTGATCACCGAGACGAAGATGGTGTGCCACATGCCATGCCAGTCACCCTTGCCTCCCAGGGAGGGCGAATGCTGCCCCGTTTGCAAAGGTAAACTGCCGAGCAGTGTGCTTTATACAGTAAGTCCTCGGCGTGCGAGCAAGTTGCGTTCCGAGACCTTGCTCGTAAGTTGAGTTTGTTTTGTAACTGGAGAAACCATCACGTCAGTTTCACATGGACGCGAACGGTTCGTGTTCCTTGCTACACGCGCGGGGCGCAGAGAACTGTCGCTGTTGTTCACATTGGTGAGGATGAAATCCATCCGCTTCTGGTTCACGTAAACTAAATACAGTGGAACCTCGTTAAAGCGAGTACGGGCTATAGCGACACCCCCGCTATTACGAGAGATAGCCGATGCACCGTCAATTGACCCTATAATAAGCGCGTAAAAAAATCGTTTTTACGAGACCCTTTCGGTGTTGGCGCTCGCCATAGCGAGGGTTTCACCGCCGGAAGACTTTCACGAAGACTCCTTAACCTCTGTAATTGCTAGCGATCTGTTAGAAATGAAGTTAATGGAGTGCTCAGTCTCAAATTTATGTGGTAAACTGTCGTTCGATAAATATAATGATGACGAAACAATGCTTTGCATGATTTTTATTCAGTGCGGCGCTTATAAATTGTTTGAATAGTTAGTCGTTATTTGAGTAAGGAAATTTAGTGATGCAAAAAAACATCGCCTTTCGTCTGGATTTATGCTTACGTTTATCGGATAGATGTTTATCTGTCGCCGCACCACTCCTGTTCCTGTATATGTATCTGTTCGCAAGAGGTATATTGGCTATTATTTGCTCCACCTCCGGTAAAGCGATAATTCGCTATAGCGAGTGTTTATCAGTGCACCGTGGGGTGTCGTTATATCGAGGTTTCACTGTAATGCAGAGGACTCTAGTTGTTTAGTGCCGAACTACATCAAATTCGCAGATAAGGCCCGTTTCTTGGTCTGCGCTTTGCGTGCTGGGGGCGGAGAGTGGTCGCCTTTGTTCACATAGGTGCGGACGACCAGACGTGGACGTTGTTTAAACGACTCGGGCGGTCCACACTCATGCGTAAGCTTCCATCAATATCAAGGGAACATTATCCATGCGTGGAGTGCAGACCGTCTGTGCCCATGTAAAACGAGCCTATGCCAGGCAACAAAAAGTGAGGTTATCCTGTAGAATGCAACACAATTTTGTGTTGACTCACTGATCTTGCTGCACCGTTAGATCTGAAAAAATTTTGTCTTCTGCTGGTAGGAAAAATGTGGGAAACACTAAACAGCTGTTGACTTCGCAGCAATACTTTGTTTAAAGTATCAAATTAGCAGTTCAAATCAAAGTATTTTTTAAATGTCAAGTACCTTTTCATTATGTCAAGTTGATTCCATAAAGTCATGCCTGACACAACTAATTATATTTTTGCTTCGTTGTTGTGTGTTGTAGGGTGTGTGATAAATGGGCAGGAGGTTGGTGCGGAGCGCGATGCGACCATCCCGGACGACCCGTGCCTCAAGTGCCACTGCCGGGAGGGTGCCAATGGTGAGAGGAGCCTGCGCTGCACCAAGGAGGCGTGTCCCGTCCTGCAATGCCCACCATCCAAGCAGACCAAGGCTCAAGGACAGTGCTGCCCCACCTGCATAGGTAAGGTAGTAGAAGATGTACATCCAATAGAATATAATGGGTTAGAATTTATTCTCCAAAGACCGCACAAACATGTGTAGGTATAGGATTCGTAATTTACAAATACAGAAAATATTAACCCAATACAAATGAAATGTGTACTTATAAACACATTTTAATACAAGTACTTAAGTAAACTGTCCAGCAATTTGTAATTGCAAACAAATGCATACCAGGTCAAGATATAATTAATGCAAGTTATGTGTGCTGCGTAAAGGTAATAGAAGGTTTGGTAAGGTAATAGAAGATGTACATCCAATAAGCCTCACCTATTCGTGCATAGGTTTCCATGGCGTTGTTCACGATGACTGCTAATTTCCGGGTTCTCCAGCCGCGTCTGTCGTACAGTGAAACCTCAATATAACGACACCCCACGGTGCACTAATAAACACTCGCTGTAGCGAATTGTCGCTTTACCGGAGGTGGAGCAAATAATAGCCAATATACCTGTTGCGAACAGATATACAGGAACAGGAGTGGTGCGGCGACAGATAAACATCTATCCGATAAACGTAAGCATAAATCCAGATGAAAGGCGATGTTTTTTTGCATCACTAAATTTCCTTACTCAAATAACGACCAACTATTCAAACAATTTATAAGCGCCGCACTGAATAAAAATCATGCAAAGCATTGGTTCGTCAATCATTATATTTATCGAACGACAGTTTACCACATAAATTTGTGACTGAGCACTCCATTAACTTCATTTCGAACAGATCGCTAGCAATTACACAGGTTGAGGAGTCTTGATGAAAGTCTTCCGGCGGTGAAACCCTCGCTATGGCGAGAGCCAACACCGAAAGGGTCTCGTAAAAACGAATTTTTTAACCCGCCTATTATAGGGTCAATTGACGGCGCATCGGCTATCTCTCGTAATAGCGGGAGTGTCGCTATAGCCCGTACTCGCTTTAACGAGGTTCTACTGTATATGGTTGACAACAGTTTCAAAAGCCATCCTGCTTCCGTCTTCAGGTCAAAGGTGAGAAGTTTTTAATTTTTGCCGTCTTATGTAGCCCTGGCACATCTCCCTCTGTGTGCTGATTGGTCAGAACTCTCTCCCACACGTTGCTGATTGGGTAGCCATTGTACCTGTTAATATTCTGTGTTTTGTGAATTTCAATTGCTTCCCTGATTTGCCTTGGGTGGTAGCGACTATCTTTTGCCGCTATCTTCGCTTTTTCGAAATCAATTTTAATGCCCGCCTCACTCCAAGCATGCTCTGCAATGGCTGACAAGTGCAGTTGTTTTTTTTATTAGTGGCTCTCACATGCTCCTTCATCCTTGTCGCCATTCCTCGGCATGTTTCCCCAACATATGCTTTTCCGCAGGAGCATGGCACTGTGTACACACCTTCGCATAGTGCCTGCGGGATATGATCCTTTGGTCCAGGTACAATGTTTTGTATCTTGGTCACGCAATTGAACCTTGTGACCACGTCATGCTTGAGAGAGAGTGCTACTACCCAAGGCAAATCATCGATCGGTTTTTCAATCACAGGAATGACCGTGCTGCAGGCGCGAACTTATCAGCTGTACCGGTGAGAGTTTGCTCACCCCAACCAGCCAGTTAACATAGAAATTACTAAATGGCGTGCGTGTGTCGTTGTCAGCGTTTTGTTATGTTTGTGGGAAAGTGAAACTTAAAATTAAACTAAAATTAAGATTACACTACAAACTTAACAGTGAACATGGCATTAAAATTTGAAATAAATGATGAATACAATAGAAGCATAAAATATTTGTGGCTTTGTAGTTGCCCAAAACATATGCCATCTTACATAGCACCGGCCGATCTCCCCCTGTGCATTGATTGGTCAGCACTCTCTTCCAAACGTTGCTGATTGGGTAGCCGTTGTCCCTGGTAATATTTTGTGTTTTGTGAATTTCAATTGCTTCCCTGATTTGCCTTGGGTGGTAGTGACTCTCTTTTGCCACTATCTTCGCTTTTTCGAATTCAATGTTATGATAGCTTTTCAATTGTCTCCCAATCAGTGGCAGTAAGAGTAGCGGCAAGTTCCAAGTGAATCCTGTAGAGTTCCTCGGATATTCGGTGAAGGTCCAGCCTCTTTTGGTGAATTCGTTCCCTCAAGAGTGCTTCGCTAGTGCGGCGAAGTATTTTCTTGGCTGCGTAGGTGTTAAGATGGTGTTTTACTTCCACACACGATGGTAACGTGTTGGTGTCACGGCAGCGTAGGAGGAAGGCGAGAGAGGAGAGTAACTTCCCCTTCTTCTTCCTTAACTTCTCAAATCTCTTGGACTTCCTGAGAATCTCCTCCCCGTAGAGGATAGTGAAATTCGTGCGTAGGTTTCCACGGCGTTGTTCATGATGACTGCTAATTTTCGGGTTCTCCAGCCGCGTCTGTCGTTTATGGTTGACAACAGTTTCGAAAGCCGTCTTGCTTTCGTCTTCAGGTCGAAGGTGAGAAGTTTTCATTTTTTGCCGTCTTATATAATAATAATAATAATATCGTTTATTTTCGTAGGCACTGGGGCCCATGAGAAAATATAAGTACATCTTTCTACATTTCACATTGAGATAGATAAATAAAAGAAAAAGTAAATAAATATATATACATATACAGTCAAATGTGATCAGTGCATATCGCCTAGTACATGAAAGAAACAATACAATATTTTCGACAAAAAAAAAAAAATAATAAATAATCGCACTTCGATATAACACACTAATTACAAAATTTAAGGTGACAAACAAAAGAAATATGAACAAGAGATATGAACATAAGAAAGTGAATATAAACAAGAAATATGAACATAAGAAAGTGAATATAAACAAAAGAAATTTAACTTGGGGATAAGGAGGCATTCTTCAGAAACCCATATGTGCTGTGTTTGAACCTATTGATATTTGTACTGCTTCTTATTTGGGCTGGGAGAGAGTTCCATATTTGTGAGGCGGTTACTATGAATGATTTGTTCATATGAGGCGTGTGATGTTTTGGAATATGGAGGTCAATGTTATGGTTTCGGGTAGGTATATCATGAACCTCAGATTTTCTAATGAATTTCTCATACAAGTATGGCGGGTAACCGGTCGTTAAGATACTAAAGCACTGGCCAATATAGCACTGGCCAATCTCCCCCCGTGTGCTGATTGGTCAGCACTCTCTTCCACGCGTTGCTGATTGGGTAGCCGTTGTCCCCGTTAATGTTTTGTGTTTTGTGAATTTCAATTGCTTCCCTGATTTGCCTTGGGTAGTAACGACTCTCTTTTGCCACTATCTTCGCTTTTTCGAGGGAGATCGGCCAGTGCTATATAAGACGGCAAAAAATTGAAACTTCTCACCTTCGACCTGAAGACGAAAGCAGGATGGCTTTCGAAACTGTAGTCAACCATAAAAGACAGACGAGGTTGGAGAACCCGAAAATTAGCAGTCAAAGCTAAACCTTTGTGTAATCCATCTCAATAGGCGTACAGTAGGGGTGTTAGGACACCAGCCACGAGCAAATAAAAATGAAATAATAAAAATTTTAATTCCTCTTAATGCTTGCACGTATCACTACCGTATCATATCGTCACGTATCATATCATTAATATGTTATACATCAAGGTTTATGCACTTCAACAACCATGGCTTGAAAACAAAATTATATACCTAGGGACCAAATTGGTTTTTTCATCATCTCAAATTTTAGAAAAAAAATGCACTGTTTCGCAAGATTTTCAACTACAGTAGAACCCCGTATTTGCGTTATCGGAATTTACGTTTTCCCGCAAATTGCAAGTTTTTTTCTGGGTCCCGTCATATTTCCTATCTCTCCAATGTAAATAGAACCCTGTATTTACGCCGTGTTTTTTTCGTTTTCCCGCCATGTGCATCACGACGTGCCGACTAAAAAAAATTTTTTGCGTAGTAAAACAATTAATCGCGCATATCAGCCCTTAAAATTGTCTTTTGGCTTCCTTTCGCGTATTTGTATTTAAAAATCCAAGAGAAAGAGACGCAATGAGAACTATTTTCGGGAAGAATTTGAATGTGGCGGGACAGAACGCCACTAACGTCGGAAAGTTGAACTACGTCATCTCGTTTTTTGTCATCGGCGGAAAGATTCACGATATGAAAGTAGGTGTTTTGAGCAATCGAGCTATGTAATAATTATAATGCAAGAACTCCGGAAGCAATGTTGACAATAATCATGTAGCCTATAATTTGATACGAGAGTTTGAAAGAAAACCAGACGTGCTGAAACGTGATAAATGCCGGAACTATAAAACTTGTCATCATTTGCGCTGACTTCATTCAACAGTTGCGTAGCGTAGATGGGTTAATTAAATACTTAACAAAACTTATTTAAACTTGAATTATCCCATTCACATACCAGCGTATCGCAAACAACTGTAATTTAAAAAAATTATGAAGTCGCACGACCGTTTGTACTACGCACTTGATCGCCGAGGAGTAGTTCAGGCACTCGTGTGTTGGCAAGTTATCCTCAATTAGTACGGGAAATAGAATTTATCCTGCTTGAAAATGGAAATTCGAGGTGAAAAACGGACATTTTTAGTTGACGAGAAAATGAAAATTTTAGAGGTAGTTGATTCCCACACCGGAACACGCATCGATTCAAACAAATTCGTGGTGAAAAATCGCGATGCCATTGTAAAATATGCAAACCAGTGCGGAAATTTATCAAAAAAGAGAGTATATGTGAAGAATTCTAGGTAAGAAGAAATAGAACGAATTTTAAAAGAGTAGTTTTTAGGTGCAAGATCATTAAATGTTCCTGCAAATGGTGTCATCTAAAGGCCTGTTTACATAGTAAATTAACCCGTACAAGTTAATATCTAAATTATGAACATGAAAATGCACCGTGTATTCACCCAACTAGTGCGTATGCATGAACAGAAAATAGAACCTGTTCAAATTTGGTTCATGCATTCATAGTCGTATTTAGGGGCGGGGGATGTGCCCAACCCAGCTGCTTAAAAAATAGACAAAATTTGAATACGGTTATCACAGGAGGATCTATGGGGGGCATGTGCCCCCCCAGACACTTTAAAAATATGCAAGATTTTTAATATGGTCCAGTTATCATTGCGTTCGTTTTGTATAACGTGGTATCATTGTGCCCCCCTCCAGAACAAAATCCTGGATATGTCCTTGCTTGTGCCCCCCAGAAAGAAATCCTGGATCCGTCCCTGATGGTCATCATTACGTTCGCTTTATTTTGTGTTTTACCCAAGGAGGCTCAATCATTTAATTCAATGAGAATAACTTTGATATAAAAATAAAGAGAATTTAGTAAAGTCATTGTTATATGTTATATCTTGTTTTTAATCTCAATTAAGACAAGATCTTTTGCCTGTCAGACCCTCTGTGCCCCTCCCAGAAAGAAAATTCCTGGATCTGCCCCTGCCTACATTCGTACATTTCCTGTCCCGTTCCGGTCCACAAAAATCATTCATGCAAGCAGACATTAATGTATCGTGTAAACAGGCCCAAAGGCCCTTGAGAAAAAGTATTTCCCCAGAAGATTGGGAATCGAAGATTCCACGGCATCTATAATGGTTGGTTGGATAGATTCAAAAATAGGTACAGTCTTGTATACAAGATGGTGAGTGGTGAAAGCAAAGATGTTAACATAGAGACAGCAACTCAGTGGAAAGAATCTGAATATATTAGACTTCTGGAAGGTTACAGCCCAAAAGATGTTTTTAATGCAGACAAAACAGGATTATTTTTTAATTTTTGTTGCCAGCTGTGCTTCAGAGGGAAGCAATGTTATGGAATAATGCTTAGTGAACAATTAAAAAATTAACATTTCCAAAGCCAGTATGTGAATAAAAGTGAAAATTCTCTATTTCCCACAATTTGCATTTTCCCGCAATTTACACTTTTTTTCTTGGGTCCCTAGAAAAGTGTAAATAAGGGGTTTTACTGTATTATGTATATTCAGTGACCTTGAATTGAAATTCGAACCTGCACTTGAAAATGATGTAACAACAAAGTATGGCGTCATCATCATCAGTCAACACTCCTAAGATTGGTTTGACCCAGCTCCCCATTCCTCTCTCCCATCGCAATGTTTATTGATGGTAACTAAGCTAATATGGTTCATAGTTACCTATCGATTTTGATTAATTAAATAATAAGTAGTGATGGGTCGGTTCGATTCCTCGATTCTTCGATTCCTCGATTCTCGGCCAAGAACCGGAATCGAAAACGAGTACTTGCCAAGGCGAAAAATCGATTCCGATTCCAGTAGTACTTCAAACAACAAAATAAACGACCGCGTTTCCAACAGTCATTTGAATTTTCGCGCCACGTAAACATAACAAAACACATATCTTCTTGGGATGTGCGAGTACTCGAAAATTCAAGTCGATCGAGTAGTTGGTACTCGACTCGAGTGTTTCGAGTCGCATTACGAATGTCGAGTCGAGTAGTTAAGGTTACAGTTCTTTCAAGGCTAGTAGGTCCAGCAATCTGCCTGAATCTGCCGACAGGAAGCGCTATCCTGAAACTCATGTAATAATGCAGTTTTTAAAGCCGATAAGTCATTCTAATGCCTTGGCCTGGTACTTTCAGCTTGCCGAATACACTATAGTTGTCGACGTGGGCGCCGAATACCTTTACGCCAGCCGCAGCGGCCGATCGTCTTCCTACCCGGCGCACACTGGTCCGAAATCGGAAAAAGCTGGAATAAAGTCCAAAATGACCTTTTTGGGGATAGAGACTTGAAACTCTGCGTAAATACTCATAAATCATTGCCAAATATTGCTTTATATGCCATTTCACGCTTTATATGCTATATGCCACGAACCTTTAGTGAGATACAGAGGCCCAAGCATGACCAATTTTTCAATGCCACGCGAGATATCGTTTTTCCTCAAAAAATCTTTGAATTTATCCAAGTGGTTTTGCGTTGGTGTGAGTTTTATGGAATATAAAACGCAATATTCCTTTGATCTGGTGCTTTGCCTATACTTTCAATGACTTTTGAAGACTTTGGCTCTCATCTGTCGGGTTTTACAATGCAAAATGGCCGACCCGTTTTTCACGTGAAATTTGATATAAAGTAGACATTAACTTTCGTTTACGAAAAATATAGCTCGGAAAATTTGAACCACAATATAAAGTAGAGATTTCTAAAGAGTACTAATAAGAAATCTTGAAAAAAAAGTTTGCGACGAAGGAAATAAGAGCGATTTTTCAATCGCGCGTCAAGGCTGAGCTACACGCTGTGGAACTTATAGGCTCGGTAACTGAGGCCGATTTTTCAAGTTTTTAAAAACATTAGTCTTGAAAATCGTCATTTAAAGCATGGATAATCGTCTTCATTGACTTAAAACACTAAACTGAGGATGTTAAAAAGGATTATGTATAGATCGACTTGACCATTTATCGCATTACTCGAGTGAAAATACTAAGGATTGGATTTTTTTTTGGAACCATCCCACGCATAAGAAATATGGCTCGGGTATTGAAGTAAAGTGAAGAGATTAAGTCAGCATGCTTAAGAGAGAGAAAAAAGAACTATTTCCGTGAAAGGCAACAACCGATACCCTTTTTCCCTTTCCACCTTCGCCGAGGTGAGTCGCGCGGTAGGGGGAGTTTTCACACCACAAGGCTCTTTTAGCCTTTTTTATTACTGCGACCGTCCGATGTGATATTCATTTGTAGCGTTTAGTTTCTTTCTTGAACTTAAAAAAAAGCAAGAGATTTTAAGGTTGATTAAATGACGTGAGAAGTATAGCATTTTTTTGGCTCTACAAAACTAAAGTTTAGTTCTATAGTTGTTCGCTTCGACCACTTGAATTCCATGAAGATTCAAGATCCAAAAAATCGTTGATATAATTTTTAATAAAAATTCCAAAGTCTCCGAAATCTTGCAATTTTGGTGGGAAAGTACTTGCCCAATAACACACATATGAGTAGCAAAAGGCAATTTTCTGCAGGCAGTAATACTGTAACATGGAGACGTCAAAACCTGCTGGCTGAGCATGTAGAATTATTGGTTTTTCTGCTTGAGAATTTGAAAGGGCCAAATATTACATGATTCATATACGTAGTATGTAGTCTTTATTAAAGCTATGAAAATTTCTGTACTCAGGTATGTTCTGTTTTGAAATTTAGCTATTATATTTTAATTACATAGTAATTATTTGAAAGATGCTTTTGTCAACTGACTCTTTCACAGAGTAATATTTTTTAAAGTGGTTTTCTTGTTGCCTGGAATTAAGTGATATTTTTCTTGGAGCCTATGGCATCAGAATCGATGGAATCGGTATCGGTAGAATCGGAATCGAAATGTCAGAATCGGAATCGGGATCGGAATCGATAAAATTTTGGAATCGACCCATCACTAATAATAAGTTTAATCAATAATTAAGCATGAAGGCATTGAATAAATATTAAAAACAGAGTTTAAAAAAAATATAAAACACTATTTTGAAAATGTCAACGATTACAGGCGGTCCCCGACTTTCGTACACAATGCGTTCCCGAAAACTTGTACGAAAGTCGAACCATTGACTTCCATACTAATTAGGGGTTACGTTCCAAAAGAGCGGAATATACGTACTAAAACCTTTTTTTTCACGGAATTCATTTCAATTGACTTAATTTTAATAATATGTTAATAAAACTCCTCAAATCATCTAATTTCTTTCGAAAATACGCAGAAAATGCAAATAAAAGTTTAAAAAACAAGAACTCCGTTGGCTATCGAGTGAAACTTCCTCTTGGCGTTTAAGTTGACATTCCACTTATTACGTCCACTATAAATAAAAGGACATATCAAGAAGCATAACGAAATGTATTTGTTGAACCCGCACTCTGGATACCTTTTAATTTTTACACCAAAATTCGATATTTGGCAGGTGACATATTCCGCATGTTATTCAAAAAAGACAAAAGACAAACGGAATTCGGGTGATATTTCGTGCAATATCGTTGCTGAAGGTTTACATGAATTAAACAGCACTCAAACGAAAAAACACAATTAGAAAGAAGGTCTTACTGGTTTTATTGAAAGCTATTCGATGACGTCTAGTCAACTTCTTTTGAAAAATATCTTCAATGAAGGCTTTCTTCTTCTCTTGATAAAGGAGCCTATAGCAGGCAGTCTCTCTCCCAAATAAATCACCTAGATTAGAGTCAATTACCAACAATTCCCTTCATTATATACGTTCGTATTGTTCGCATATACTGCCGATACTGCCATTTGAAAGAATTGAATGTTGGAATGCGCAATAAACATCGCGGGAATTTAAAAAAAATTACAGACCAACGTCCGAAAGTCCGAATTTAGCGTACGAAAGTCGAGTAAAAGGTGTCAATTTTGAACGTACGAAAGTGCGAATTGTACGAAAGTCGAGTGTACGAAAGTCGAGGACCGCCTGTAGTCCAAACTTTATACCATTGATAAATATTATAAACTAGAAATGCACATTGAATATCCCATGTCATCTTCACAATTAGACAACATACCTAAGATTGGTTTGACGCAGCTCTCCATTCCTCTCTCCTATCTGCTAGACTTTTCGTAGAGACGTATTTCTTCTCTTAAACATCCTTTATTACTCTTGTCCTATGTAACTCATTCGGGGCCGTCCCTTGCCCTTTTTCCCTTCACCTGTCCTTAAACAATTCTCTTCATCAAGCCATCATGTCACATAATGTGACCAACTAAGTTTTCCAGTATTTTGCTTAAGGTTTTTAGAAGACCTCTTTTTTTCTCCCACTCTTCTTAGCACTTCCTCATAACTTACATGATTGATCCATTTTATCCTCATCATTCTTATGTATAGCACCACATTTCGAATGTTTCCACTCGTTGACTTCTCTGCTGCTGTCAACGTCCAAGCCTCGCTTCCATATAGAAACATTCTCCATATGTAGCATCTGATGAATTGTTTCCTTACTTCTATGCTTGTATTCTCAGCTGTAAGAAGATTCTTCTTTTTGTAGAAAGCCCTCTTCGCCTGTGTTATTCTGCTGACTATTTCTTTCTTGCTTTGTCCATCGTTGGTAATTCGGCTTCCCAGGTAAGAAAACTCTATCACTTCTACAATTATTTACATGTTAGATCCATTATACCATCAACATTCTTTGGTAGCACCACATATTTCGAATGCTTCCACTCTTGACTTCTCTGCTGCTGTCAACGTCCAAGCCTCGCTTCCATAGAGATACATACTCCATATGTAGCATCTGATGAATTGTTTCCTTCCTTCTATGCTTGTATTCTCAACTGTTCAAAGATTCCTCTTTTTGTAGAAAAACCCCCATCACCAGTGCTATTCTACAGACTATTTCTTTCTTGCCTGGTCCATCGTTGGTAAGTCGGCTTTCCAAGTTAAAAAAAAATCTTTCACCTGTACAATTGTTTACACGGTTGATCCATTTTATCTTCATCATTCTTCGGTAGCACCACATTTCGAATGCTTCCACTCGTTGACTTCTCTGCTGCTGTCAACGTCCAAACCTCGCTTCCATGCAGAAACATTCTCCATTTGTAGCATCTGATGAATTGTTTCCTTACTTCTATGCTTGTATTCTCAGCTGTAAGAAGATTCTTCTTTTTGTAGAAAGCCCTCTTCGCCTGTGTTATTCTGCTATTTCTTTCTTGCTTTGTCCATCGTTGGTAATTCGGCTTCCCAGGTAAGAAAACTCTATCACTTCTACAATTATTTACACGTTAGATCCATTATACCATCAACATTCTTTGGTAGCACCACATATTTCGAATGCTTCCACTCTTGACTTCTCTGCTGCTGTCAACGTCCAAGCCTCGCTTCCATAGAGATACATACTCCATGTGTAGCATCTGATGAATTGTTTCCTTACTTCTATGCTTGTATTCTCAACTGTTCAAAGATTCCTCTTTTTGTAGAAAAATCCCCATCACCTGCGCTATTCCATTGACTATTTCTTTCTTGCCTCATCCATCGTTGGTAAGTCGGCTTTCCAAGTTAAAAAAAAATCTTTCACCTTTACAATTGTTTACACGGTCGATCCATTTCATCTTCATCATTCTTCTATGTACACCACATTTCGAATGCTTCCACTCGTTGACTTCTCTGCTGCTGTCAACGTCCAAGCCTCGCTTCCATGTAGAAACATGCTCAATATGTAGCTCCTGATGAACTGTTTCCTTACTTCTATGCTTGTATTCTCAGCTGTAAGAAGATTCTTCTATTTGTGGAAAGCCCTCTTCGCCTACGCTATTCTACTGACTATTTCTTTCTTGCTTTGTCCATAGTTGGTAATAGGGTAGTTTCCTTCATCAAAGAAAATGAAAGGCATTGATTGCAATTCATTACCCACCATTTGTGTATTCATAATATACAAATTATTTGGTTTTTGAAATACCGGTTTAGACGAATGGCAAGGGTTAAATTTTATCCTCATTTGAAAAAGGCCAGATTGGCGCCCATGCGATTCCACTCCGCCTGACGTCACAGGGACCTAGTTTCTACACGAGAGGATAGGAGTTATACATCGTCTGAGGTTACCAATGCATGCATGAGGCACAGAGCTCAGGGAAACATGTCTTAATAATCACCTATTAAAACTGGCTAATTTCGGAAAGTTTTCTTCGTTTGATAAGGTATTAATAAACCTTTTTTAAGCCAAGCGCTACCATCCAGCAAGGTACTCAGCTATCCGCTAGCATCCTGCGACGTATCAGCGCTAAGCCTCGCCTCAAGGTCACCTCACCGGGCGGGAGGGGGAACCAGAAATACGACGTACGGAGATATTTCCCGGCATTCATACTTAAGCGTCGCGTTTTCGCGCGCTTGAAAATTTTCACTTTTCATTTAATCGCGAAAAATAGATGTTGTCATTTAAAAATCTAAAAGCGTGAAATACGTACTCCAGGAGTAATAATCTTTCGATTAAAGCAATAAAAAAATAATAGGAAACCACCCTATTGGACTTCCAAGGAAACTAAACTCTTTCACCTCTTCAAGCGTTTTTTTCCCAGTTATGGGTGAACGTGTGTTGTGCGAAAGTAAAATCAGTGGATATATAATGCAGTCTCCAAGGGGTCAGCGCAGAATAGAGCATGAAAAGGATGGTTACGAAGCACATATGTTAAACGGGAACCTTAATTAAACATTCCTCATTCCTCCACCCTTGTAACTGTCGTATTTAGGAAGTGTTTGAGGGACAATAACTATTTTTTTTTAAATGGAACAGAGAAACAGTGCACGGATCCAATGCATTCTTAGGAAATTGGAGGAGAAGGTACGGAACGAAAAATCGAAAAAGCGCGGCCTCTGACCGATCATGTCGGCGGGGAACAGAACGATACGCGCTCCCTGGTTGATCCTGCCGGTAGTCATATGCTTGTCTCAAAGATTAAGCCATGCATGTCTCAGTACAAACCGCTTTAAGGCGAAACCGCGAATGGCTCATTAAATCAGTTATGGTTCCTTGGATCTTACCCACGCTTACATGGATAACTGTGGTAATTCTAGAGCTAATACATGAACCTCGTGCCCCGACCAGTGATGGGAGGGGTGCTTTTATTGGAACAAAACCAATCGGCTCGTCCGTTGCCTTGGTGACTCTGAATAACTTTTGGCTGATCGCACGGTCCTGGCACCGGCGACGCATCTTTCAAATGTCTGCCTTATCAACTTTCGATGGTAGGTTCTGCGCCTACCATGGATGTAACGGGTGACGGGGAATCAGGGTTCGATCCCCGAGAGAGGGAGCCTGAGAAACGGCTACCACATCCAAGGAAGGCAGCAGGCGCGCAAATTACCCACAATTCCCGGAACGGGGAGGTAGTGACGAAAAATAACGATACGGGACTCATCCGAGGCCCCGTAATCGGAATGAGAACACTTTAAATCCTTTAACGAGGATCTGTTGGAGGGCAAGTCTGGTGCCAGCAATTTTATTTGACTAATAAATGAATGATTCTCGTGTCCCTCTGTGTGTAGGCAGCCGAACGGTGAGGACTCTGCCGAGGAATCGTTGCATGCTGGTGTCGGAGGTTCGTCAGGAGGGGGAGTGGTTCTCGCAGGCCGTGTCCCACCCCATGTACCCACCTCCTTCCTCTCCTCCCCCTCCACCATTCTCGATGCTGGCCTCCACCAACAAGAGCTTGCTTGCCAACCAAACCAAGGCGGTGACCAAGGTATGTACCGAAAATTAAATATTAAATTCAATTCAATTAATTTATTATCGTGGGCCATTTGGCCCATGAGATACTTTACAAGCGCACAGCAATTCAGTAAAAGTCATTTGACAAAGGTTCAAAGAAAAAAAACACTACATCAAGACTCAGTAAATGCAAAAAATAGAGAAAAAAAACTAAAAAACAAAAACAAAATATATAAACCTATACAAGAATATACATACAATTGCATCCCGAATGCGGATACCCTGGTATCTAGCCTCACAACATTTTCCGACATTTTATATACATTTGAAACAGTATCACAATTTATTCAAAGAAAAACATTCAGGTGTAACAGAAAAACCTAGGACCAATAGAAAATTATATCTTGAAAACAAAATATATTCTCCCCTCATCACATCAGTACTCAATCATGTCAGCATGGCTAGTTACATTGGGAATTGCCATGAACTATCATTAAACAACTCATATACTTTATTCTTAAATACATGTATAGATGGCAAATTTCTTATTTGTATCGGCAGCCGATCTAGCCAATGTATACCATTTTTCTGAACTGACGGCGGCTGACCTTGAGCGTGCTCGCAACCCACCCACTCTTCTAGCCAATCACAGAAGAGCGACAGGAGAAAGTGTGCAAGAGCCCGCAGTCTCTCTCCGAACTCCGAGCAGTGAACATCGCTCTCCAGCTGGCAGTGTTGCCAAGCCGAATCTTTGGAGATCGCTTTGGCGCTCGTTCTGCCGCCCCCGATAGTACCGTTACTCCCAAGGCTGGCAACACCGGTCGGCCGGATGGAGGGGAGTGTAGGGGAAAAGGGAAGGGGATGGAGGGGAAGGGAGAGGTGGAAGGGGCAGCGCTTCTGATTGGCTACTTGCTATTTTCCACCCAGCCGCCTTCAGTTCAGAAAAATGGTATAACCATGAATGATTTATTGAGGTGAGATGTTCTATGGTGGGGGATATGAATGTCAAAGTTGTGATTTCTAGTATTTACTGGGCAGAAGCTTCCATTTTTTAAGCCATAGTTAAGTGAAACTCAATTTCACTAAGCAGTCTCTATCTGAGGATTAATTACGTAAAGTTCCTTCTCCCTCCGCTCTTCAAAGCTCCATCTCACCGTAATTGAATCAAGTGCATTTCCTAGCGTCTCATCAAAACGTCATAATTTTATCGCGGGCGTGGAATGGGCATAGCTTTTTCTTCTACCTTACCAAGCCAAATTAAAGAAAGACCAGTTCACCCGTGACATAGTAGGGGTTCGGCGCAAACAATCCGGCGTTATAATTATTTTTTTTAAGCTCACCACTCGCATGGCACTCGCGGCCAAATTTTTTTTTTTTTTTTTTTAATCGTTTCAAGTTTTTTCCGTCTCGCTGAATGGCGCCGTAATTAGCGCTGGGGGCTTCGGCCGCGGTAGACATAATTGCAAATTCGGCGGCCAATTAACGGGACAACGGATGGTGGTGTGAGGAATGGGTTTTGCTCGGGGATGAAATGGCGGGCTAGCAGCAGCAGCAGGGTGGTTGTGAGCGGCGCGGGAGGGGTTAAAAGGATATCGCGTGATGGAGAGGGCCCCGTGGGGTGGCTAGTCCGGGGTACGAAAGGGCAAAGTGAATTGTAGCTAAGGGCCTGCATAGTGGAGGGCCGTTTGAAGCAAGAGAGACGGGGAGAGGACAGCGCTCGGCGAGGAGGACGCGGCGGCGCACGGGATGATCAAACGAGCAGGTGCCCGCCTAGCGTCGGAATCGAGAAATCGATCCTTATAACAGCGCACCACGTGGAGCACGTGACCGGATCGTGTGCGAAATTTGCTCGTTAGCTTCAGCTTTGGAACTATAATCCTCAATTGCCTGAAATCAAATTGTATGAAATGAATATTTCTTTTCCAAATACAGTAACACCTCTTTACATCGTAATGGAGGGGACCAAAATTTGGGCATTTTGATGTATGGAGGTTCACTATAGAGAGGTTTCAGTGATAGGAACCATTTTTTCATATCCTTCGGAAATGCTTCCTTTGTGAAAAGTATGACGTGCCCAGGTCATTCTGCAGAATAAATGAACATCTCAAGGCAACCGAAAAGAAAAATTTTCGTCTTTCTGCGGTTGCAGAGCATTCATGGTCGAAACCTGGGCACGTCATACTTTTCAAGGAATCGAAAATCATCGCCAGGGAGAATAAATATTTCCCTTGGCTGATAAGGGAGGCGATAGAAATAGCGAGTCACCAAAAGAACTTCAATAGGGAAGACGGCTGTCCTTCATCCTCATCTTTCAAACGGCTTTTCCAACAATGGAATTTCAAATCAAAGGCCGCCTGACTAGCTATATATATATATATAAGGATCACAGATCTGCAGATCATTTCGACCCGAAGACGGGAGCTGGAACGTGCCCGAAACTGTCGTCGGCAAAAACATGAATCAACCCGGTGTAAACCCGGAAAACCATCACCACTCCATACATCATATTGCCCAAATTTTGGTCTCCTCCACTATGATGTAAAGAGGTTTTATTGTAATTGTGTTTTTATATTTCGGGAGGGGTCCGGACCCCTCGGAACCTCCCCCCCCCCCCTGGCTACACCGTTGATGTCGGTCATTCAAAATAGATGCATTACCCTTCGTGCTCGTGATGGACAAATGTCTCTCATCTCCCCTCTAGGGTGGCTCGCTGGACGGCTTGCCCTTTGGGAACTGCACCCGGTGCCGGTGCGGTGGGAACGCCACGGTGCACTGTGTACGTGAGGCGTGCCCCGTGCTGGAGTGTCCGTTGGAGCGGAGGGTGTGGCCTATTGAGGTGGGGGAGGATGGGACCAAGCGTCGCTCGTGTTGCATGAAGTGCCTGGAGGAGAGGGCGGAGGCGAGGAGACAGTGCGTCCACGACGGAGTCATCTACAAGGTGAGCGTTCGTCGATAATGCCGGCGCTGGCTGAGCCTTTTGTCAGGAGATCCCGGGAAGCTTAATGTATTAAACTTATAAGTATGTCCACATTTTCAGAGTTTGAAGGTGAAATAAAAAGAGTAGTCTTTTTTGTACTTAAAATTTTGATGGTATATGCAAAAGTCAAGGAATGGGGAAGAAAATTTAATGAATATGTATGTTGATTCACACCGAAAAGAATCGTGTGAAAAAAAATAGTAAAACCTTAGTAATCTCTATCGTAACAGGCTCAACTTTGTGGAGGTTCATTCTAATAAATAAAAGCGAACAAACTATGTGTAAATCCACCAATTTATTCACGTGGTACTACTAGTTTCGACGCAGCGGTGTCATCATCAGGTGCAAAGGCTACAGAGAAACAAACATCCTTATATATCATGTGGTATCGGGAGGAAGAGGGTAGGTGGAAGGGGTGGCTGGGAAATCTGAGGTGTGTGATTGGGCGTTGTGGGAGGGTGGTGAGAGTTGGAGAGGGGTGGGGTGTGGAAGACCGTTGGTCAGGAGTAACGGGTTGTACCCAGCCACCCCTTCCACCTACCTTCTTCCTCCCGATACCACATGATATATAAGGATGTTTGATTGTTTGTAGCCTTTGTACCTGATGATGACACCGCTGCGTCGAAACTAGTAGTACCACAAAAATAAATTGGTGGATTTATACCTAGTTTGTTCGCCTTTATTTATTAAAACCTTAGTACCTAAGAACATAAGTTGCACGTGATTATATACAAGGAATGCTAAATCCTAAGTGAACTTTTTTCATGAACCAATGATAAATTACTGTAACACAGCGGTTCCCAAACTTTTTCTCTCCGCGACCAATGTTAGCTCATTCTTTTTAGCCGCGACCCCCTAAAAATGGTCGTCCAAGTTTAAGTACGTTGTTCGCCATATTATTAGTACACATCTCGCGACCCCTTCCCAAACGGCCTACGACCCCCTCGGGGGGTCGCGACCCCCAGTTTGGGAACCGATGCTGTAACAAATTGGATGAAATAAAAATTATCCTAGAACGCGATCTCTTAGAAAGAGAGAGATTGCCGAACAAAAAGTTAAGAAATGAGATTAGGCCAAGAGACGAGAGGGGTCGGCCAAAAGATGACTAATTTGAGCAGAGAAATGTACCGCAACCTTTTGGAGGAAAATGGCCAGGCAGCTTAATATACTTTAGTGGGCACCATTATGCAAATTGTACGTGACAAGTTCATAGAGAAATTGCAACCGAAAATGGGGGTGCGCCTCTTACACAAACTTTTTATCTTCCCCTCCTCCCTTTCCGCAGTCTCAAGCCCAAGAGGAACGGAGTGGCCTTGGTTTTCTGTGTGAAACAGTCATCTATGATTTAAAGAAGTTCACTGCATTGAGGTTTTACGGTATTATCATCATTATTATTGTTGTATACTTGTTGATGATGCAAATGGCATGAATGTCTGTTTTATGTTGCAGTTGCAAGCGGGTGATGGCCTGCCAGAATACGTTTGCCAAAGCTGTCTCCTCTTTACCTCATAAAATCTCCACTTATCATACCAAGGAGATACCCCCGAGGTGGCCTAACTACCCCCACAAATCCTATTCACTGTAGTTGCTCATTTGTTTTGTCATTGCAGGAGGGGGAGAGGCGTGCCTTGGATCCCTGTCGCTCCTGCGTCTGCCAGTCAGGTGTGGTGCGTTGCGCTGTGGAGGTGTGCACGGGTCCTGGGGCCCTCGTCGTGACCTCCAAGGGTCTGGTGCACCACACATTGACGCCGTCGTCCTCCCTCAAGGCTGAGCCGAACACTCCTTGCCCGCCCAACACGAGGCTCTACCACCCCAACGGGACGTGCTGCCCCACCTGCATTGAGAGTGAGTTTATCCTATTTTATTTTAATTAGGGATGGTCGGATCGGATACCTCGGATCCAAATATCTGCGGATATTTCCCTTCATCGGATACATCGGATCCAAAGTCGCGGAAGACATCGGATCTGGATGGGAAATTTTAAATAATAGCTTTAGTGAATACAACGGGGATAAATATTTTGTATTTACTGAGCCTTGCTGTCATGTTTTTTCTTTGTACATCTTTCAAATGCTTTTTCCTGAATTGTTGTGCACTTTTATAATGTCTCTTGGGCCAAAAAACCCCACAGTAATTAATTGATTGAAATTGACCGCAACCTCACTCTCATCCCTTCGTAATATATTTTCAGGAGACGGTGTTTGCTCAGTGTTTGGAGACCCATTATCGGACGTTTGATATTCTGACTTTTAGTCTCATATTCAATTATTTACTATGTGTCTTATTCCTTAATTTATTATTGTTCTACGACATAATTATTTAAAATATTCTGTATTTTGTCATATAACTGTGTTTCACTACATTTTATCGTCATCTACCTCATTATGAAAATAAAAAAATGGACGCTACAAAATGCGATAAACAGTTATTGAAAGTGCGATGAAATAAGAATCAAAGTACAATTTTCACGTATCTCTACTCATGGGCCAATAAAGCCCACGGTAATAAATTGATTGAAGTTCAAACGGACCGCAACCCTCAACTCACATCCCTTCCGAATATATTTTCAGGAGACGGTGTGTGCTCTGTGTTTGGAGACCCGCACTATCGGACGTTTGACGGCAAGTTCTACAGCTTCCAGGGGGCGTGCAAGTACTTGCTGACGAGCGATCAGTGCGACGCGCTCCTCCCGGCCAACGAGAGCGCGGCGAGTGCCCCAGGGGGGAAGCAGGGATCGCAGTCGGCCAAGGGCACCTTCTCGATCCGCGTGACGAACGACGCGAGGGGAACTTTCTCCTCTGCCTGGACCAAAACCATCTCGATCAAGGTGAAACATCTTAACTTTGGCTTAACGAGCGTGATAATCTTTAAATGCTTTATATATTTTCATATCAATATCGAAATATCAATTGATATATTCATCGAAATGGGTTCATTCTGAGCATGAATGTGTACAGCTGTTGCCGGGATTAATGGTGGGGAAAATGTAGCACAATTTTTATGATTTTTTTAAAACAACCAATTGATATACTAAGGGTTATTGTCATTTTCTACGAGTAGTCTCTGAGAAAGAAGAAATGACCTAGCTAAACTTTAAAACATGTATACGAAAAATCACAGGAGAATGATGGCATTTTTATGTGATTGTTTAGTGGGCTTCCCCCGCTCTTTTCAATGCAGGTCCACAGAGGGATAGGCGGGTTTCTAATTTTAAAATGTAGAAAAAAAAAGGCAGGGTCTTATGTACAAATTTAATTGGAATGTTCATGTACAAATTGAGGTCAGAGGACCTCTTTAAACACAACATTGGAAGTAATTACTCTATCCTCAGTTAAACGCACATGATGACTCATACTTACGTATCAACAGGCGACTTGAATGTGGAATCAGCCACATTTTGATAAAAGTTATTTAAAGAATGTGAAATATTGTTGCAAATGAACAAAGGTATAAGTTTGTGCACCGTTAACGTCAGGAATATTTACCAGTTTTTGTTTTGTTTTTTAAATTATTTAAAAACCAATTTTATGAAACAATAGCAATAATTGGGAAGTAAGATATGCCGTCGCATGTTCTTGATAAATTCTGTGCATTTTGGTACCTCATTTGTAGAGTTTAGTTGCGTATAAGTTGAGAAAAAGGTATCTATACAGTAGAAATAATATAGAAGATCATTGCTTTGGCAGTGACCATTTAAAATACAGACTGTCCCGCTAGTAGTGTGTCATTTTTGACTTCTAATTTTTAATAATAATTCAACACGTTGGTCTTTATGATGGTCTGACATTTACCCCTTTGACTCTCACTATGACCTTCGGAGGAGGTCAAAAAATCTACGATTCGGTTCTACGAACTGCAAAACTGACTTGGGCACCCTTTAAAACCTATGGTTCCACTCGTTGGTTGTCATGATGGCCTGGTGTTTACCTCTATGACCTTTGACCCTCATAATGGCCTTCAAGAGGTCAAAAATCGGCTTTTTTATGTAGTAACGTAATTTATACACCACTGATGTTGGTTCCTCTCGGCGATCTAAAAATAAATTGGCAGCAATACTTAGAGCTTTGAAAACTCGCACTGTATTCAGCCGAAGTACATCGTAAGAATACACGAGGCCATTCTAGGCCAGAACGTACGTACAATGTGTGATAATATCTCTACGACCTTTGACCTTTGTATAAGCCTTAGAGGTCAGTTCGTGGACAAGACGAGTATTTGGACAATACCAATGACTTGGGCACCTTTAAAACGTATGGATCGACACCTTTGTTGGTATTCTATTTTTTTGCTACTCCTATGACCTTGAGTGTGACCATACTGGGTCAATGGTTGAATTTCGTCTTTTTTCTATCTCAAATTTTTTAACATTGAAACCCCAAATAGCAAATTCTAAACTTAGGTTTGCACCCACATTGTGAGGTTAAAAGGTTAAAGTTGTAAAATGTTGCTTGCACTCAACAAAACTTAAGACCTTTCTCCATAAAGTATGCCAATAATCATGAATATTGCTATGTGCAAAGTTCCTAAAATTAGAGCTCAAAAATGACACACAATTATTGGGACAGTTGGTATTCAAATCATTTTGCACATACAGCCGTGATGTGTACTCAAACAGTGGAAATTTTGACGAAAAAGTGAAATGAAACAAGAAGCAATGACTATTATGATAGAACAAAGGAAAAATAAAATACTGTTCCGCATATAGTTTAATGCTGGGGGATTTCATCTCAAATGAGGCGGAGGAGTGTCAGGTGACCATCACCGATTTCTCTAGAAGTCATGTACAGTGGAACCTCGTTAAAGCGAGTATGGGATATAGCGACACCCCCGCTATTACGAGAGATAGCCGATCCACCGTCAATTGACCCTATATTAAGCGTGTTAAAAAATTCGTTTTTACGAGACCCTTTCGGCGTTGGCTCTCGCCATAGCGAGGGTTTCACCGCCGGAAGACTTTCATGAAGACTCCTTAACCTCTGTAACTGCTAGCGATCTGTTAGAAATGAAGTTAATGGAGTGCTCAGTCTCAAATTTATGTGGTAAACTGTCGTTCGATAAATACAATGATTGACGAAACAATGCTTTGCATGATTTTTATTCAGTGCGGCGCTTATAAATTGTTTGAATAGTTAGTCGTTATTTGAGTAAGGAAATTTAGTGATGCAAAAAAACATCGCCTTTCGTCTGGATTTATGCTTACGTTTATCGGATAGATGTTTATCTGTCGCCGCACCACTCCTGTTCCTGTATATCTGTTCGCAACAGGTATATTGGCTATTATTTGCTCCACCTCCGGTAAAGCGACAATTCGCTGTAGCGAGTGTTCATTAGTGCACCGTGGGGTGTCGTTATATCGAGGTTGCACTGTATTTGAAAGCAGGATCCTTATGATGAATTATGACCTCTTTATTGCTTCTCAGAACTGCGTATAAAGTTATAATCCTTCGAACATCACTGTGTGAGGACTGATAGGCATTGGCAAACAATTTTTCATATCATTCGTAGACAAAGGCCCATAGTCTTAGTCGACCCTACATAAGTGTTGGGAGGTAATGCCATCATCGAGTTCTCTGGAGTGATGTAGATGATGGCAAAGCGCCAGTTTTCCACTCTGGTTGCGTAATGCGAACTACAGTAAAACCTCCTTACATCGTAATGGAGGGGACCAAAATTTGGGCAATTTGATGTATGGAGGTTCACTATAGAGAGGTTTTAGTGATAGGCACCATTTTATTGATAAACCATAATATTAATATATTTAAACATACATGCATGCATTAGTGAACATATATTTACAATTTAATGATTACACAAAGGTAAAAGTAACTTGTTCAAGAGGGCTTTTTAGGAAAGAAATTAGTTACTGGGTTTGCTTAAACCTTTTTTAAAACTCTTTCGATATAATGTTTTCAATTCTATTGAATACATTCGTATTATGATCGCATTCCTCCATGCTTAATAAAAACCATTCAATTAAGTTTAGTGAATCCTCAACCTCTTTTCTGGTGGGAACTGTAACTGATTCCTCATTACCAACATCTTCCTCTAAATCCATCTCTTCCTGTATCCTGCAATATATATACATCTCCTTCACCACTATCTTCCAACTCATGTGGGGAACATATGAATAAATCATTATCAACATTTACAAAGTCTTCAAATGTTGAATTTGTGTCAACTATTTTGTTGATTTTATCGTACTCCATATGTTCATTCTCAAATATCTCACTTTCCTCCTGTTTGCTACCACCCATAATCCCAGCCTTGATGAAGCTTTTCTCAAAAATTGAGGATATTAATTCCTTCCACGAAAACAGCCTGTGCATGGTCTGAAGGAAGTTCCATGAGCACTTTTAATGTCGTTATCACTATTCACTCTCAATAAAAAATAAATCACTAGCTGTTTTCGATAATGCCTTTTGACCAAAGAAATAATTACCTGGTCTAAGGGTTGTAATTTACTAGTAGTGTTTGGAGGGAAGTACACAACTTTTATATTTCTTGACAAAATTCCTTCATCCTCTTATTTCACTGCCCGCGTTTTTCATTTGTGCAGCCTAGATATACAGTTTCTTCTGTTTTTCCTCGGTTGTTTAAAACAGATGTCAGGGTGAATGATGGTATTCCAAAGGTCACTGCTACATCTTTCTTCTGCCTGCCCTTGTCGATGGCTCGGAAAATTCCTCGGAATGTGGTAATGTCAAGCAGCTGCCTTGTTTTATTTGTCGAATCCATCATCAGCTTATAATTAATTAAGTAATTTTCGTATGTTTTCATATTTTATGGCAAATAATTGAAAATACTCCTTATAATATATTTTAGAAAATTGATTCATCATTCTTATAACGTATGACTTGTTAAAGATTATAAAAAATAAATAAACACGTGACTATTGCAAAAAATAAACAAGAAATTGAGCGTAATTTTGAAAATTTCGTCGAATTCCCTTTCTCTAAAATACAATGCTCGTAGAGTTCCGTAGAAAAACTCTGTCATGGGCACAAAGAAACGCTAGGTCTGCAAAATGACGTGATTTCCTAGTGAGAATGCTGGGCGAACTACTTCAGAATGCGGCGGAGACGGTAAAAAATTTCATTGCTCTTCCGCATATCAGCTAATTAGCTGTCTTCTTCACCTAACATTGTCGCGCATGGAGTGATGTTCGCTCAGTATTGCTAGAAATTGACGTCCCGGACTCCCAATGGAAGAGTCAGATTTCACGGCATAAATACGCACGCAAGACATATGACTGTCGCTAAGCGCAATAAATTGTAAACTACGATCGTTCACGAAAGCATGGAAAAAATTACCAAGGCAGCAGTGAGAAAGTGCTACACCGGGAAATATGGGAATAAAATAATTGCAAAACTGTATTTGATTTATTTCGAGTCGCAGTAAATTCATGAAATATTTTCATTTTAGAAATGGAAGTAGCAATACGGTTGAGTAATTCTGTCTCCATGAATGGGAGTGAAGTCAGTTGAAATATTTCTGCCGGCAAGAGATTATAACCTGCACTGGTCGCCTCTTTTATGAACTGAACGTAGTATGTAAGCACTTACAGGAAAATAAAGCCATAAGTAACAGAAAGCGAGTGCTATCGTGCAATTTTTACCATGATTCGAGAGAAAACGATGCGTTCTGTCTTCATTTACTGTCACTTAAAATGATTAGGATAGTTCGTTGCCTTTTTCTTATTTACTGTTAGGTATGCTCTCATATGGAACAAAATGGCCATAACTAATGGTTAACGTGAAAATTACAGTATAGTAAAGGTGTAAAAGAAAAGAATAAGCGTGAAACATTTATTGCTGAAAATGTCATTCCATGTTCGTTATCCCGGCTGCATTAATGGTCTCTAGTTGTCTCGGTACGAATTGCGGAGGTAGTTAGGCCGTCTCGGGGGTGTCTCGGTGCTATGATATATAGAGGTTTTACGATATAAAGAGGTTCATTATAGAGAGGTTCGCCTATAAATTTACATGTAAATCTGACGGGACCAGAGGGTTGGTACAATGTATAGAGGTTTTCGATGTAAAGAGGTTCACTACATAGAGGTTTTACTGTATCTATGAAACTAAGAAAAAAGACGTCCGATAATTTTCGGGTGTATTTTTCAGGCAACGGCTCAAGGTAAATAAACAATTGGTGTCCTCGGCCAGGTCGTCTCGGTGTATTAATTATCGCAACAAATACTACCATGTGGAGTCAAAAGTAGAATCATATTGTCTTTAAATTACTCCGAAAGCGGTACGTACCAGATAGTGATAAGTACGGGGCAAATGTGATCATTGACGTGAGAACTTACATTGCATCATCAAGGTTCGTCATTCAATTTTACCTTCCGTAGTTAAGTTTATTATGTGGCAAATAGTGGCATGAAAATGAGTTTTCTATTGATGTACGTAAACGATATTGGTTTCTCAAAAGCGTCCCAAGGGCGAAACATGAAAAATATTTTTATATATTCGTAGGAACAAGGTGCATGTATACCGCTATGTTTTTCTTATTAGTTCAGTCAATTTTATAATTTATTTAACTTGGTGGTTATAGAGTGGTAGTATTATTACATTTCCGCTGTGTTATTGTACATTTTAAAATGGCTTGTGTGAGGTCGTCTCCCTTAATATCCATTGTAACGTAGATTCTGTAATGGAAGTGACCAGCAGACGATATTTGGCCGCCATGTTTTTGTAGGGTGTAGGGTTGGTTCGGGTACCCTACATCAAGTAGAGTCAGTTTGGTTCCAAAAACGGCCATATGTAGGGCTTGATGTGGTGTATATAGGGTGAGATCGGTTTATTTAGGGGCTGATTTCATATTAAGGGTCAGTTGGCCCTACTGGGTCAACTAAGAATACGGGCCCTGTACTCCGATATGCCAATCAACGTTAAATAATGGAGTTAATGGAGAAGAAATTGATGTATCTGTGTTTGTTTCAGGCCCACGGCATGAAGGTCAGCTTGGGTCAGAAGATGCGCGTGAAGCTGAATGGAAAGCGGTCATCCCTTCCCTTGACAGTCCCACGCAAGGACAACGCAACGCTGCGCCCTGCGTCTCCCCTCCTTTCCCCCCCACAGTCCTCTGGATTGGAGTCGTTGCTCCTCACGGTGAAGAAGGAAGGCGGAGGTATCGTCCTGTGGCTGTATCCTGGTGAGTCAGTCACGTACCAACTGCGTTGGAATCACATTAAAAACATATTTCCGGGTTTGAGAAGAAATTTCTCCTCATACCAGGAAAAAGAAACTGGAATAGTTGAATGCAACAGGGCAACTTTTTTTTATATGAAATAAACCAAAATTATTTTATTTTTTTAGAAATTTCATACTTCTCTTTACATTTCTACATAGCCGGCCTCGATGGCGGCAGGGTAACGTCTTTGCCTGCCAAACAAGAGGTCGTGGGTTTGAGTCCCGCCTGGGTAAATTACCCATATCCAGGGCGCAGTTGTTCATGTACGTTTACTTGTTAAATTTGTTGAATACCCCTGATTTAAAATGGCCAATGTGAGCTGTGTTTGGTGGTTTGAAATGAAAATAAATATGAAAAAATAGTGACCTTGCTTGTTCAGGCACTTATCATACCTTAAAACTAAGTTTTGAAACCCCTCTTCAAAGAAGTTTGCCGCCTGCCCTTGCCCACAACCAGGTGTTCACGCGAGATGCCACGTCTTTTGTTCTGAATGGCGCGTCCGAGCTTGGCCAGGGTTGCACGGTAGGCTTCTGAGTCAATCATCATTCCTCGTGTCATAAAGTCCACGGATGATAAAGTCAAGGATGGGATGATCGTTATTCATCTCAAATTTATTGATTAAATAAAGATAACGAGCGTGATGCACCCGCTCCCAGCACGGGCTTCCCCCGCTCTTTTCAATGCAGGTCTACAGAGGGATAGGCACGTTTTTAATTTTAAAATGTAGAAAAAAAGGCAGGGTCTTATGTACAAATAAAATTGGAATGTTCATGTACAAATTGAGGTCAGAGGACCTCTTTAAACACAACATTGGAAGTAATTACACTATCCTCTGTTAAACGCGCATGATGACTCATACTTACGTATCAACAGGAGACCTGAATGTGGAATCAGCCGCATTTTGATAAAAGTTATTTAAAGAATGCGAGATATTGTTGCAAATGAAACAAATGTATCAGTTTGTGCACCGTTAACGTCAGGAATATTTACAGTTTTTTTTTAAATTAGTATTTAAAAACCAATTTTAGAAAACAATAGCAATATTTGGGAAGTAAGATATGCCGTCGCATGTTCTTGATAAATTCTGTGCATTTTGGTACCTCATTTGTAGAGTTTGGTTGCGTATATGTTGAGAAAAAGGTATCTATACAGTAGAAATAATATACAGTGCAACCTCGATATAACGACACCCCACGGTGCACTAATAAACACTCGCTATAGCGAATTGTCGCTTTACCGGAGGTGGAGCAAATAATAGCCAATATACCTGTTGCGAACAGATATACAGGAACAGGAGTGGTGCGGCGACAGATCATCTATCCGATAAACGTAAGCATAATTCCAGACGAAAGGCGATGTTTTTTTGCATCACTAAATTTCCTTACTGAAATACTATTCAAACAATTTATAAGCGCCGCACTGAATAAAAATCATGCAAAGCATTGTTTCGTCAATCATTGTATTTATCGAACGACAGTTTACCACATAAATTTGAGACTGAGCACTCCATTAACTTCATTTCTAACAGATCGCTAGCAATTACAGAGGTTAAGGAGTCTTGATGAAAGTCTTCCGGCGGTGAAACCCTCGCTATGGCGAGAGCCAACACCGAAAGGGTCTCGTAAAAACGAATTTTTTAACACGCTTATTATAGGGTCAATTGACGGTGCATCGGCTATCTCTCGTAATAGCGGGGGTGTCGCTATAGCCTGTACTCGCTTTAACGAGGTTCCACTGTAGAAGATTAATGAAGTATTAGCCGGAAATCCTGTGATGTGTTGGGAAAAATCCTGTTGTACAGATGTAATTATATACCGTATATAGCAAAATTAAATGGTGGTGCCATGATATTCATTTTTTAGAGATACGTGAAATCGCTCTTTCATTTTTATTTTATCGCACTTTCAATAACAGTTTATCGCATTTTGTAGCGTCTATTTTTTATTTTCATAATGAGGTAGATGAAGATAAAATGTAGTGAAACACAGTTATATGACAAAATGCAGAATATTTTAATTAATTAAGCTGTAGAACAATAATAAATTGAGGAATAAGACATATAGTGGCGGAGGTGAAGCTTGCCCGCGCCCACTTGTAGTTAGCGGCCACGTAGAGTCCCAGCCAACCTAGCAGCTGGCCAGTCAGCTCACATGCTTTAAGCGGTGAGTGTCGGCGGAGCATTTAAACTGCGCTCGGCACAAAATGTACGAATTTTGCCGTTGAAAAGGCAAATTTGCGTAAAAATATCGTAAAAGTCCAGTCAATGCATCTATGTCGCATTTTCGATTTTCACGCTTCTCTATTCATTATGTGCGAGTTTTTCTGAGAAACGAAAGTCGTAGATATCCTGAGAAACAGTTGCCCCCTCCCTACATGAGTGTACGTTGGGTTGCATGCACACGAGGATGATCGCACTCTTGCACGGTGCTTAATTTGCTGCGTTGCTATTGTAAGTGGCGGCTGTCGTCTTCCTTACCTCATTTTCTGCTAAATTTAAAGCCCTACTGAAAAATCCAGCCATTTTTTACCATATTCGTACATTTTTTAAAACGTTAGCATCAGAAATATATTTATGTCGATGTGCATTTCAATAGAAATGGACTTTGCTCTTCTTTATGAATGAGTTGAATAAAATTTATTACCAATTTTTAAATATATATTTTAATAATGAAAACCTACTGTTTTTGAAAAATAAAAAAGTTGCAACAAACGATGTACCGCCATAAAATGCATAACAATTTTTTATTAACCTCAATTTGAACTATTTAAAGCATGGGAATTATAAAAAAGCATTGTTCCAAGCAAAGTATTACAAATCCTGCATGACAAAAAGGGTCAATGCACTCTCAACGAACGGTTCTTTCCTCAAAACAATTTTCACACAAAATAGGCTGAGATAAGGGTTCCGGTAGATATAGAGGACTTTTCGTCCTCAAGACATTAAAAGAACTTTTTTCCATCGAGCAGTTGATTTTTGAAAAAACAGAACCTCTAAGAAAAAAACTGGAAAAGATCCACGGGCGAAATATTACGGCTTCACGCATACAAAGCCAATTAAATGGAAAGACGTAATATTACGTCCATGGCAATCCTCAGAAGGATTAGCAGGACGTAATATTACGCCCATGGCACGAAAAGTGTTAAGAACGTGAGCCTGCTATGCACCGAAGAATAACAAAAAACGCTTACCAGAGGGAGACGACAGTGCGCTGGTCGGTCGGCGAGTATACACGAATGAGGGCAGATTAAAGCGTGATTGTTGATGAAATGAGTTCTTTCCTTTTTCTGTGCGATTTTCCCGATCAATCCCTGGGCGACGACGACAAGAGGGCCTTGGCGACTTACACTATAATTGTTTTTTACCTCTGCCGGAGTCCACATACCACTTATGGGAAAAATCCACGGACGAAGAAATCATTCGCCTTGATCGGGATTCGAACCCGGATCCCTCGATTTCCGGCAGAGTGCTTTAGCCAGTTAAGCTACCGAGGCGTCAATCTGGACTGCTGAGCATATTATGCGACTAGCTGTCCAGGTCACGCTCATAGCACCACAGCTGGAGAGCAAAGCCCGAACTTTGAACAAGAGAGGTGTTCGCTGTAGACTTATTCTAGTATACCGGGATTAGCCACGGTGATAACTTTTACGAAGTCACCTGCAATGCACAAATTGCGCAAAAAATCCACTGAGGAAAAATCATTCGCCTTGACCAGGATTCGAACCCAGATCCCTCGATAATAATAATATTTATTAACTTCACTGGGATAATACATCCATGAGTTTCGTCGAGATAATACAGCAGGGTCAATCCATTTGAAGTGATCCAAGGTAGGTTGCTTGACCATTTTTAATAATTTTAATTTTTTTATATGTTTTTACTGCACAAACGGGAAGTTCAAAACCGATTTTAAAAAAAATTTATTTTACACCGTTTACATGTGGTGTCCATTTTTATTTTGAATCACAGTGCGTTTTTTCCCTTTGAAGACGTTTGCGTTAAATTGATTATCTCTGGACTGCATCGTGCTACAAGATTGAAACTGGCATCGTTTTTTTCAGTACTTTCTTCCAAACAATAGTGTTTCATAGCCATAATTCCCCATGCAAATCTTACCTGTCTAAATGGTCTCCAAAGTAGGGGGTCGAAAATTGAAGAATTCCACTTTTTAGAAATTAAAAAAACCATGAAGGAGAAATTTATCAGAGTTAATATTTTTTTTATAGTAAGATGTCATTGGGTACACACATTTTATAGAGTATCAGCATTGACAACTCACTCCTTAATTGTTTATGAATTTTTAAAATTTGGATTTTTTAAATTTTTGTAAAGTTTGAAGCTGCATATCTCAGATGGGACTGGATAAAAATCCACGATTTTTACACATTATGTAGTCCTTTATGATAGCAAGTTGGAGTAAAAATTTCAACATTGATATTTGACTCTGAACCAAGTTATGAATTTTTGAAAATGCGGGAAATCATCATTTTTGCAATTTATGCATATCAGCTATTATAGTATCAACTACATGTTAAACTGTCTTAATTTGAAAAGTTGCCATATAAAGTGTTGAAATAGGTAACTTATTGAGTTGAAAAACATACAAAATGAGCAAAATTACCATGTATTATTTTAGAAATTTACTGTAACTACAATTATTAGTGCCGTACTTACATATTATTTACTGCTTAACAAAAGTGATTGTTAAGCATTACACTTATAGCTTCATAGAGTTTAGGTAAGATTGAGTAGGATCTTCCTGTTACTGTTGTAAGGTCAAGAACTGATAATTTTCTTAAGATGTTTTCCATTTTAATCCAAACATGATCATTATTAGACTAAGTTAAATACACCAAAGGATGAAGTTCGCCATGAAAAAATATTTGACTTAGCCGGGATTCGAACCCGGATCTCCCGATTGCCGGTCAATCGGGAGATCCGGGTTCGAATCCCGGCTAAGTCAAATATTTTTTCATGGCGAACTTCATCCTTTGGTGTATTTAACTTTGCACCCGTGCGCGTGACTGCGTACAAAGTCACTTGTTCCTTCAGTGCTTTGAAAATCGTCGCCGCAGACCAGCGGAAAATAAGGGTTTTTCTCCCCGACAGTGGCTTAGTAAGCACGACCCTCGCCACATGTGCCACAGTGTGGACTTGTGACGTCAACATCTTGTTCGGTAAAACCCATCCCGAAGTTCGCTCTGAGAAGATGGCTTGGTGGTGTAACTGGTAGCACGCCTGACCGGCAATCGGGAGATCCGGGTTCGAATCCCGGCTAAGTCAAATATTTTTTCATGGCGAACTTCATCCTTTGGTGTATTTAACTTTGCACCCGTGCGCGTGACTGCGTACAAAGTCACTTGTTCCTTCAGTGCATTATTAGACTTTTTAAATGATGTCCTTGGTCCGGTAGGATGATAGAAGTGCACAAGTACATCTTTGTTTTCTAGTTATATTTCTTCAACTTGAGCGAGCCACCATTGAATATCGTACACACACGCCACTAAGTCACTTACTTTTAATGTCAATGTTGAGATTTTACTAACACAATGATCTTCATAAATTTTGCTTTCTGATGTAACGTAGCATCTGATTACATTTTCTGCAACACCATGAAATCGATGAAATTGTCGTGTCCCTTTTATTGGCAAAGAGTTTTCAAATCTGGTTTGAAGTGTTTCAATGTGTTTCCATTTCTTTTTTCTTGATGAAAAAGAAAGTAATGCTATGATGAAGCTATCACAAGTTTCATTTGATTCTGTGTTTGTAACAAAAATTTTTGAGTAACAATTTGGGCATAGGGATTTTCCAGGAATTAAATTCAGTCTTAAATGAGAACCATTGGCACTTAACAAAGACAAATGTTCAATTTTTATTTCCCTTACACCCTTGTTAATTGGCTTTTTATGTACCTTGAGTGGGTCAGAACAGGTTTTACCAAAGATATGATTGTACTTATCTATGTATTTTCTTGCATGATAATCACAGATCGATGATACCGAAGATCTTACTCTTAGTTTAAACAGATTTTGTTCTTCTACTTCAAAATCATTTAAATGCTTTAAGTTTTTGGAGACTGGGCCATAAAATGCTGTGCCAGCTGGGTTGACATGTCTGAACAGGTCCATCAATGTCCAACAATGATTGTTTGGATTAAAATGGAAAACATCTTAAGAAAATTATCAGTTCTTGACCTTACAACAGTAACAGGAAGATCCTACTCAATCTTACCTAAACTCTATGAAGCTATAAGTGTAATGCTTAACAATCACTTTTGTTAAGCAGTAAATAATATGTAAGTACGGCACTAATAATTGTAGTTACAGTAAATTTCTAAAATAATACATGGTAATTTTGCTCATTTTGTATGTTTTTCAACTCAATAAGTTACCTATTTCAACACTTTATATGGCAACTTTTCAAATTAAGACAGTTTAACATGTAGTTGATACTATAATAGCTGATATGCATAAATTGCAAAAATGATGATTTCCCGCATTTTCAAAAATTCATAACTTGGTTCAGAGTCAAATATCAATGTTGAAATTTTTACTCCAACTTGCTATCATAAAGGACTACATAATGTGTAAAAATCGTGGATTTTTATCCAGTCCCATCTGAGATATGCAGCTTCAAACTTTACAAAAATTTAAAAAATCCAAATTTTAAAAATTCATAAACAATTAAGGAGTGAGTTGTCAATGCTGATACTCTATAAAATGTGTGTACCCAATGACATCTTACTATAAAAAAAATATTAACTCTGATAAATTTCTCCTTCATGGTTTTTTTAATTTCTAAAAAGTGGAATTCTTCAATTTTCGACCCCCTACTTTGGAGACCATTTAGACAGGTAAGATTTGCATGGGGAATTATGGCTATGAAACACTATTGTTTGGAAGAAAGTACTGAAAAAAACGATGCCAGTTTCAATCTTGTAGCACGATGCAGTCCAGAGATAATCAATTTAACGCAAACGTCTTCAAAGGGAAAAAACGCACTGTGATTCAAAATAAAAATGGACACCACATGTAAACGGTGTAAAATAAATTTTTTTTAAAATCGGTTTTGAACTTCCCGTTTGTGCAGTAAAAACATATAAAAAAATTAAAATTATTAAAAATGGTCAAGCAACCAATTTATTTATCTTTGGATCACTTCATATGGATTGACCCAGCATAAAATACTAACATGTAATAAACTACGATACAAACGAGCTATACAAACGCACAGCTATCAGTGGGATGGAGGTCATAGATACACAACACCAGATTGATACACAACACTAGTTAAAAACTCATTTAGATTGTAGTATCTCTTTTCAATTAACATATTTTTCAGTTTGGCTTTGAATTGGATTGATGAGGAAATGGAACGGATTTCCGGCCGAGTGCTTTAGCCAGTTAAGCTACCGAGGCGTCATTCTCCCCTGTGGAAATTTGTGGACTATACTGGACAAGGTGTTGTGGACTGCTGAGCATATTATGCGACTAGCAGTCCAGGTCGTGTGCACGGTGCCACTGCCGGAGAGCAAAGCCTCGAACTTTGAACACGAGAGGTGTTTGCTCTAGACTTGTTTAAGTATACCAGGACTAGCTGCGGTGATAACTTATCACATGATATAACATTGCGTGTGACTCCGTAAGAGTTATCACCTTGGGTAGTTTATTTTTCTTGAGAAAGAAACAAATATTTATTTAGAAACCTGACTGTATAAACAGTTGAATGACCGCTGTCCCTTACCGCTTGTTGGGTTATAAAACACGAGGGGTTCAGGTACCTGCTCCCGGATTCCGAGGGTAAATCCTAAACCCTGCAGGGTTGTGTCTCGAGACAAAGACGACATAAACCCGCGACCGTCCTAAAAGGGGGAGAGATAGAAAACGTATACACCGTATAAGCGCGTGTAAGAGGCGCACCTTTTTTCCCAGAAATTGCAGTAAAAAATGAGGGTGCGCCTCTTACACAAACTTCTTATCTTCCCCCCTCCCCTTCACTGGTCGCAAGTCCAAGGGGAACTGAGTGGCCTTGGTTTTCAGTGTGAGTCATCTGTAATCCTAGGTCAAAAACAAGCGGCAGGCAGGGGAGTTTCTCCCTTAGTGACGTATTTTTAAAATGCTCCTGTTTGCTTTTCTTGTAAGCATCGCGCCGTCACGTCGGTACCCCAGAGGTGAACATGGAAGATCGCGCAGGGTTTTTCGCTCCGGAGGGCACGCTAAATTTACTGCCACGAGTGGACATCTTGCGGCATTTATACTGCATATAGTAATCGGTTATCAAAAGTAGAGAAACGCGTATTTTTGAAGGACATACCTGGTTAATAGTCAATATCTGTCTTGCCGAGTAATTTCCATTACGCTGAGGACATGATTTTCCAAAAATCATCTTCAGACGCTAATATGAGGATTATTGCAACTGAAAATTATATTGGTATCAAAACCTGTGCTTTAAAAAATTCGAACGAGTGTGTTCATTGTTGGACTAAATTGTGGATGGAAGAAATCAGAAATACTTATAAGTGAAGAGTGCGGAAGGAGAGGTCCAGGGGAAGGAGCGCGCTCCCTCCCCTCCGTATTTCAAGCTACGAGGCTATGAGCGAAGGAGCACGGGAAGAACACATCCGATCTTGCATGTGACGTCGTTGCCTTCAAAGCGAAGGGGCGAAGGCGCAGCAATGTGATATACGCAGTTTGCGTTGCCTACAGTTTCCAGTCCATCTTGTCTTGTTTGAATGCGCTTATGCTACACTTGTTTCTTCTGAAATTGTCCTGTTTGGAATACTTTGAATATTAGTAGCCTTGTTTTAACCATATATCTTTGTGTCAAACAATTAGAGCTTAAAAAACTTAAATTCTGTCAGATATGCGTCGCGTTAGATCTCTTTCTTTTTTTGAACATCGTGCGTGTCATACAATTATTGAAAGCTATCGAGATATCTTTGGGCTCAGTAGATGACTCACCTAGCATTTGGCCTCCATAAACTGGGAGATCGATCAAGGTCAGTTGGTGAGATGGGGTAGCGATGAAACACGTTTTCATTGTTCCCCTGTAACTTGATGTTTTCCTATTTTCCTGTGGAGTCTCGGAAAGGAAAAAAAAACGGCAGAGGCATTGGCTAATGGAGGGCCGAGTGTGGTTCCGTTAAATCTACGACGTGGTTATTATCCTACGGCACTGAGATTGCCCAAATTGTTGTCCTATCTCTTGGGAAGGTTCATGCTGTGTGCTTGTCGTGTTTTGCCTTAAAATTTTCCACGGCTGCAATTCTATTGCAATACTCCTGCGAGAGCATTTAAACAAAATTGTTCGTGATTAGGACAAGCATCGTAGAGCAACGGCGTACGCGAAGAGAGGATCGGAACTCTTTCTACTCCCTCTTATGCCACTATTACCGCCGCAGTTATCAAAATTTCCTCTTTCAATTAAAATTGAAAGAGAAAAGTTTGATAACTGTCGAAATTCCAGGCGTACGTCTGCAACACCGCGCGATAGTATTAAAAAAAATGCCGCAAAATTTTTTTCTTCATAGCTCCTATGCTCAAAATAGGGGTGCGCCTCTTACACATGCATATACGGTATTTTTCTTGAGAAATGAACAAATGCTTATTTCGAAAATTGACGGTATAAAGAAATGAATAACCGCTGTCCCGTGCCGCTGAGAGGGGTTCTAAAAGACGAAGGGTCCGGGTACCTGCTCCCGGATTCCGAAGGTAAATCCTAAACCCCGCAGCGTTGGGTCCCGAGACAAAGACGACATAAACCTGCGACCGTCCTAAAAGGGGGAGAGATAGAAAACATATATATACGGCTTTCGTACCCCTGGCCAGGAAAATCTTACACGTAAATATACGGCCGTCTCCCGGGTCAGGAAACGTCCACACGTATATGTACGTGTGTAGTAGGGAAAAGGTTAAAGTGTCATCGGACAACTCTCGCCGGCTGGGCTGTAGGTACTTGCAGAATCATGGGTGGCCACTGGTATTTTGGGACTGGTGTAAACCTGAATGATGCTTGAATTTTTCTGATTTGATTGACTGGGCACTGTATTGAGTCGCCTCTCTCCTTGTTCCCTACCTAGGTATCGTGATTATTTGGGACGGCAGCAGCTTCCTCGAGGTGTCGGTGCCCACCAGCTACAAGAACAAACTGTGCGGCCTGTGTGGTAACTACAATGACGACCCCAAGGACGACCTCACTCCGAGACGAGGATCTCGCACCACCCTGCCCCCACCAAAGCCCACCAAGCCAAACCAAGCCGAGGTGAGTCCTTCCTCGACTTATTCCTTCATCCGCAAAGCGAGTACAGTGGAGGAGAAAGCTTTAGTGTGTGTTCCCGGCAAATTTTTTAACCCTTAACCAGTAACCCTTATTCTATTCCTTATATCGCCTCTGATTTATAAAACGAAAATGTAAAAATTACTTCTAGATTGTTGTAGGAGTTTTCCGATAGTTCGTCATACTAAGTACTGTGTATATTAAAAATGTCCACGTAGTCATATCGTGGCGATAATATATCGTCGTGAACATACTTTCATACTATTATTGCGACCGGTCCGCTATCGTAAGATTTCCATTGGCTTTAATATTATTAACTACCAGTATAATTGCAGGGGAATGGATATTTTGCACCTGTGAAGTATTATTTTCGGCTAAGCTAGTTGTACAGCGGAACCGCGGTGATTGACAATAATATTTCCTTGGGAAAAGATATTCGAGGCATATATTCATGAAACCCTCCCATAATGTTAGAAAAAAGGTTTACTGTGTTCGTTAGCGATAGTTTATTTTAACCCTTAATCAGTGATGTGCAATTCTTGTTATACTACCAGTGACGTGCGGTCTTGGAGACCGCAATAAATCTAAAATTCATAAAATATTGCTACGCCATTTTTATTGCTCCGTTTAATTTTTCTTTGAAGGCTTAACTAAATTAAAACTTATATTAAAATTTTTACACTCCCAATACGAACCAATTTGTCATAAAAAATTGTGATTTGAAGCAGGATCAAAAAACTGATGTCAAAAACACTTGAGTTATAATTATTATATATATGTATCAATATTTCGCCAGATTCAAAAAAGGCCTTAAATGTTAAAGTTGGAAGGCTAAGTAGTAAGTAGCCATGAAATTTATCCAGCTTATTCCTTTTCTTGATGCATTCTTAGTAAGTTACAGCCGAGTTCAATTGCAAATTTACAGAAATTAATAAAAGGAACGTTAAATTTTAAGAGTGGGATGTCCTTGTTATGCAAAAATATGAAGCTAACGAGAATTATAGATATTTTGAAATATTAATTTTGAAAATATTCATAATTTTAGAAACGCTGCGGTCTCTCAGACCGCACGTCACCGGTTAAGGGCTAATTAATGGATGAAAATTTTTAAAAAATTAGAAATTTCATGTGATGTATATATTTTATTTAGTTTTTGAACTTGTCTAGTTGTTAGTGGCTATGTAACAATTCATATTTATTTAATTTTTTACATCATATCAGTTGTCATCAAGAAGATTACGATATATTTTACTTAAATCATTTAAAATATTTCATTCACCGATTAAGGGTTAAAATAATTCTGTTCTTGGTCTGGGTATGTGAAAAGTATTACAATGTCGTAGATTATGTGATATTGGTAAGTTCTTATCACCACCTCTTATATAAAATACTCTAAGGATCTTATAAAAAAATAAATACCTCAAAGGTAAGATGTTTATTTTTTCTTGAATAGGGGAAGGGAATGAGTTAAATTTGATGCCCTCAGCATTACCCTTATCACCTTTTTCTGAGATACCAGGAGTGGTTGCAAATTAGTCAAGTATGCTCCACCCCAACATACAATTCCGTATTGTAATCTTAAATTTACTTATGCATAGTACACCATTCTGAGAACAGACACGATTGACACAGACGTGATTGGCCGGAAGGCAGCCAATCTTATTTTCTTAAGTGCCGGTTTCCATGCATTACTCAGTGAATACCCTGTGTCACGATTGAGGGTGTTACTTGTCAGCCGGATCTCAATGGATTCCTTTACCAGTCTTTTCCAGAAATCAGTCTCGCGGCATAGAATTTTCACGTGATCCCACTTTACCCTATGATCGGATTCAATGGCGTGTTCTACAACCGCAGATTTTTCCGGTTGGCAGAGCCCACGTTAGACCTCACAACCAATTGAAGAGTATATAAGCTGGCAAACTTCATCCACTCACCATTAGCCCTGAGGATGGAACCCGACTCGTGTTCTGAAACGTCGGCAGAATGGAGGGAGACCACCCGGCTGGAAGCCCGAATAGTCTTTTTTGAAGATGTATTTTGTTTTATTACTGAGTACCATATACAGTAAACTCTTGATTTTACGAAGTCAGTGGGACCGGAAAATCGGCACTTCGTAAAATCGAGTTTCGTAAATTCAAACCTTTTTCATAAGTCACGAAAAAAATGTTCGCTTTTGTTTCTTCCGCCGTTTTTTGTCTTTAGTGGTCTTATTTAAATGTTTTCGGTGGTTATTTTCGGTATAATTCATAGAAAAGGCTTTTTGTTATCGATTTATGATGTGAAAAATCGTTAACTAATTATACCACCATAAAATTCCCATTTCTTGTTCATACTTCAACATCAACGATCGCTTAAGAAATTCCCGACCAGTTAAGAAAACGCAATCAAATAATGAATTGCAAAGTTTATTATAAGAATTTAATGTTATAAATTTGTGGTTAGGAGCGAATAACAACTATTAAGTTCGCGTAAGATATATATTTGTTTCCAGCACCCACGGAATGTTAGCGGCAGCCGGCCTAACCGCCATTTATGTCACCCTCTATCGCTCAGTGACGAGAAAAAAAAGAAAAACGAGGGCCTCCACCCGTTTCCTAAATAACCTTCGTAAGTTAATATTTCGAGTTACTCTGTATATTCAGTTGAATGTGCTATCTTTTCCATTGGTTATTTTTGTTGAGATTCAGTTACGATTCTAAATTTCGTAGGATATGAATATCTTCTGGCGAATATTTGAAGTAAATTCTGTTTGAGCTCTCCGTCCGGATACTGTGCTCCATCATCTTCGCAGACGTTGCTACGAAAGACTTCATTCTTCATTCGGACCATATTCTTCATACTGGGTGTGAAATGCTATGTTCATATAGTATTTCTCTCTCTTCTTTTATGCCGAAAGGAGCAAGGTTCCAACCGGAAAACGACAGGAGAAACATCTTCCATTATCGGAGAAATAAAGAGGGAAACGTTATTATCCGCATTGATTGTTTTTCTACAAGAGATGTTTCATCATTTCTCAACGTGTGTGAAGTATTGGTTCACTTGCGTGAATTCCCAAAAATGACAAGCAAAAACCTGTACATTCACCTCATTTACTTTTCGTGTCCCTTTCTCCTCCGTATTGAAAGTTATGCAAAGAATCATTGACGTAGAGAAAAGATTTTCTTAGCTTTAGCACTAAAAATAGTCGCGCAATAATCGTAAATAAATATTGTGAGGAAAGAGCAAAGAAAATAATTTCAATTGAAACGTCAGCAGAGAAGAAGAGAGAGAATTATAAGCGCGGCACCATTTCCCTGATAGTGGAAGATACTTCTTCAGCCTCTCTCCGGTTAATAACTTACCCCCGTTGCAGGTAAAGATGAACCATGCCCTTCTCCACAATCGGGGAAAGTTCCCAGTGGGTGGGGTGAATAAGAGTGGGATGGGGATTGCCTGAGGAAAGAAGTGTGGTCAGCACAAAGGAGTGGTGAATAGTGGTGAAGGGGGCAGGAGAAAGAAGGGTGGGGAAATGGCCTTCAGCTCTGCCTCAGTCTACGTTTGGGGGTCGTATTTTTTGCGACGCACTCGACTTCTGTCACCTTAGGGGGGAGGGAGTGAATGGGAAATGCTGGGGAAGGAGGGGTTTGGGATGCGTAAGATGGGTGTCAGCAAGATCAGCAGAAGGCCGCGGGAGGAAGTAAACCAAGACTTAGGAAAGAAAGATCTCTCGGCATGGGAAAACGGGGAGACGCACGAGAAGAAAGTTCACGGTTAGAAGTGCGTCTTCATTACGAGTAGACCGAAAAATAAGTTGGTGGTTAATAGAGCCCAATACTTAAGATATTTAAGTTGTTTACTCTGGAAGGCTATTATATACACGAAAAGATACTACTAAAATATCAATTATTTTTTTCCTTTTTGCCCTTCTCCATCGCCGCTTCCACCATGGTTTCTCACTTGCATAAATGGGAATGAAATTGGGGAACTAACTCGTTAGCCAGATCAATATATCTTAATGTTTGGAGGGTAGCGGGTACTTCATTTTTATTTGGTGAAATTACTTCACTTTCATCTTCGTCGTCACTGCTATTATGACTAGTCCCGGCCGCTGCTTCTTCCGACGCATGTACCGGCGTCCCATTGTCGCAAGCCCGGAGATCATCGTCAAGGGCAATATAATCGTTTGATGTTGCGCGCTGTGCTCCTGCTTTTTCCAAGAATTTTTCAAAATCATCTTCTAAGCCTCTAATCTCCTCTGCGATTTTATCCGCTGCTGCTTCCTGAATGTATAACGTAACGAATCAACCATAGCCATGATATTATAGCAGTAGAATTACTAGTAGGCTAGTTGTATCAATTACCAACCTCGAGAACATCCTCATGATGCGCTATCAAAGGGAATCCGGCCGATTTCCAGCAATTTGCGATTGTAGTGGAGGAAATAAAGTACGTCTTTGAACCGCGTTTCTGCGATGAAAAATGACAATTTTATTAACTTGGCCATTTTAGCAAAGTTAACAAAGTCGTTATTCCTCATCGCAGAAACACGGTTGGCCAGCGAGGGTGAGCTCGTCGAGGAAAGGGTCCCGGATTAGGGACCCTTCGTAGTGCTTCGGCGAAAAGTAGTCAAGTATTCTTCGAAGTACGTTCACAGCAGCCTGCCTTGCGAACGTACCAGGTACGTTCACAGCAGTGCAAAGGGTTAATTAGGAGTGTACGAAATACCCCGCTCGACCTTCCTGACATGTTAAACTACGAATTATTGTCGATGCGATGTTTACGAATAGGCACGTAAACAGGGGCATTATATCAGTTGCGATATTTTAATTAAGTTTCCCCTAAATTCCCACCGTGAGGTTTTAGGCGAACCCTTTCTCTCCAAAGTTGCACTATCATTTACGATTTCACACTTTTGATGAACCACAGTTGGAAGCGCTGATTTTTTTAGCTACTTACGCCGGCGTAACTAGTTTTGTTGACAAATATTTCGCCATAGTTCGTATAAACGAATGCCTTTTGCTCCTGGGAACCGATCCGAGGTTCGTAAATTCGAAACATTTCGTATAATCGAAACTTCGTATAATCGAATAGCACTATGTATTTACCATAGGCTTTTCGCCGGGACCGCATTATCACTTCGTATAATCGAAAACTTCGTAAAATCCTGCTTCGTATAATCGAGAGTTTACTGTAGTTGGTAGAAAACCAGTATTTAAGTTCATCTAAATCACTTTGCATATGCTTATTTAAAGCATACATGCTGCTATCAACATACAAAAGTGCAGTGTCATCAGCAAACTTTATACTTCGTGAAATGCACTCGGGATTGGCTCCAGGTCAGGAACTGCGTAACTGCCGACGTTTCGATGTCCGACTCAGTCATCGTCCTCAGGGCTGTGAGTGACTCACTTTCCCGAGGACGATGGCCAAGTCATACATCAGTTTTGTCGGCAGTTATGCAGTACCTGACCCAGTGGTGATCCCGAGAACATTTCACAAAGTGAGTACAGTGGAACTTGGCTAAAAGATACAGTCGGTCCCCGACTTTCGCACACAATGCGTTCCCGAAAACTTGTACGAAAGTCGAACGTACGAAAGTCGAATCATTGACTTCCATACTAATTAGGGGTTACGTTCCAAAAGAGTGGAATATACGTACTACAAACTTTTTTTTCACGGATTTTATTTCAATTCACTAAATTCACTGGATACTTTTTAATTTTTTCACCAAAATTCGACATTCGGCAGGTGACATTCGTGATCGCGTATATTTCGCATGTTATTCAAAAAAGACAAACGGAATTCGGGTGATATTTCGTGCAATATCGTTGCTGAAGGTGTACATGAATTAAACAGCACTCAAACGAAAAAACACAATTAGAAAGAAGATCTTACTAGTTTTATTGAAAAATATTTGATGATGTCTAGTCAACTTTATTGAAAAATCTATCCAATGAAGGCTTTCTTCTTCTCTTGATGAAGGAGCCTATAGCAGGCAGTCTCTCTCCCGAATAAATCACCTAGGTTATAGTCAACTACCAACATTACCCTTCATTGTATACGTTCGTTTTGTTCGCATATACTGCCATTTGAAACAATTGAATGCTGGGATGCGCAGTAAACATCGCGGGAATTTGAACATTACAGACCAATGTCCAAAAGTCTGAATTTAGCGTACGGAAGTCAAGTAAAAGGTGTCAATTTTGAATGTACGAAAGTGCGAAATGTACGCAACTCGAGTGTACGAAAGTCGAGGACTGCCTGTACAGCATCCGGCGTGATGCGGTGGAAATCTTTGATATTCAGCTTATTGAAACAACTTGTCTGTTTCCACACTCTTTTATTTTCACCGACCATGGTTTCGGCAACTTGTGCCATTATTAAGGCACAAGTTGCTGAAAGTTGCCTTGACAAGTTGTCAAGTTGCCTTGACAATGGCACAAGTTGCCGAAACCATGGTCGGTGAAAATAAAAGAGTGTGGAAACAGACAAGTTGTTTTAATAAGCTGAACTTGGCTAGTACGTTCCTTCTTAGCTCCGCAATTTCTCTCAGTCCTGGTACCATCCGAAATAAAATACAGGTAAAGCTATTTGGTCGGTACGCTTTAAATAGTGGCTCTTTCTGAGGTAGTTCGCTCAATTATTTGCCATGAAGCAACCCGCAAGTCGTTTCCTAGCATTTTTTGGTTGTGTTAACCTCCAAATTCATTTGTTATTTTATTATTATCAGCTATTGACCTTCTTACATTCATTTACCCGATATTTCGGCCCTCGCTGGTTAAGTGAAAACTGCCAGGGGCCGATTGGTACGACTAATTTCACTTTTTTTTTTTCGTGATTGTGGCCTTTTCAACGGCTGTAATTTATGTAAACCCCCGTAATATATCCGTGGTTATAAGATATATATATATATATATATATAAGGCGCCGTGTGAATGAATGAAGTAGTATATATATATATATATATACTACTATATTACGACCCACTCCTCAAAACCCTAGCACTGACTTCCTTCTTGATCTTTCCCATTTCATTCTCACCCACAATGCCTTCTCTTTTAACAATAACTACTATCTGCAAATATCTGGCTGCGCCATGGGCAGTAGGTTTAGCCCTTCTTATGCAAATCTTTTCCTTGGCCTGTTTGAAGAAAATTTCCTCACTGATTACCCTCTAAAACCTCTTCTTTGGCTCAGATACATAGATGACATTTTCATTCTCTGGCCTCATGACATCGACTCTCTCAATACCTTTGTTTCTTCACTGAACGCTTCTGCCTCAGTCTCTTTCACCTCTTCCATCTCCAAAACCAATATCACCTTCCTAGATGTGGACATACACCTTTCAGATAATAACAAATTCAAAACATCGGTTCACATCAAAGCTACCAACAAACAACAATACCTTCACTACAGCAGTTGCCATCCACCACACACCAAACGTTCCATCCCTTATTCCCTCTCTGTCCGGGGACACAGAATCTGTAATAACCCCGAAGACCTTCAAAAATTCCTCTCCAAACTCCACACCTCTCTTCTTCACCGCGGCTACCCCGAAAAACTCTTGTTGAACAAAATAAGAAAAAAACCGGCTATTCACAATAAACCCCGCGCAGACAAACATTGCTCTCCTTCTCTGCTCACAACCTACTTCCCTGGTGCTCATGTGCTACAAAACTTATTGAAGGACCTGTACCCCATCCTTTCCAAACACAAGTCCACCTCTCAGATTTTCCCGTCCACTCCTCGGATAACATTTAAGAGACCACCGAATTTAAACACCATATTTAAAGCCACCCGCCCTCTCCAAAAGTCACAGTCAGTCACTATCTCCACACCCTCACCTTGCAATCGTCCCAGGTGTAAAACCTGCAAGATATTCTCTCCACCCCCTGCCTCTTTTCTCCCCAAGCTTAAATGCCTACCGATTTTCCCCTCCACTACTTGTACTTCCACCAACATCATCTACCTTCTTCATTGTAATTTCTGCCCTGCTTTCTATATTGGCCTATGCACTACCCCTCTCAATCTCAGAATTAACAATCATCGCGCCTCCTGTTGTCCATCTTCCCCCCACTCCTCTCTACCAGTTCCTACACATTGTCTTTCACATGATTCCATTTTCAATCATTGCTACAAAGTATCCATTATTGCCTCCCTCCCTCCCACCGACTCCGCCCTCAACCTCCACACCCTCGAATTGGCGTGCATTTGGCACTTTCAAGCCAATAGCTCTCCGGGTCTGAACGTTGCATCCTAACCCCTATTCCTAACTCCCCCTCCCCATACACCTCTCCCCTTACCCCTCTTTTCCCTTTTCCAACCCTCTCCTTTCCTCACCATTCATTCTTCAGCTGACGAAGAAGCCTGAAGTGCTTCGATAGCTTCGACGAGTTTATTTTTTCAATGTGAGTGTTTCTTTTTTGTGTCTCTGTGTTTATCGTTATTAACTTGAACTATTTATATTACGTGCCACGTGCATATCATATTTTCCAAAACATTGTGTATTTGTGCCTGGATCGGCGCATCATCTTCTTCTTCGTCCGTCCATCGGCCGCCTCTTCGGTTCCTGTACTGTGAGTTGTAGCTGACTTCCCTCAATGTCCTGTCTCTCCTTTCATCTCCTTTAATCCAACCTTCCTCTCTTCATTTCTCTTTCATCTCCTATTCCCACTTCCCTTGCAATGGATCACGTTCAACCTACTACATTTTGGATTAAACGAATCAAAAAATTCTCCTTCAAACTAGCCCAATACACTTGCCACACGGAATTTCTCTCATCCTGCATTTCACTAGGTACTTTTCCGAATGGCCTTCGAGTAAAATTCGCTCTCTCGGGCATTCCACCTATTCTGCGTCCCTCCTTCCACATTCTTTCTTTTCAATACTCGCTTTCCCTATGCCAATTCACTCTCACGCAATACCAAGGGTTAGTTGATCAATATTATAACTCTCTGCTCTCTCTCATAAAATTAATTTCACTCTGTTCACCTCACCTTCTTAAGGAAGTTAACACGATTCTAGTTTCGGCGCACCTCTTCCTCGAGAAGAAACGCGAGAATTCACTGCACAAACTCTCTTCCCTATGCATTTCACATTTCCGAGATGGCCTTTCCCTCCCCCTGCGTCTCTCACCCCACCCACAGGCCCCCCCTCCACTCATAGGTGTCAAACCAGACCTGGCCACACTTTTTAAACTCCCCCCTCCACCCCCACCTCCGCCGCGACCCACAGCGGCCCCGGAGCGCTCAACCCGGCCTCCCCGACGCGATCCTTTGCCAATTGACCCTAACGACCGGGACCTAGTGGAACCCACCGACCAGCAAGTAGTAAACCTTTCTTCCGCTAAGCTCAGCCCCGCCGAGGTTTCTGTCCTCAACCGCGGACTCTCTTTCTCCCCAACGCCTAGGATTAACCCCACTACTCTTCTCACGGACATTTTGCATTTTTGCCGAAACCTTCGGTGGAAGGTTTTCTGGAATTCCCACATGAGACAACAGACGCCGGAGGGTGTTCACAATGCCCTCTTCAAATTCCGCTCCCCGTCCTCTCACCAGCCCAAACCTCTTCCTCCCCACCACCCGCTTGAAATTTTTATCAACTGTCTCCTCTCTAGGGCTTCGAGTGAATCTTTCCTACGCTCTCTCCACCCGCCGCCAAATCTCTCCCCCTCGGAGTCCGCCGCCATCAGGAAACTCCAAAAAAACCCTAACATAGTGATTACCTCGGCCGACAAAGGTTCCACGGTCGTTGTACTTGACACCAGCGACTACATATCAGAGTGCAACCGACTACTAGGAGACCCTTCCTCCTACTCCCCTCTCTCATCAGATCCTACCTCTGATTTTCACACAGAATTGAATGCCCTACTAAAAACAAATGCTCCCTCTGAGGGCCTAAGCCAGTCAGACATTTCTCTTCTCTTACCAGCTCACCCCACTTCGCCATCTTTCTACATCCTTCCAAAAATTCATAAAACTAATAATCCAGGCCGCCCCATAGTTTCCTCTCGCAACTCTCCTACGGAGCGAATATCGGCCTTCGTTGATTTCTATCTCCAACCCTTCGTTCAGTCCCTTCCATCATACATCAAAGATTCTCATGACTTCCTTTCTAAACTCAACTCCATTTCCCTCCCCCCCAATCAACCCATTATCATGGCCACTATTGATGTAACCTCACTTTACACTTCAATCCCTCATTCTGAGGGACTCGCTGCTCTCCGCCACTATCTTTCATTACGACCCACTCCTCAAAACCCTAGCACTGACTTCCTTCTTGATCTTTCCCATTTCATTCTCACCCACAATGCCTTCTCTTTTAACAATAACTACTATCTGCAAATATCTGGCTGCGCCATGGGCAGTAGGTTTAGCCCTTCTTATGCAAATCTTTTCCTTGGCCTGTTTGAAGAAAATTTCCTCACTGATTACCCTCTAAAACCTCTTCTTTGGCTCAGATACATAGATGACATTTTCATTCTCTGGCCTCATGACATCGACTCTCTCAATACCTTTGTTTCTTCACTGAACGCTTCTGCCTCAGTCTCTTTCACCTCTTCCATCTCCAAAACCAATATCACCTTCCTAGATGTGGACATACACCTTTCAGATAATAACAAATTCAAAACATCGGTTCACATCAAAGCTACCAACAAACAACAATACCTTCACTACAGCAGTTGCCATCCACCACACACCAAACGTTCCATCCCTTATTCCCTCTCTGTCCGGGGACACAGAATCTGTAATAACCCCGAAGACCTTCAAAAATTCCTCTCCAAACTCCACACCTCTCTTCTTCACCGCGGCTACCCCGAAAAACTCTTGTTGAACAAAATAAGAAAAAAACCGGCTATTCACAATAAACCCCGCGCAGACAAACATTGCTCTCCTTCTCTGCTCACAACCTACTTCCCTGGTGCTCATGTGCTACAAAACTTATTGAAGGACCTGTACCCCATCCTTTCCAAACACAAGTCCACCTCTCAGATTTTCCCGTCCACTCCTCGGATAACATTTAAGAGACCACCGAATTTAAACACCATATTTAAAGCCACCCGCCCTCTCCAAAAGTCACAGTCAGTCACTATCTCCACACCCTCACCTTGCAATCGTCCCAGGTGTAAAACCTGCAAGATATTCTCTCCACCCCCTGCCTCTTTTCTCCCCAAGCTTAAATGCCTACCGATTTTCCCCTCCACTACTTGTACTTCCACCAACATCATCTACCTTCTTCATTGTAATTTCTGCCCTGCTTTCTATATTGGCCTATGCACTACCCCTCTCAATCTCAGAATTAACAATCATCGCGCCTCCTGTTGTCCATCTTCCCCCCACTCCTCTCTACCAGTTCCTACACATTGTCTTTCACATGATTCCATTTTCAATCATTGCTACAAAGTATCCATTATTGCCTCCCTCCCTCCCACCGACTCCGCCCTCAACCTCCACACCCTCGAATTGGCGTGCATTTGGCACTTTCAAGCCAATAGCTCTCCGGGTCTGAACGTTGCATCCTAACCCCTATTCCTAACTCCCCCTCCCCATACACCTCTCCCCTTACCCCTCTTTTCCCTTTTCCAACCCTCTCCTTTCCTCACCATTCATTCTTCAGCTGACGAAGAAGCCTGAAGTGCTTCGATAGCTTCGACGAGTTTATTTTTTCAATGTGAGTGTTTCTTTTTTGTGTCTCTGTGTTTATCGTTATTAACTTGAACTATTTATATTACGTGCCACGTGCATATCATATTTTCCAAAACATTGTATATATATATATATATATATATATAAATATGTGGCCGATCGAGGCGAACGAACAAAAATTGTACTACTAAAACATAGACACACGTAAAAAAAGGGACACTCACAAATAAACGTTCAGACGTTTCAGCGGATTGATCCGCTATCCTCAATGCTGAAGGTGAACTGCTGCAGGCAGGGTAAGTTCCTCCAGTCGCCCTCCTTGGTGAGGTAGTGGGGGTGGAAGAAGGGGAAGGGGAGAGGGGGGGAAAAGGGAGGGTAGGGTTTGTTTTGGCTTTTAGTGGGCGATGTTTAGCCCGGGCGTTTCAAACGCCTTTTCAACCCAGATGTGGGCCATCTCCCTCGTCCTCACCTCGATGATAGTTGCCCTCTCTGGCAAAACTTCAATGAAGGTTAGGGCAAAACATTGGTCGAAGGTACTGTTGTGTGAGGAAGTGTGAATGGGGATGGGTTCATGAAAGGGGGGAGTTTTGCAGGAGTGCCTGTGGTTATTCATACGGATGGATATGGGTGTGGTACATTCTCCTATGTAGTACGCGGGGCAAAAATTACAAAATAGCCTGTATACAACGTTGAAGGAAGTGCAAGACGGTGTGGAGGAGGATCTATTGATGACAGGTGAAGTGGTGGGGCGTAGCAGGGGGCAGCATTTGCAACGGGGGCGGTTGCATGGAGTCAGGGAGGAAGGTGGGGGCAGAGCGTGCCGTAGGAGGGGGCGGGTGGATTTTAAAATATTACCTAAGTTAGGTGCTCTTCTGTAGGCAATGGAGGGGCAGGATGGAAGAAGAGCAGCCGTGATTTTGTTTTTTCTGATGATAGGGTACAGATCTTTTAATATTTTTTTAATTTTTTGAGAGCCCGGGAAGAATGTGGTGGTGAGATTCAGTTTCCTGGTTTGTTCTTTTTTGGTGCGTGGGATGTACTGTTCGGAGGGAGAGAGTATTTTCTTTTTAAGCAGGGGTTCTGGATACTTTCGTTTGAGGAGAGCATGATGGAGGTTCTGTGTGGCTCTTTGAAGAGATGGTGAATTGTTGCAGATGCGATGGGCACGGACTGATAGGGAGTAGGGGATTGCGTGTTTGGTGTGAGGTGGATGGCAACTGGTGTAGTGCAAGTATTGTTCATGGTTGGTGGGTTTTTTGTGGATGGAGGTGCTGAAGGTATTGTTTTCAAGGCGGATGTTTATGTCAAGGAAGGTAAGGGAGGAAGCAGAAATTGATGAAGTGAAAGAAACGGATGAGGTGGAGTTGAGGGATGCAATGAAAGTGTCTAGCGAGTCACGCCCATGGGCCCATAGTAAAAAAATATCATCGATGAAGCGGACCCACAGGAGAGGCTTAAGGGTTTGGGAATTTAAATAAGAGTTTTCCAGGTGACCCATGTAGAGGTTTGCGTAGGCTGGGGCCATTCTGGTTCCCATCGGGACTCCTCGCTTCTGTAGGTAGATGGTGTCGTTGAAGTTGAAGGCGTTTTTGTTTAGAATCAGTTCAGCTAATTGGGTGATGAAGTTGGTGGAGGGAGAGTGAGGCTGAGGGCGTTGGGCAAGAAAGTAGTTGAGGGCATTGAGGCCTTCGTGGTGGGGAATGGAAGTGTAAAGTGAAACGACGTCAATTGTCGCCATTAGGAGATTGGTACCGGTAGGGATAGGGGTTGAGTTAAGTATGCTTAGGAAATGATAGGAGTCTTTTATGAAAGATGGGAGGGTGGTGACAAGAGGTTGCAAGTAGTGATCTAGAAGGGCTGATATTCTTTCGGTTGGGGAATTGCGGCTAGACACAATGGGACGGCCAGGGTTATTGGGTTTGTGTATTTTGGGGAGAAGATAGAATTGTGGAGTGTTGAAATCGGCAGGTGATAGAAGATTAATATCGGAGGGGCTTAGTCCTTCTGCGGGGCCAAAATTTTTTAGAAAGGAGAAGATTTCTTTTTGAAATTTGGGATTCTCTTGTCACCACCCTCCCATCTTTCATAAAAGACTCCTATCATTTCCTAAGCATACTTAACTCAACCCCTATCCCTACCGGTACCAATCTCCTAATGGCGACAATTGACGTCGTTTCACTTTACACTTCCATTCCCCACCACGAAGGCCTCAATGCCCTCAACTACTTTCTTGCCCAACGCCCTCAGCCTCACTCTCCCTCCACCAACTTCATCACCCAATTAGCTGAACTGATTCTAAACAAAAACGCCTTCAACTTCAACGACACCATCTACCTACAGAAGCGAGGAGTCCCGATGGGAACCAGAATGGCCCCAGCCTACGCAAACCTCTACATGGGTCACCTGGAAAACTCTTATTTAAATTCCCAAACCCTTAAGCCTCTCCTGTGGGTCCGCTTCATCGATGATATTTTTTTACTATGGGCCCATGGGCGTGACTCGCTAGACACTTTCATTGCATCCCTCAACTCCACCTCATCCGTTTCTTTCACTTCATCAATTTCTGCTTCCTCCCTTACCTTCCTTGACATAAACATCCGCCTTGAAAACAATACCTTCAGCACCTCCATCCACAAAAAACCCACCAACCATGAACAATACTTGCACTACACCAGTTGCCATCCACCTCACACCAAACACGCAATCCCCTACTCCCTATCAGTCCGTGCCCATCGCATCTGCAACAATTCACCATCTCTTCAAAGAGCCACACAGAACCTCCATCATGCTCTCCTCAAACGAAAGTATCCAGAACCCCTGCTTAAAAAGAAAATACTCTCTCCCTCCGAACAGTACATCCCACGCACCAAAAAAGAACAAACCAGGAAACTGAATCTCACCACCACATTCTTCCCGGGCTCTCAAAAAATTAAAAAAATATTAAAAGATCTGTACCCTATCATCAGAAAAAACAAAATCACGGCTGCTCTTCTTCCATCCTGCCCCTCCATTGCCTACAGAAGAGCACCTAACTTAGGTAATATTTTAAAATCCACCCGCCCCCTCCTACGGCACGCTCTGCCCCCACCTTCCTCCCTGACTCCATGCAACCGCCCCCGTTGCAAATGCTGCCCCCTGCTACGCCCCACCACTTCACCTGTCATCAATAGATCCTCCTCCACACCGTCTTGCACTTCCTTCAACGTTGTATACAGGCTATTTTGTAATTTTTGCCCCGCGTACTACATAGGAGAATGTACCACACCCATATCCATCCGTATGAATAACCACAGGCACTCCTGCAAAACTCCCCCCTTTCATGAACCCATCCCCATTCACACTTCCTCACACAACAGTACCTTCGACCAATGTTTTGCCCTAACCTTCATTGAAGTTTTGCCAGAGAGGGCAACTATCATCGAGGTGAGGACGAGGGAGATGGCCCACATCTGGGTTGAAAAGGCGTTTGAAACGCCCGGGCTAAACATCGCCCACTAAAAGCCAAAACAAACCCTACCCTCCCTTTTCCCCCCCTCTCCCCTTCCCCTTCTTCCACCCCCACTACCTCACCAAGGAGGGCGACTGGAGGAACTTACCCTGCCTGCAGCAGTTCACCTTCAGCATTGAGGATAGCGGATCAATCCGCTGAAACGTCTGAACGTTTATTTGTGAGTGTCCCTTTTTTTACGTGTGTCTATGTTTTAGTAGTACAATTTTTGTTCGTTCGCCTCGATCGGCCACATATTTATATTATCGCTTAGTGCGCTTTCATCAAGATTTTATATATATAGAAATCAGAGGGTAAAAATGCGGCCTGACTGGGACTCGAACCCAGAACCTCCTGGTTGCCGGCCAGGTGCTCTACCAGTTGCGCTACCAGGACGCTTAGATTTACCATGATTTCGGCGGGGGTTTATATACAGTAAACTCCCTTTGCTTTGGCCCACAAGAGTAACCCGCCGTCATACGACAAGAGTAACCCAAGAGAGTTCTGGGTTCGAGTCCCAGTCAGGCCGCATTTTTACCCTCTGATTTCTGGCTTTTTCCATCTACCACAGCACCGTTGTCCTTGTCCTTTTTCTATTCCATGTTCCTTTCCCTTTCTTTCCTTACCTGTGAATTTATATGCATATTTGCGCTTAAGGCGTCGTGTGAATGAATGAAGTAGTATATATATATATATATATATATATATATATATATATAAATCCCGCTATCATTTTGGCACCCGTTAATGAGCAAGTTGCATTCAATCTGGCGTCCGAGTGTAATTTGGCGGCCGTATACCGGACGCCGGATTACAAACGTGTAAAAATCGCTGGAATCGACTAATTACATCATGTAGACCTCATTTCCGAAAATTAGTGTGGACGCCAATTTGTTAGCAATATGTGCAAATTTCGTATATTATTAGTTCGGCATAATTCCGGGCCGAGCGGCGCTGACCGCGGTGAATACCCTGCCCCCGAATATCTCCGTGCAGTCTAAGCAGCAAGTGGCGTCCACTGCTTGGCAACACCGCTCTGCCTGGTTCTGCTATGAATTTCTCTTGCCCTAGCCTCTTCGAGGAGTTTTGATCCCTCGGCTGACTGCGCGGTAGCCGAGTGCGCGTCATCCCGCGCTACCGCTCCAGTTTTTACTTGGTCCAAAGTCAGTTTAAAGGACTTGCGCTCTGGTAACTTCAATAACAACATTACTGCTATCACGGTATTTTAATGGGCACTAAAATAATTCTTTGGGGGGATTGGAGTAAAATAAATTAGGATTAGTGTATCAGGAAAGCCGTCTTTTCAGTATTAATATTTTGCGCAAAAAATCAAGAGAAATAATGAATGCGGCTGATTTTACTATCCTCTAAAAGTATAATTGGATACCTATGTTCTTAATCATGTAGCCACTCGCATATTTTCTTTATTACAATAAAATAAAAGAAGGCCTAATAGCAGAGGGAGGAGGCAGGGGAGGAGAGACTCACGATCTGAAGGTCCCCGCATGTCGTATGAATCGAAAAACTAGCGCTGTATTCGTGGGAACGAAAAATAAGAGCGATTCTCAGACGAAGGGAAGGCAGGAAGCTTGAAAAAATAAATGAAAGTCAAAGAGCAAAGGAAGGGGGCAGGGGAGGAGTGACTCATGATTTTGAGGTTCCCGTATGTCGTATGCATCGAAAAAGCAAAGCTATATTCGTGGGAACGTGAAATACGAGCGGTTCGCAGACTAAGGGAAGGCAGGACGATTGAAAAATAAAAGAAGGCATAAGAGCAGAGGGAGGGGGCAGTACAGGAGAGACTCAAAAGCTCGAGGTTTCCTTCGGTCATATGCGTAGAAAAACAAACGCTATATTCGTGGGAACGTGAAATATGAGCGCTTCCCAGACGAAAGGAAAGCAGGACGATAGAAAAAAAATAAAGCCAAAAAGCGAGGGAAGGTGGCAGAGGCGGAGTGACTCGGGATCTCAAATCTATTTTTATTTCGTTGGAAGGGGGCAGAGCGGGAGGGCGTAGGAGAAAATGTGGGTGAGTGGAAGGGGTTCCCCTAGACTGGTAAAAAATATTTATTTTATTTTATACAATGGTTTTGAGGTTTATTGGGTAATTCATGTCCATTTTGTACAAGTACCTACGCATAATACTCACGTGTTTTGAGTGAAAAGCAAATTGGGTGACTATCAATTTAAAAATGAATGAGATACGAGATAACATTAAACACGTCGATCTTAAATAACATTAGTGATTCATTTTATCTATATGTCAGCGTCAGTAACATGGTCTGATGTAGCAATTCCATACGGCGCATCTACAGTTTTATCTACCACTCTACAGGTTTGGGTGTTAGACGATTTTAGTAATATATTCTGGAATTATGCTCCAACGTAACCACTTGTAAGAGCTGTTTGTTCCTTAACATACGTAGAAAAACCCACGAAACTTGAAATTGCATTCCATTAATCATAGAAACTTGTACCTGTGTTATTTATGCTCCTAATACTTGTTCTGTAGGAAGAATGATCTCGTCACTAACGTCAGATTTTCTCTCTTAGCATTTGTATTTCGATAAAAAATAATTGGCGAGAATTACAAACATTCGCTTTTCTCATTGTAACAATGGTAGTAGATCTACAAGCCAAAGTAATTCCGGGGTGGCTGTGAACCGAAGTGCTTTCTTCGTGAGGCATTGGTTGTTAGTCCTTTTACTAACTCATTCTTTTGAATAGTTAAACATTTCTTCCCACGGCTCCGCAACCCTTTGGCCAAGACTAACGCATCATATACATAAGAGAACGAAATTTATTAAGCTGGAAATAGAAATATATTTTGAAAAATCAGAGCCTCATTCCCTGAGGATCTCATCCACATTTAATGATGCGTCTTATTTCATTACAAGAAAATGGATAATTTGGAAAATCAAGCCGGTTTTTTCTAGAGAATGGTACCCCAAAGGTACTATTAATCTCACTTATAGCGGATTCAATTTATTTTCGAATTTAATGAATTTTTCGTGACAAAAAGACCTAATTAGCAACATTTCACTCGTAATAATGAAAGTACTCTCGAAGATGGAAATTAAATTAGTTTTTAATTGGTTGAAAATTCCAAAGGTATTCTTCTACATAGCCCTGAAAAATTCGGAAAGAATATTTTTACTACGCACGTACGGCAAATGTGATTCATTTATTCCATTTGCTCGCAGAATGTCAGTAGCGGCATTCATAGGAAACAAGCAAATAATATCATGTAGACCACACTGTTCAGCCTTCAGATATTATCAGCAACATAAAAATAATGTATTTTTTAACACTTCGTGATTTTCATTATAATCAATGTAGAAAAATTCACACAAAATAAGATAAAGGGATAAGTTGAAATAATAGATTGAACTGGGGGATAATAGCATAAAATTGTCACTTAAATCCTGCTAATAGTTCCAGTTTCAAAAATTCTTATAGACCAAGTTCCACGATTTAAGTTTCGATGGCATTTAAAATGCTTCATTTGTACTCCTGTTTTCCGCCTTTCATTTCAATGAATTTCATTCCATAGATTTTCAGTCACATATCACATTCTTAAATCGGTTTATCAGAATTCTCTCTTACAAATGGAGTCGTCATTTTGAATTAGAAAAGAATCTTCCAAGTACACCCATGCCTCGTATAGCGCAATTCCGATATAGCGAAAATTAATTCTTCGGGGAAATATCCCAACGCAGTGTAGCCTAATAAAAAAAAAATTAACGCTCCCACGATAAAAAGGTTAACTTGCGCTAAGTACGCACGAAATTGCTACAATTTTACGCATATTAATAGTACTGCTTGCCTCATCTTTTTTGTTTATAAATTATTCGAAATCCATTGCTGAGCAATGGCCAAAAGCATTACTCGTCATTGAGTCCATATAGCCGGCCTACCGAAGTAGATTACCTCGTATCCTTAACAGAATGACAATTGTTAATTTAGATCATTAACTATGCCTGAAGCTAGTGGAAGTGAGTTAAAAGAAAGTAATAAGGTTTGAGACGTAATGTTCGTCATCATAGGCTATCGGGCGATTGACTTCCAGGGAGAGGGTCTACGCTTCAGCCCTCAAGGTCATCGGTAATCACGGGGGAGAAATAGAGGGGTGGTGGAGTTGTTTTGAAAAGCATCAACACACAGAAGGGTCTGCTATAGAGTCTCAAACACAAAAGCTTCGTTCCCTCTCAGCAGTCTTAGGCCCTCTGCGTCTTAGGAATACAGTTCCGCAGTAGGAGGTCATTTCGATAAAGCCATAAAGAGTAAAAGTCCAGAGAAAAATGGCAAAAAACAGGAATGCAGGTAGAAAAATCAAGAAGTTATCAAGGAAAACCATAAACCTAGAAGAGAAATTGTAAGAGGTAAATTGCTTTGAAAATGGAGAGCGTGAAAGCGATATTGCGCGGAAGGTTAAACTCGCGATGTCTTATTCTGAATAAAGACGAAGTTAAAACATTAGTGATCTCAGCTGCACCCACTTCCGCCAAGCGCTCAGCACATACGGAAAGTTCATTTTGAAATACGAAAAGGCAAGGTTGGTAATCGCTCCGAGACATTTAGTGAAAAATCCGCTTGCTTTCAGTGTTTTACACGGCAAGCAAGTATTTTCAGTGCGGCGATATCAGGTGAATCTGCGAGTGTTGATTGCGGAGTCGCCGCAACATTTTCTGATTAACTCCAAGCTGTGATTGAAAGTGTCTTCTTTCTTCCTAAATTAGTTTTTAGTGCTGACGAGACGATATTGTTTCGGAAAAGAATGCAATCTCGTTCATTTATTTTCAGGGAAGGAAAACTGCGTCAGATTTCATGGCATTTAAACACTATTTCACGTAGCTGCTAATGCCTAACGGGACTTCAAATTTAAGCCAGCTCTCATTTTACATTCACACAATCGGCGAGCAATGAAATGGTATTCAAATTAGCAATAGCCTGGTATTCGGATGGGCGAAAAAGGGGCCTAGATGAGGCAGTAAATGTTTCTAGGTTGGTTTGAAAATTTGTCAACTGCCGGCAATGCGTTATGAACCCCTGAGATAGCAGAGATTATCCCACCCAAACAACAGGAGGGAATTTCTAAAGCTCGTACGAAGTTTTTTTACGTGAACAAAAATCTTTGAATGCATGCCTACTATTTTTAAAGCTATTTTAAATTATAAATGTTTTTATGAAAAAGGTTTTCTAAGTCTGTTAATAGGAATATATATGGTTTAGAGGAAATTCAATACCCAACGCCTATGCCACCAGGAACGTATCCCTATCTTCCCATTGTTAAAACGCTCTCATGTAACGCAATTTCGTATAGCGCAAAGATCCCAAGGAACGCATCCCTTGCGCTATACGAGGCATGGGTGTAATGAAGGTTATTTTCGTTTCCTTCGCAGGTAAGGTTTAAAAGTCACTGCAACACAATAATCTGTTTTGCACAAATTTTAAAAATATCACTCAGCCACTTCCTTACCGAAAGAAATGCTCTTACAAGCAGTTGATGATCTGTACCCCTTTTCCCTCTCCTTTCTCAACGATTTTCGACAATATATTAGGTGAACGCGATTTGTTCAATATTTTTGCTAATGACGTCCAAAGCCATTTTTTCCATAACGTTTATTGCATTGACAAATTCCTTTTCCTCAGCAGCAGAGAAATAGGAAGTCAAAACCCATCACTCTTACTTGGGCGTTGAGATGTGTCTCATTTCCCCAGGGTTCCAGAGACATGTCGTTGTACAGTACTCCTAGGAATTCGGTAAAACAAGGCTGCCCACGAGTAGTTTTGTTCCCGATTGTAGATCATTTAAAGAATATTCAAGACCTTCAATTGAATAGGTTAGTCCAGCGCCCTCCTGAGTTTTCCGTATAGATACCGCCATTATCTACAGCTGAGCAAAAAGGTTACGTTGAAGGAATATTTAAGCTATTGATTAGTGAAGTTAATTTATATAATAAGTATCTCCATGTCATTTTCATTAATTTTTAGGAAAATACGTAGTAAAGTCAAAAAGCCGTTTGATGTAATGAAAGAGTAATTTAAAAAGCGCTGGATACTGTCGAATATATTAAATAATTACTAGCAAGACCTCTATAGGAGTAGTAGATTCCAGCTGGAGCTAGTAAAAAGTAAATAAAAATAGTAAAATACAGCTTGTGAAAGGCGTTAATTCACTCTAGCTGTAGCGGAATATAAACAAAAAGTTATTTTGTCATATTAAAGAATTATTTTTACTCGTCCTACGGAATGGATATCCATGAAGGCAATATCGCAAAACAAAATCAAAGGCACCACGCTAAAAATACAAAAGCACTTTCAAAAGATAGAAGCAGAATCATCATTTACATGTGAATAGAATCGCTTTAAATATTGTCGCCACAAAACGTTCTTTTGGTACGTCTGGGACATTTCCCAACGCCCAGGGTACGATAAAGTCTATCTTTACGAAAGGAGCAAACGTGGTAAAATGCCGTCGACGCTGATATGCCAACGAACGCAGCCATTGGAATAGCTATCCGTGCACATGAAATTATTGGAATCAGCTAGCAAAATGAGTGATTTGTGAAATTTGCTTTCATATTAAATGTAATAGCATATTTAGGGCCGTTTTATAGGAGGTACTTCCTCGCGACTCCGATGGATTAATATAAGAACGGGACATCAACGAGCCGCGGCATACCTTTTTTTATAAGAGCTTGAACCTTGTAAATGAGAGATAGAGTTTGTTCTAGCCTCAATGCTAGCGAATACGCATCTTTCAAGATAGTGAAGCCAATATTTTTCTCGGGGTATAATCGTACGACCTTTCAGAAGGATGCTATATAAATTTTCTTTCATGATAGCTTTCACTTACTCCGATTACTTGATGATGAGAGGAAGGGAAAATCTCTGAAGACTAACGTAGCATTGCTGAAGGATATTCTGACAGATGGGGGGACAACATCTGGAGAAATTGATTTAGCCTTAAATTATCGTGAGAAATCTCGGAATCTTTTGAAAGAACTTCGCTTAAGTACACTCAATAATATATTAATTCCATTTAAATTGACATTCAATCGACACTGCGCTCATTTTTGCCTCACGTATTCACTCTTCACTCATTATCTGGAGATTACTCTCGCAATTTCTTCAGATTTCCTTATTAAATCGTTCAAATGGAATTATTGTTGAGAGAATTTATAATAAGTAATCGACAATACTAACACAGACTCATGTAAAATCCCTTTTCAGGAATATCTGAGGACCTAATTACCCCCTTTTCTGTAATTTTGAGGGCCGTATCGAGTGGACGTGAAATAAATGATACGGTTTTCTCAGCTTGTTGTCTGAAAACAGCTACATTCTAAGCTAAAATTATATTTTTTCCTTGATATTTCCGTACCAGAAGGTCTATGATCCCCTGGCGAGTTTGCTTCCCGCATCACTTTTGCCTATTTTTAATTGATATTGTGCTCCTAAACAAGATTGTGGCATACGTCATCCTAAATAAGTTTAATTGCATCTTTACAACACACCGTTGATAAAAACATTCCTTAATTTAATAATACTTAAGACCTCCGATATTTGGCCAGCTTTTTTCAATTTTAGCCCACTGTGCGTCGTGTCCTTGGCTTTATAAAAACCAAGGGTTTAGATAGCTTCTTCCGAAATGGAGTTTAATTAACTCATTTAATAATTTTGGCTAACTTTTAGAATCCTAGATTCACGAAGTTCACTCCCATGATGACTTTAATCTTTTTTTACAGTAATATTACGTTTAGTAGTTAGTTTATTAGTTAGTTTATTAGTTAGTTTAGTATTAGTTTAGTAGTTAACAGTAGTTAATAGTTAATTGGAATAATTTCACCCATTGAATGCAATAACAGCTATATACTACAAAAATAACAAGCAAGAGCGAGGTTTATAAGATAGACATATTTGGCAACAGCGCAGGAAGCCAAAAAGGTACCGCGGTGGTGCTAAATATACAAAATGGATTCCAAAATGATGATCAAATGTAAAAAATATACTCCGGACGCCATAATGATTGGATTTGAAATGATGCCAAAATGTAACCTGTCTGTACGGATTCAAGATGCACGTATATCTCCTGCAAATACATAATTTTCGTAAAACAAAATAGTACACAAGGTAGGAAATCACTCGGTTGTTCAACATACGCGATAATATAGCAATATATATAACTATTTCTGGTGGACGCCAAAACGATGCAGAGTGTAAGGAAGGCAAAATGATAGCGGGATGTATATATATATATATATATATATATATCTTAAGAATTGGGAAAAAAATCTAGACGTATTAAATAAAATGGAGTAGCTGTAAAATTTTTAAATCTGAAATGTTGCTGATTCCGGAAAATAGCCTTGGCAGTCTTCGTACATCCCACCTGCTATGGGCTGGCAGTAAAGTGGTGTTTTCCTGGGTGGTACACTCAATTGTTTGCCATGAAGCAACCCGCAAGTTGTTTCCTAGTATTTTACGACTGTGTAAACCTCCGAATTCATTTGTTATTTCATTGTTATCGGCCATTGGTCTTCTACGTTCATCCCAAATCTCTCTTTCTACGACCGTGTTGCATCCAAATGCATTACTCCATGCGAGGAGTATGCGCGTCAATACTTGATAATTGTTGCGGAAGCAGACGATGCTTTGGATCTCAACGCAAAACTTAGCGCAAAAATACTCGATCTCGGTACAAGATATAGAAAGCAGACTACATTGGACAAATGTTTTAAGAGAATTTGAACTTAAGAATATAAAAATCTGCTTACAAAAAACTTTAAATGTCTTATTAATCACCATATCAATATCGATATTTATTAATCAATATATTAATTGATTGCACAAATTTTTAAAGTGAATTTATAACATAAAATATAAAAATGTGCTTGTATTAATCTTGAAGTGCATTATTAATCTTCATCTCAATATCGATATATCAATTGATTAACTCGTTATCGTTTCATTCAGGGAACAATGTGTACGGCTGTTGCGTGGATTTAAGGTAAATAAAGTGTTGCCTAATTTTCATGATATTTTAAAGAAACCAAATTATATACTCGGGGTTATCATCATAATTTCTGAGTAAGCCGTGGGAAAGAAGAAATGATTCAGCTTAACTCATCCTTTTTATTAATGTGTGACAAATCACGGGAGAATAACGACGTTTTTATGTAATTGTCTCGGGGAAATCTATGAAACATTATGATTTCCATTCACAAGGTATTTTTTTTTGCAATTTAGCACTCATTTTCTTGATTTTAAATGTGAAAAGAGTTCAGGAAGGTGATCCTGGGAGAACTTACCAAAGTAATTGTGATTATGACGAGTTTTACCACCAATTGCAATTACCTCAAATCGTTATTATTTACTACCCTGGTCAGCACGTTTTCCTGGGTAGCACTTTCAATTTTTTTGTGGTACCTTCAGAAATGTACTAAACAAGTTCTACTGTTTACACTCATAAATGCAAGTAGAAGATGAAATGAAAAGATAGGAAAACGTTGACTACGGTCCAATGTCCCAGTATCGTATTGTCCTCATAAAGATGATATTGTTCCTGACTGTGTTGTTCTCTCCATTCTCCCGTGAATTCGTCATGAACATCCAAGGCGTAATGTAAGAATCCTTTAACACTAGAACCGCTGAACTTTCCAACCCCACCAAAACCGCGGCATGGGACTTTTTTGTCCCATTGACAAAATACGTTGATCCTGTCATGTTTAAGTATGATGGACGGTTTTTTTGTGGTTTGTGTGAACAAAACACGTGTTTCGGTAATGTTTAAAATGCTTATTAAGTATAACTAGGAATACAGTAAACTTATTTTGGCAGCAAAAGAGTTGTTTGTCAAGAATAACCACATAACGTCAAGGGCAGTCGACAGAGGACGTGAGTAGGCGGCCGGTGCAGTGCACAGATTATTCCCTTCTGCGCTTCTAACTGGCAGAATAACGGTATCTGTACATCGATCCCCTTCGTAATAAACTGTTATTATGCTAATTACAAAATAAGAGTGCAAAAAAACTGAAATTGCATGTTTTCCCCTTATGGGGCAAAAAAGTCCCATCCCGCAATCCTAGGTGAATCATACAATACAATATACAAGCATCGTTAAATATTTTCGACATGACCATTCAAAAGAGCATAAAAAATGAGTGTGAGTCAGTAAATTTCAAAGGTATCAAACCACTAGTACATGAATGGCAAACATTTGCAAAGGGCGATGGGACAGAAAAGTCCCGTCCGCGGTTCCAGTGTTAAATTTTAATATTTTGCGGACTTTAGTCTGAGGTGTACATTATCCTTGCAAAGTGTGATGTTCATTGCGTTGCATTGCAGGCTGGTCCAAAGAGATATTCCAACAACGCACCAAACAATGCAAAGGGAAGGAGCAACGTGGCGACGGTGTTTGCGTCGTCTTGGAGAGTTGGCGGCAAGAAGGCGTGCTCACGTCTGGAAGACAGTGACGTTAGATGTAAGTGTTCTGTGCTCTGTAGCATTGCTTTCCCTCTGGCTTCATTCAGACTATTTTTAAGCTTTACGCTATGGATGTACAGTTGAGGACCTCTTATACGGAATCCAGAAATCCGGAATGCTTCACGGCTTACTTTGATACATAAGCATCTATGTAGAGGTGGCGTAGGTGACGACATGTACACCCTTCATTCGCTATGGAAAAGTACGAGTGATAAAGCAAGTCATCAGCTTCACTCTCCTAGATTATATGACTTAGAGAAATGGAGAATTCACCTGTCCTACTTTAAATCAAAGAGGAGTCATTAAAAATGGGAAATATCTTTGGGAAGCCCCCCTAGGCCAGAAATCCAGAAAAAACCAGAAATTCAGAAACCCTTTGGTCCCAGGCTTTCTGGATTTGAGGTCCTCAACTGTATATTCATGTCTCAGTTTACAGAAAAAGCGTATCTGTTCCAAAATTCATTAACCGTTGACAAGTGGGTAAAACTGTAACATAGGTCTCTAATAATTTCTTTATAATAATAATAATAATAATAATAATAATAATTTTTTATTCACTGAACTGGCAATATACATTGCATGGTTTCGTCACAAAAATCACTATGATACAAATTACATAAATACAATAATACAAATTACATAGAATCATTTAAATAATCGCTAATATCATAATAGGCTTTACCTGCTAAAAAATTACATAATTTAACTTTGAATAGGGAAGGGGGACAGCTTTTCAGTTCAGATGGAAGTTTATTAAAAATGATGGATGGAGTGTGATGAGGTCCCTTGAGAGCTAGAGATAGATGGTGACTTTTGAGGTGAACGTCACATTTTGAGCGAGTGTGGTAGTCATGCCATTCATGATTCCTAGGAAAATGCTCAGGATGCATTTTAACAAAAGTGGCACAATTCAAGATAAAAATGGAGGGAAGTGTTAATATTTTTAGGTCCAAAAAGATCGGTTTACCAGGAGTCCTCTTAGGCACTCGAACCATAGCTTTCAATGCTTGCTTCTGAAGAGAAAATAATTTTTTTGCATGGTGTGAAATTCCCCAGAACATAATTCCATAAGATATATGAGCATGAACATTAGCATGGTAGATAAGTTTGAGGGTAGAAAGAGATAGAAATGGGGCCAGCCTTCTAAGCATAAAAATACCAGTGCTAACTCTATTCATAATGGCTTCAATGTGTGATGTCCATTTAAGGTCGTCTGAAACCAGAAGACCTAAGAATTTAACACAGTTAGTTTGGGTAATGGGCTCATTCATCAGATTGAGTTGGTGATTATTTATAGGTGTGACACTCTTAGGGTGGAAATCCAAGAAAACAGTTTTGTTAATGTTAATTGATAAATGGTTGGTATTGCACCACTCAGCCATCCTAGAAATTGAAGTATTGACAGAATTTACCAGATCAGAAATATTTCTAGAATGTGACAGACATGAAGTATCATCAGCATATAACACAACATCCTGTTGAGGAAACAGGTTTGGTAGGTCATTAACAAAAATAATAAATAGGAGGGGGCCAAGTATGGAACCTTGGGGGACCCCAGTATTAATATCTAAAGGAGAAGAGAATGAGACATCATTACTATACTGTGACCGGCACGTATATTTCACAAATTGTTTCCTACCAGTTAAATATGATCTTATCCAGTCCAAGGTTTTTCCTCTTATTCCAATGTTGGCCAGCTTAAGTAAGAGAATATCATGATTGACTCTATCAAAAGCTTTTGATAAGTCATAAAACACTGCAAGTGAGTGTAAATTTTTGTCTCGGGCATTATAGATGGAATTTAACAATTGATATGCAGCAGTAATTGTCGATCTTGCTTTTCTGAAGCCATGCTGTGAATCATGTAAGATATCTTTTGATTCAAGATAAGAAATGATACGGAAATAGAACACTTTTTCGAAAATTTTGGAAAAAGCAGTAAGGACAGAAATTGGTCTATAATTGTTGGGGTCTGAAGATGAGCCTTTTTTTGGGATAGGAGATACTATGGCTAGTTTCATGCGAGAGGGAAATTCACCACTTAGGAAAGAGGTGTTAATAATATCAACTAGTGGACTTGCTATATTATGTTAGAGAAGGCTAGGAAATACAGCAAAAATAGCAATATTCACAAATAATTCTGTTTAACTGAGAATAGCTTTTGAATTTATTCTGACCCTATCCATTCGTATGATTATGTTGAACTCATTTGTTTGTAATTAATTGTCGCAAAGATTGTAATGCCTGTTGTTTTATGAAACAATAATGGATGTTCGTTAAGTTGAGATGTCAATGGCTGTCGTCACTTTTAGTAAATCTTACTTGTAAGTGGATAAATAAGCATCTATGTAGAGGTGGCATAGGTGACCACATGTACACCAATCATTCACTATGGAAAAGTATGAGTGATGAAACAAGTCATCAGCTTCACTCTCCTTGATTATATGACTTCTAAGAGAAATGGAGAATTCACCTGTCCTACTTTAAATCAAAGAGGAGTTAATAAAAATGGGAGATATCTTTGGGAAGGCCCTCAATACCAGAAATCCAGAAAAACCAGTTATTCAGAAACCCTCTGGTCCCAAGCTTTCCGGATTTGAGGTCCTCAACTGTACTTCAGGGCTGCAAGTCGGTCATTGTTACCATTATTTCGGATCTTGGTCATTAAAAGTCATTATTATGCCAATAAGGTCACTAAAAGTTAACCCTTAAGCAGTGACGTTAATTTTGCAGGCATGTCGTGAGGTCTCTCGGACCGTTAATCAAATTAATTTGCAAATTTACAGAATTAAATAATAAAAACGTTTTATTTTAAGATTTTTATGTCTTTATTGAACAAAAATATGTAGCTAACGATAATTATAGATATTTAAAAACAGTTATTTTGAAAATATTCATAATTTCAAAAACGCAGCGGTCTCTCAGACCGCACGTCACCGGTTAAGGGTCAATACTGTATTTCTCCATGAATAATCTCCCCTCTGAATAATAACCCACGCCCACCTAGCTTTTAGGCTTTGGTTTTGGGAAAAAACATAAAAAATGTGTATAAATACTTATACGCCTGTGGCCGGCATTTCTAGAAAAAAGGGGAGGATTAAATTCAGATAAATATGTAGGCAGGATTCCCACTCAACCGTGAAAACCTTAAAAACCGTGAATAAGCCGTGAATTTCGTCTACTGTGAAAAAACCTGGAAATAGCCGTGAATTTCGCCATGAAACCTTAGAAATCTCTCAAACTTGATTGTAGAACTACGGTAGACGGGTTAAAAGAATAAAAGGATATTTCAATCATGTTTCAAGGTCATTCACGTGCAGGCAATGTCCATGCATTTTTCTGCACGCGTGTAATCGAAAGCCCAACTATTAATTGGTCCGTGTGTGCCACGACAGCACATTGACCTTAAGCCTGCGATTGGAAGACGTTAACCCTGACAAAAAATCAGGCACTTCTTTACTTCCCTGCCACCCTGCTCTCTCCATTTTCCCACTCACACCCTTTTAGCCGGACATGAATTATTCTAACGATAGGTGACGTCATAAAAGTAGCACTGTCATTGCTGCGTTTGCATTCAAGGCATCTGTTGCGTTTGTTACATTTTTAGTTAACGTGTGGCCGATGTTCGTTACGCGATCAATATTTCTGCCTGAAGTGGTTTATCTAAAAACCGTGAATTTTGTGACATTTAGACCGTGAAAACCTGGAAAAAACCGTGAATTTTATTATGTAGTTAGAGTGGGAACCCTGGAAGAGGATAGCCGTCCTCCCTATTGAAATTCTTTTCAAGGTTCACTCTTCCTATCGCCTCCCTTATCAGCCGAGGGAATTATTTATTCTCTCCGGCGATGATTTTTGATTCTTGGAATATCTATTTTACATGGGGCTCGTACTTGCACAATTTGACATGTGTACGAAGGAACAGTCAAAATTGCATCGTGTAAAGCGGTGAATTGCTAAAACATATGGGAGAATGCATGGACGTGAGATGGTAAAAACAGCTGTTCTTAGCTTAACCGCTTCGTGTAGTAAACCTTGTTTGCTTGCCAGCAGTTATTTCCTTGTGTAATATGCATAAATTTTATTTGTTAAATTTTATTTAATAAATTTGACGTGCCCAGGTTCTTCAGGTGATGACTTGCCAATATATAAGGAATTTCAAAAGTAAGGAACATATTGTTGACGAAATTTTGTATCTTCTCCAATCCCCCCCTCTAGACCTTCCTTTCTGACACATTTAACCCTTTCGAGACAGTGGAGTTTTCCCCTTAGCTATCCAGGGCATCCGCTATCCAGCTATCCAGGGCATGGTTGTTCGTGAACGCGTATTTGTTAAAAAGCCCCGATGTAAAGGCCAATACAAGCTGTTTTCGGAGGTATGAAAATAAAATAAAAAAAATAAAAATAAATATGTAGAGGATAGCCGTCCTCCCTAATGAAGTCGTTTTCAAGATTCGCTCTTCCTATCGCCTCCCTTATCAGCCGAGGGAATTAGTATTTCTCTCCGGCGATGATTTTGATTTTTGACTCTTAGAATATTATGAAGTACAGTGCAACCTCGATATAACGACACCCCACGGTGCACTAATAAACACTCGCTATAGCGAATTGTCGCTTTACAAGAGGTGGAGCAAATAATAGCCAATATACCTGTTGCGAACAGATATACAGGAACAGGAGTGGTGCGGCGACAGATAAACATCTATCCGATAAACGTAAGCATAAATCCAGATGAAAGGCGATGTTTTTTTGCATCACTAAATTTCCTTACTCAAATAACGACTAACTATTCAAACAATTTATAAGCGCCGCACTGAATAAAAATCATGCAAAGCATTGTTTCTTCAATCATTATATTTATCGAACGACAGTTTACCACATAAATTTGAGACTGAGCACTCCATTAACTTCATTTCTAACAGATCGCTAGCAATTACAGAGGTTAAGGAGTCTTTATGAAAGTCTTCCGGTGGTGAAACCCTCGCTATGGCGAGAGCCAACACCGAAAGGGTGTTGGCTCTCGCCAAAAAAAACGAATTTTTAACACGCTTATTATAGGGTCAATTGACGGTGCATCGGCTATCTCTCGTAATAGCGGAGGTGTCGCTGTAGCCCGTACTCGCTTTAACGAGGTTCCACTGTACCCAGGTTCTTCAGGCGATGACTTGCCAATACATAAGGAATTTCAAAAGTAAGGAACATATTCTTAACGAAATTTTGTATCTTCTCCAATCCCCCCCTCTAGACCTTCCTTTCCGACACACTTAACCCTTTCGAGACGGTGGAGTTCTCTCCTTAGCAAGATTATTGGACTTAGTCCCAAGGGACTATTCCGTCCCCTCTGAATGGACCATTTTTGCAGGACATTAGTTAAGAAGGGTCTTGCAGATAATCGCACACTCTCAGCGCCAACCTTTTTCCACCCTTCCTAGTGGGGACTCCGCATTATCTCAGACTCCGAGGGTAGTAGTGCTCCCTCCTTTCGCTGTTTATAACCCTACCACCGGCATCAGTTCGCAGTCAATCATGCTTTGTTTATATAAATTAGCTATGTGGATAATAGGGTGATTTCCTATTATTTTTTTATTGCCTAAATCGAAAGATTATTACTCCTAGAGTACGTATTTCACGCTTTTAGATTTTTGAATGACGATATCTATTTTTTGCTATTAAATGGAAAGTGAAAATTTTCAAGCGCGCGAAAACGAGACGCGTAAGTATGAATGCCGGGAAATCTCTCCGTGTGAATTATTTCTGGTTCCCGCTGCCGCCCTGTGAGGTGACCTTGAGGCGAGCTGAGCGCTGATACGACGCAGGCTGCTAGCGGGTAGCCGAGTACCCTGCTAGCAGGTAGAGCTTGGCTTAAGTAAGGATTATTAATACCTTATCAAACGAAGAAAACTTTCCGACCTTAGCCAGTTTTAATAAGTGATTATTAAGACATGTTTCCCTGAGCTCTGTGCCTCATGCATGCATTGGTAATCTCAGACGATGTAAAACTCCTATCTTCTCGTATAGAAACTAGGTCCCTGTGACGGCACGTGGAGTGGCATTCGTCTAAACCGGTATTTCTAAAACCAAATAATTTGTATTTTATGAATACACTAATGGTGGGTAACGAATCGCAATCAATGCCTTTTGTTTTCTTTGATGAAGGAAACTACCGTATTGTTGCTTGCACGTAAATTGCAGACTTGTCAGACTTGCCAAATCGTCTGCTGGAGGTTGTGATGTATCCAATGCATCCGGCAACTGGAAATCTCGTGGCCAATCGAAGCGCTTGGCTCCATTTTCTAACTATACATCATTGGCAATCTTGGTTCTTCCTGGCATCAGCTATTAAGGGCTAAAATTTCATGACTGAATTTTTCTCCACTATGCATGTATAGACATTTCAAGAATGACAAGTAAAGATGTGCGAATAGTGTCTGCAAATACTCAAATACCTCGAATTCTAGAAAGTATTCAATATTCGAGGTCTCGAATAGTTATGCGAAAAGTACCGTCTCGAATACCTCGAATACTTTGAATTTCGCGTCATACACTGTCGCACGCACGTCGTTGGTAGTTGACTCCGAAAAATGTGGAGAACTGTAGTCGTTTAGTGCACTCAGTGCCGTTTTACGCAAGTTGCAGAATTATGTCAAATTCGTGGATTAGAGCGGTGAATAGAGTTCGACGAGGGGAACCGAAAGTGATTGGGTGAAAAAATCTGAAAATCCCCGATTCCCCCCACCAGGAGAACCTCAGTGCCGTGGGATAGTAACTACGTAGCACAATTCCCAAAATCCGTTACCCCACCCATCCATCAGCTCTTGGACCCTCCTCTGACGCTTTCCTCCTCTCCAAAATCAAACTAAAGGCCCCAGCTCACGCAGGGTTCGTATTACAAAGAATATAAATCAAATGCTTCAAAAGAAAATATCAAGTTACAGGATAATAATAGAATCGTGTTTCACCCTTCCTTCTTTCTCCCCCACTGACCTTTTTCTGCCTACCTGCGTCGAAGTTCCTCATTTCTGGAGGTCAACTGCTGCACGAGTCATCTATTAGCCCAAAAGGTGTCTAGCAATGACTTTCGGCAATTGATATTACACCCTTATTGGATTGAAATATTAATAATGTGCACGTAATTCCAAAAGTATAAGACCAAACACAATGTATTTCTGACTTTATTTAAACATTTTACGCGAGGAAATAAATGTCAAAACATGACGGAGACTTAGCATTCTGGCGAAACTCGATATCCTTGCAACTGAGCTTCTCGTAAGTTGATGCGGTATTTTTTTCTAAAACATATATCAAGTTACAATTTATGAGTTATGCTATAAATCTCTATTGTCACAGTCACAGACGAAGGGATATTTTCTCAAGATATTTGGTTTCTCCCTGCTAGCAATTCGAATTCATCTGCTTATCTCGTGAGAACTTCCAAAGATGGACTGAAAATAATTGAAGAAAATCCGGTGGAGAAGTGCGTGTATTTTGCAAAACGCCTCGGATTGTCCAATAGCACTTGACAGTAGGAGTGAGGGTAAAGCGAGCTACCTGTTGAAAATAAGAAGTTGGATGAAGCCAAGTATCAGATGGGCATGCCACTGAAATGGCGTTTGGTAGATAAGAATGTGTACATCAGACAGAAATCCATCGTAGCAGTGTAATTGCAGAGACGGCATGCAATCATTTTTTCGCGAGGTGGTGTGTCCCCTCAGGATATTTGAAAGAGATGTTAGCTGAATCAACTATATGCCCAAATTGTTTCCATAAAATTAAAATATTCCATCAATCAGCTAAATTCCTGTTTGAATCCTATAAAGGAAATCACAATTACTCACCAAAATATTGGGTTTCCTGCTGCATAGGCAACCTAGTCAAACTATCCCGCATTCATCATTTTTTTCCTCCATCCCCTTAAAAAACGATAGATCGAGGTTCCACTGTATACCTTTTATTTATACATTCATCAAGGGAAATAGAAACTTAGTAAGAAATAAGAGGCTTATAGAAATAATATGCTTTGTGCAATTCTAGTATTCGAGGTATTCGAAATTCGAGGTACTCGAATATTCGAGCAATGATTTAATATTCGAATTCGATATTCGACTTTGAGAAATCTGCTATTCGACCCATCCTTATTATTATTCCCCTATCAAACGAAGGAAACTTTCCAGCCATAGGCAGTTTTAATAAGTGATTATTACGAAATGTTTCCCTGAGCTCTGTGCCTCATGCATGCATTGGTAATCTCAGATGATGTAAAACTCCTATCTACTCGTATGGAAACGAGGTTCCTGTGATGTCACGTGGAGTGGCATCGCATGGGCGCCAATCTGGCCCTTTTCAAATGCGGTTAAAATTGACGATTGCCATTCGTCTAAACTGGAATTACTGAAACCAAATAATTTCTATATTAATCTGCTGATCTGCTGAGAAATCTGCTATGCGGCCCATCTCTAATGAAAAGTTTATATTTTTTGTAATAGGGTAGTTTCCTTCATCAAAGAAAACAAAAGGCATTGATGGCGATGCGTTACCCACCATTAGTGTATTCATAATACACAAATTATTTGGTTTCTGAAATACCGGTTTAGACGAATGGCAAGGGTCAAATTTTATCCTCATTTGAAAAAGGCCAGATTGGCACCCATGCGATTCCACTCCACGTGACGTCACAGGGACCTAGTTTCTACACGAGAGGATAGGAGTTATGCATCGTCAGAGGCTACCAATGCATGCATGAGGCACAGAGCTCAGGGAAACATGTCTTAATAATCACCTATTAAAACTGGCTAAGGTCGGAAAGTTTTCTTCGCTTGATAAGGTATTAATAAACCTTTTTTAAGCCATGCGCTACCAGACAGGAAGGTACTCAGCTACCCGTAAGCATCCTGTGTCCTATCAGCGCTCAGAGCCTCGATCAAGGTCACCTACCAGGCGGGAGGGGGAACCAGAAATGCGTCGCACGGACTTTTTCCCTTCATTCCTACTTACGCGTCGCGTTTTCGCGCGCTTGAAATTTTTCACATTTCATTTGATCGCGAAAAATAGATATCATCATTTAAAAATCTAAAAGCATGAAATACGTACTCCAGGAGTAATAATCTTTCAATTTAGGCAATAAAAAAATAATAGGAAACCACCCTATTATCAAAAGCGCCTTCAAACTTTACTTACGTAATTTTTGTTCTAATCGATTTTTCTCCTGAAAAATAAACATTTTTCAATCTACTTTTCCGTTTATTCCAGGGCCGATAAAGGGGCGTCACCTGAAGACGGGCCCGAGGGGCTCTCCTCCACGTCCCATGTTCCCGCCCCTCAACCCGCCCCTGCCGTTTGCCCCTGGCATCCAGACGGCCATGTGGGGCGTGGCCACCATGTGCCGTGGCGGCGCATCCATCGGCAGCCACAGATCCCTCGAGAGGAGGCGACGCAAGATGCGGGAGAGATACCACAAGTGCCGGACGCTGCGATCTCCCACATTCGCCGTCTGCCACGACAGGGTCAACCCCACAATGTACATCAGGTGAAGACCCTCTTTTGATCTCTAGACAAGTACAGTGAGTCCTCGTTCTACGTCACCACGTTTAACCCTTTCACTGTTATAAATGTTATGTTAAATAAATGTTATCCAACTCATTCATAAAGAAGATCAAAGTCCATTTTTATATTGAAATGCACATCGATATAGATATATTTTTGATGCTAATGTTTTAAAAAAAATGCGAATTTAGTAAAAATGGCTGAATGTTTTTCAGTAGGGCTTTAAATTTAGCAGCCGGCACTCAAAGTGTTAAGTCTTCCTAATTCTTAATTCGAAAACCAACACTGCTGGCCAATGCGAGGGTGAGTCCTTTTTTTAATTTTTCACTTTTTTTTACTTTTTTAGGAATATGTATTACATTTTTCGGAATGTAGATAAAGAATTAATTTCAAAATAGTGGGAATTTAATAAACACTACATATTCTGTGGCTTATTTATCGATTTTAGCAAAGCGTATGATAGTTTAAACCGGGGAAAATTGTGGGGAAAATATTGGAAAGATTTGGAATTCCTTGGAAATAAACTTAGTTAGCAAAGCTCAGTAATAGCAAAAGTAAGGTAAGAGTTGAAAATGGATACTCCACAAGCTTTGAAGTAACGACTGGTGTCAGACAAGGAGATGGTCTATCACCTAGACTTTTTAAAATTTAAATTTGATTTAATTTAGTAAAAATGGCTGGATTTTTTTTCAGTAGGGCTTTAACCCTTTCACTGCTGTTCAATCTCCGGAAACCTTCTCCTCACATGCGGCGAAAATGTTAAAATGCGTTTCCTGGGCCCATGGAGCAGGTACTTCCAGGATGGGTGTGGTACACCCTCCGAAGGGTCACTAATCCCCGACCCTATCCTCGACGAACTCACCCTCGCAGGACCGTCTCATCGGCCCTACCAGCGGGGGCCCTACCTCCGGAAAAGTGACCGCTCTGACTGCAATTTGAAAATCAATCAATTAATCCGATCATCGAAATATGATTGTTTTCATCGCACTCCTTCCAATCAAGCAATCAAGTACGTCTTTGAACTGTGTCTCTGCGATAAAAAATAACGATTTTGTTAACTTTGCAACAAAACGTAGCTGTGGACCACCGGAAAATGGCCATTATATCAAAGTTAACAAAATAATTATTTTTCATCGCAGAAACACGGTTCAAAGACGTACTGATTGCTTGATTGGCAGGAGTGCGATGAAAACAATCATATTTCGATGATCGGATTGATTGATTGATTTTCAAATTGCAGTCAGAGTGGTCACTTTTCCGGAGGTAGGGCCCCCGCTGGTAGGGCCGATGAGACGGTCTTGCGTGGGTGAATTCGTCGAGGAAAGGGTCCTGGATTAGTGGGTCCCTTCGAAGTGCTTCGGCGAAAGTGCTGACCGCATGGCACGGAGGAAGAAAAAGTACGTCCACCGCAGTCTGCCGTGCGGACGTACTAGGTACATCCACAGCAGTGAAAGGGTTAACGTCATTTCGCGATAACGTCACGAAAATTTTGAGATCGTCATATGTTAATCGCCCCCTCCGCTTCGCGATAACTTCACGTCTCTTAAATTTTGTGCGAGAAAAAATTTGCATACATAGTAGTAAATAAAATATATATACACACTAGGAATCGGTAGAATTTGCAATTACTTGATGATTCGTTGGTAGAATTTGCAATTATGGGTTTACAGAGTTGGTACGGAAGTATTCTCCAGCTCTAGTTATTAATTGCGTGTGAACATGTTTTTGTGGTTTCAGGTCGTGCCTAAGTGACCTCTGTGAGTGTCCGAAGGGCGCAAGGTGTCATTGCTCTGCTCTGAAGGCGTATGCGCACGCTTGTCGCAGGGCGTTGCAGTCTTCGGTGCTGGACGACCTCTCCCCCTTCACCCTGCCCCCGGAGATCAACAACTGGCGAAATGAGACTGGGTGCGAGGAAAGCCCATTAGGCGATGGTGTTGCCGATGCTGCCAGTAGGGAGGTAAGCACTTCGTGAATCAATGAATGGACGAATTTTAACAATGTACGTACGGAAAGTAAGTTCAGTTTTGAAATGAAAAATGAACAAGTGCAGATACTTTGAAGAAATTTATTTCACGAAAATGTACCACTCTTAAGGCCTGGTTACACGGTACATGAGAATGTACAAGAAAATGTGAGAATGTCTGAATCTCAGAATGAACGCGAAAATGCACTGTGTAATCACGCGAAATGTAAGAATGTATGAATTTCTGAACGCCTGCTCTAATTTCATTCAGACATTCATACAATTTGAACTCAGAGTCACCTGGTGGCAGACTACGAAAACAACACATTCATTTCATCTGGCTTGTATAGGCGACTTCTTTGTTTACTTACGTCCCCGATGGTTATTTGGATTTGATATGATCTTGCTTGACTTGGATATCTCACTGATTGGATATGGGTAGCGAAAGAATGGAACACAAGAAAAGGGGATGGGTAAAAGGAAGGATCAGATGGAAAGGCCATTTATGTATGAACCGTGAGAATTGAACTGCACTTCGTGAATCAATGAATGGATGAATTTTAGCGATGTACGTACAGAAAGTAAGTTCAGTTTTGAAATGAAAAAAGAACAAGTGATGATACTTCAAAGAAATTGATTTCACGAAAATGTACTATCGTTTTCAAAAGAATGTAGACACCCACGGGCCCCACTTAACTGATGTGGTAGGTTGTTGAAGTGACACATTGCAATATTTCCACTTATAGATTTATTGTACACTACGCGTTTCGTCGTTACAGCGACATTTTCAAGTGTGACAAAAGTATTAAAGATTTTCCTTAAATATCTTGGTGCTTGAAGGGGGGGGGGGGAGTAAGATGGAGAATGGGGTTTGGGCGACGAGAAGTGAGGATATTGAAGGCTGTGGGGGGGGGAGAAGGGTCGTTTTTAGGGTCTCAAACTGAAGCAGGGTGACGGGGAAGGAAAGAAAGGTTCTAGGATGGGTGAGGGTACCCCGCACTCATTCACAGTCTTCTTTGGGGTTGTGGTTGTCCGGATGGAGTCCTCGCACACATGATCTTCTTCTCCTGGGTAGTTGCATACAAGATAATGATGTGGTAGGGTCGGTAAAAACTTGGAAGGTTGGTACATGAGGTATCATGAATCTCTCACCAGTACGCCAGCAATAGCTGACGAGGACGGACGCGGGGGTGACCGGGCTAGCGAGACAGGAGTCAAACTACAGGCTCAAATGCCCAGCGAATAGAATGCACGGAGGAAACTCAAGTCTACGCACAGGTTGGGCCTTCGGTGTGTTTTCTTGCGAGCTCCGTGGCGAGGATTTCCTCTCTTCACATTCATATTTGGACTCACCGTAAACACGGAATATGTATGTGGCTCTGTAGCTGAGTAGGATTACTTCGCGTGCATTCGATGCACTGAAGTTATGGGGGGGATTCGAATCTGAGCCAATTGCTTTTTTTTATTTTGTGAAAGGTCAATTGATAACGTCAACATAATAGATATAGTTTACTCAATAAAAAAATTAACACCGAATTATTTAGCGACTAATTTTTCAACATAAATGGCTCAGTCTGCCTTAACACATTTATTTCAAAGCAAATTTATTCAAAGAGTGGAAAGCCTTCTCGTCGGCTATTGCTGGCGTACTGGTGAGAGATGCAGGCTACCTCATGTGCCAACCTTCCAAGTTTTTACTGACCCTACCACATCAGTTAAGTGGGGCCCGTGGGTGTCTACATAAAGGCGGTCCTCGACTTTCGTACAATTCGCACTTTCGTACGTTCAAAATTGACACCTTTTACTTGACTTCCGTACGCTAAATTCGGACTTTCGGACGTTGGTCTGTATTTTTTTATAAATTCCCGCGGTGTTCATTGCGCATCCCCACATTCAATTGTTTCAAATGACAGTATATGCGAACAATACGAACGTATATAATGAAGGGAAGGTAGTTGACTCTAATCTAGGTGATTTATTTGGGAGAGAGACTGCCTGCTTTAGGCTCCTTCATCAAGAGAAGAAGAAAGCCTTCATTGGAGAGATTTTTCAAAAAAGTTTGCTAGACATCATCAAATAGCTTTCAATAAAACTAGTAAGATCTTCTTTCTAATTGTGTTTTTTTGTTTGAGGGCTGTTTAATTCAAGTACACCTTCAGCAATGATATTGCGTATTGCACGAAATATCACCCGAATTCCGCTTGTCTTTTGTCTTTTTTGAATAACATGCGAAATATACGCGATCACAAATGTCACCTGCCGAATGTCGAATTTTGGTGTAAAAATTAAAAGGTATCCAGAGTGCTGGTTCAACAACTACATTTTGTTATGCTTCTTGATATGTCTTTTTATTTATAGTGGACGTAATAAGTAGAATGTCAACTTAAACGCCAAGAGGAAGTTTCACTCAATAGTTAACGGAGTTCTTGTTTTTTTCAACTTTTATTTACAGTTTCCGCGTATTTTCGAAAGAAATCAGATGATTTGAGGAATTTTATTAACATATTATTAAAATTTAGTGAATTGAAATAAAATCCGTGGAAAAAAAGGTTTAAGTACGTATATTCCGCTCTTTTGGAACGTAACCCCTAATTAGTATTGAAGTCAATGGTTCGACTTTCGTACATGTTCTCGGGAACGCATTGTGTACGAAAGTCGGGGACCGCCTGTACTTTTGAAAACGATAGTACCACTCTTACACTATTTTTCGACTTAGATCAATTAGTAACCTTGTCAAACTTTTCATAATTTTTACTCAGTGAATAAATAGATACAGCAGACTCCAGATTACCTGGCTGCGGTTTATCCATGTTGCGGTTTATCCACGTTGCGAATTTGAAAAATGTGTGGGGGAGTTTGGAGCGAGGATCGAAATTGGTTTTCTGGGAATGAATTTTGAAAGAGTTTTGCCGTTTTTGTTGGTTAAACATATGAATTAAATGAGGGGGATTTCGAATTCCAGTGACCAATGAAGAGGCCGCTCGAATGCTGGGAAAATAGCGTCTCAAGGTCGTCGCTGCTCAGCTTAAAACACACTCAATGCTGAGAAAATTTATCATAACACACCACCACGCGGAAAAAATATTTTGCAATAATGTCAGATATTATGTCTTCCTTAATCGTATACAATCATACATAGTTCAAAATTATTAAAATTTGCACTATTAATAAAGAAAATATTAAATACAGTGAAACCTGCCTTTAGCGGAACCTGAGTTAAGCGGAAACCTGTATTATCCGGAAAAATTTGTTGGTCCTGGCGGTCACAATAGGGTTTTACGTGCATTGGTGCCCTCTGTTAAACGGAAACTGTCAAACGCGGAAACGGAATCGATTCCCGGGCACGTGTTTATTGGTTAAGCGGAATTCCAAAAACAAAGAAGTGACCTTAATATGTGAAGAAAATAAAAAATCGTATACAGAAATGTTGGTCTCATTAAAAGAATTCGAAGAATGCAGTCTCACCAAAGGTAACACTGATTTGTATAACATCTTGCATGGGGCCATTGGCAACGTAGAAAATTGTATTCTATAGGAAAAAAAGGAAAGAGACACAAAAATGACTGGTTACTTCAAATAAACAATTAAAAAATAATGCGATGCTGTTCTTTTATTATTTCATTATAATTTCGTCTACGTGTAGAAATTGAGTCAAACCAACCTTTTAGGCAACGCATGCAATAGACGTGATATGACTTTCGCGGTCTTTTTTGAATTGTTCGACCCTGAGTTAAGCGGAATACTGTCTTATCCGGAAAAAAGTGAAGGGCCCGAGATATTCCGCTTAAGACAGGTTTCACTGTATTATAATAAAATTATAATAAATATATTATAATAAAAAGAAGGCAAAAAATCTGCTGCAAGCCAACGACACGTATCCAGTCACAGGAGAAGGCACACTGAGACGCACAATTGCAGGGTCTTGTAGAAGACGCGGAGGCAGATGGCGGGCCGAGAAACCTAACAGGACCGATGCTTTGTATTCAAGGCATCCGCATTGAGTGCAATAGAGATGATACCAAAATTACTCAGAACAGAATTATATATTCCGCACTTTGCTTATTGTTCGTCACTCTGATACCCAAGTAGCAGATAGAGCTCCTTCACCTTCATTAGTTTGTGATTTCTAAGTTAAGTTTGGTCTTTGCCCCCTTTTTTCTTCTGCTGCAAACAAATTATTTTGTTTTCTTTGCAATGATTTCCATCTTAAATTGAATAATTAATTGTTTTGATGCTTAAGCCCGTATGACTTTTCCCAATTTATTGACAAATCCATTGGAATTGAATTGTGGTTCAACTAATACACACCAATGTCTATTCCAATATCCTTTTCACAATATTGGATAAAATTTCTCTCCCACTTTAGAATTTAGAACAGGTTCTATTTTCTTGCCGCCAATCTCCAATCAAAAGTCCGTTATGTTGACTCCAAGAGGTCAAAACAAGAAGCTCTTTGCAAAAAATTGGGCTTGGCTGTAAAACATTGGTTTCGTTCCGAAAATTTGAAAAATGTGGACAAAATAAGTAGTTTAATTGCTGATTAAAGCGTTAAAATTACATGAATTAAAATTAAACGGATGATTATGCAACGTAATATCATCGAAATACAATGGCGCTCTCCAGCGGGATATTAGAACACTATTTCGGCCAATATTGTTGTAAATATTGCTACGCATGATACGGTACGTAACGCCCAATATTTTAAACAGTATTGCGCGCCGATTTGTTGGCCAATAAATTGGAAAGTGTCATAAGGTATAATAGACAAGGTACTAAAATGGTACAGAACAGAACAGATATCAGGCACTCTTAAGAAGGGTTAATTTCTTATCGTGTAAAGGAGATTTAACTTATTTGCCTTAACTTTCTAAAATGTGGATTAAAGCGTTAAGTGGAGTGTGTTAAGTGTGCTCGGTTGGTACCCAGTGAGAAATGGGTGGTGGAATCCACGTGGAAATGTAACGTGGATACCACGTGTTTTTGGTCGTGGAATCAACGTGGAACCCACGTGGAAATTTGGTGGAAAAATTAAAACAGCAGTAGGTGCTGTCCTAAAACCATTAAAACCTCAACCACTCTATATCTAAACCTTCTATATATGTGTCTGCGATTTTTCATGTGCTCTCATGGCTGCCTTTCCACGAATTATATAAAAATAGAATGTGCGATACATTTTCACATAACTAGCGTGGTTTCAGGATGATAAATGAGGCAATGTCACCAGAGAGTTAAGTTCCACAAATTAGAAATTCTGTTTAACATTTTATGATAATCACCACAAATCCACTTGAAATCAACGTGGATTCCACGTGGGTCCAACCACTCAATATCCACCACCACCAAATATCCACCACTCAACGTGGGTTCCACGTGGGTTCCACGTGGATTCCACCACCCATTTCTCACTGGGTATATTGAAAAGATGTTTAGTGTGCCGTGTTGTGTGATGATTGCCATTCCCAGGGCTTCTAGCGATTGAAGGACGGGAATGTTCAAGAGGGAATATTTTATTGATTTGTGGATTAAGACAGCTAACCCCCCCCCCCCCCCCCCTGCGCGTTTCTCTGTCAAGGCGGTGTGTATGGTAATGTGAATGGGATAGTGTATTATGAGGTTTCAAGTGAATTTTCTGCAGTAGAATTACGTGAATGTTTTTGTCGAGTGCATATTGCAGGAGTTCGTTTTTCTTGTTCGTGACGACTTGACAGTTCCACGAGAGTAATTTGAGTGTAGGGGTGCAGTGTGGCGTGTTGTTCATGGTGTGGTGGTAAGGGTGAGTAGCTGTTCCAGGATAAAGATTTCCTTTTTCCTGAACGGAAGTACAGTGACGGAGCTGAGAGAAGATTCCCCGGCAACAGCGGAGTAGTTTAACACATTTTCGATGTTTTCCATGAATTGCCCTAATAGAGTAGTTTCCTTCATCAAAGAAAACGAAAGGCATTGATTGCGATTCGTTACCCACCATTAGAGTATTCATAATACACAAATTATTTCATTTTAGAAATACCGGTTTAGACGAAAGGCAATGGTCCATTTTTATCCTCATTTGAAAAGGGCCAGATTGGCGCCCATGCGATGCCACTCCACGTGACGTCACAGGGACCTAGTTTCTATACGAGAAGATAGGAGTTATACGTCGTCTGAGGTTACCAGTGCATGCATGAGGCGCAGAGCTCAGGGAAACATGTCTTAATAATCACTTATTAAAACTGGCTAAGGTCTGAAAGTTTTCTTTGTTTGATAAGGTTTTAATAATCCTTATTTAAGCCAAGCTCTACCAGCTAGCAGGGTACTCAGCTACCCGCTAGCAGCCTGCGTCATATCAGCGCTAAGCTTTGCCTCAAGGTCACCTCACAGGGGGGCAGCGGGAACCAGAAATACGTCACACGGAGAGGTTTCCCGTCATTCATACTTACGCGTCGGGTTTTCGCGCGCTTGAAAATTTTCACTTTTCATTTAATTGCAAAAAATAGATATCGTCATTTAAAAATCTAAAATCGTGAAATACATACTCCAGGAGTAATAATCTTTCGATTTAGGCAATAAAAAAATAATAGGAAACCACCCTGTTGCGTACATGGAATGACATTTTCTGCGATAAATGTTTCACCTGTAGGGAGGAAGGTAACTAACCCCTCCACCTGCCATGCCCTCCCTAAGGGAGCCTCCTCCCCCTAACGTCTTTCATACCATATGACCAAGTTCTTTCCCCCTCCCTCTCCTCTGTTGACCAATCCGTTCAACCTAATTACCCTCCTCCCTACCCCTCCTAGCCTCGTATAAAAGGATGTGATGGACCTCGGTAGAGTTCACCTGATGATGATGTGTAATGTTGAAACCGTGAATAAATATTTATGTGAAAGCACAAAGTTCTTCTTTTTATTATTGAAATGACTCATTGCAATATTGCCACTTATAGTTTTATTCTTAGACTACATGTTTCGTCGTTACAAACGACATTGTCAAGTGTGAAAAAGTCTTAAAGATTTTCCTTATATATCTGCTATCTGGTGCTTGAAGGCTGGGGGGTAGGGGAAGGGTCGTTTTTAGGGTCTCGAACTGAAGCAGGGTGAGGAGGAAGGAAAGAAGGGTTCCAGGATGGGTGAGGGTACTTAGCACTCTTTCACTGTCTTCTTTCGGGTTGTGGTCGTCCGGATGGAGTCCTCGTCCAGATGATCTTCTCCTCCTGGGTAGTTGACCCCGTGTCCTTCTTCTATTGTTTTTCTGTGGTGTAAAAGTGGGGGTGTAGTGTGGAAAGGATTGGTACAAAAATAAAAAATAAAAACCTTTTCGTATAGTAACGTATTCTTTCGGGGTCAACTGTGACGGTTGGGAATCTAGGGTCCAAACTCAGATGTGTCGAGAAAAAAGGGGGGCGGCTGGGAATGGCTTATGGCAGCGTTTCCCAACCAGTGAGTCGTGACCCACTAGCTGGTCGCGGCAGGAATTTAAGTGGGTCGCTGCGTGGCTCTTGAAAATTTATTTTTCATATTGAAAATTTAACCGATTCACCAGATAATTTTAATTTTATGCATGTGCCATTTTTATTATTTTTTAACATAAAAAATCTTGGTGCAATGCTTGCCTACTACATTGAAATGAAAACAATAGCGTAACAGTGCTTGTGCACGATCTGGCAACGCCGCCGCCGCATCGGTTAGACCGGTTTTCCCCCACCACACATCGCTGAAACGTTGAAAGTGACTTGCGCATCAAAATATCTAATTTAAACCCTGACATTGAATCACTAGTTCAGTCAAAACAATGCCAGAAGTCACACTAGCCTCAGAGACTGTTTATTTGTAGTACTGAGTAATTAATAAACCGATTTCGTATAGTTTTTTCATTACTGAGATGTGTGCATGTTTATTTACATTTCCCATATCCTTAAGTTTTTATACTTACAATTAGTATGTTTCCATTTCATAAGATTGACCAAATGTAAATAAATACCAATTAAGTGTACAATATGCATACATACGTATTTGTATGCGTGTGCGTAATCATGGGTGGGGTAGGGGTGGGTCGCGAAAATGGAAAAATTTTAAAGGTAGGTTGCTAGACATACAGGGTTTGGGAACCGCTGGCTTATGGCATTTCATGGGAGATCTCTATTCTGTATATGTCTGTGTTCTTGATATCGTATCGTCAGTAGTGGCGAGGGATAGTGAAAAAGATTTTCATTCATCAATGGAATGTTCTTTTGTTTTAACTTTTGGATTTCTAAGATTTCGAGGTACAAGTTCTTCTTTTTAATTTAATTATGAATGACTTTCACCGAGTTGCGCCTCAAACATTCAATTTCTTGTACTCCGTTTCAGGCCTGGAATCTTTGGAAGCCTGCCATGAAAAGAAATATTCCTTTGCGTCTTTATTTGCAGACGTCACCTTCGGAGTCGTCGTCGTCGGAGGAGGAAGAGGAGGAGGAGAGGTTGAGGAGGTTGCGGCGCAAGCACAGGAGACGCAGGAGGAGGCGCAGGCGGAGGAGGAAGCGCAAGAGGCTGCAGCAACTGAAGCAGCAGCAGCGCAACGCAGGGAAGGGAGACGTCCCTGCCTGACACTCTGCCGCTTGCGCTCCTAAGCTCTACTTGTAAAATATATATATAAATATATACATAATTATATATGAATGAATCGACAAATATTTATGCCCAGTGTCACCCAGGAGACCTGCTGATTGCCTGGAAAACAGCAATGTAAGTCCAAAGTGTTGAACTAAGGAGAAAGAGCTTAATCCATTCATTTTTATAAGGGCAGTTCAATGAGTAAGTTAACACATTTTTTTCAGAAACAAGGGTTGTTTTGGAAATTGAATAGTTGAAGTATTCTGTTTTACGGTGCCTTTGGAAATTAAAGAATGAAACTTTACAAGGTTCACTTGTATATTTAAATAGGCACGACCCGGGTTTCGTAACGTAGTTACGTCTTCAGGCAACTTACATTACGTGAATCTTATGATCTTATCTTAGCGATGTAAGTCTAACGTTTTAAACTAAGGAGAAAAAGCTTCATTCATTCATTTTTACGAGGGCAGTTCAATGAGTAAGTTCACACATTTTTTTCAGAAACAGGGGTTGTTTTGGAAATTGAAGAAAAAAACTTTCTAAGGTTCACTTGTTTATTTAAAAAGGCATGTCCCGGTTTTCGTAACGTAGTTACATCTTCAGGTGACTGATATTACATACATTTCATGATCTTATCTCAGCGATGTAATTCTGAAGTGTTGAACTAAGGAGGAAAAGCTTCATTCGTTCATTTTTACTACGGGAGTTCAGTGAGTAAGTTAACACATTTTTTTTCAGAAACAGGGGTTGTTTTGGAAATTGAAGAATAATACCTGGTAAGGGTCACTTGTATATTTAAATAGGCATGACCCGGGTTTCGTAATGTAGTTACGTCATCAGGTGAATGATATTATATGCACCTTTTATCTTATCTTAGAGATGTGAGTCTAACGTTTTAAACTAAGGAGAAAAAGCTTCATTCATTCGTTTTCACGAGGGGAGTTCCATGTGTAAGGTAACACATTTTTGTCAGAAACAGGGAAATTGAAGTTGTTTTGGAAATTGAAGAATAAAACTTCCTAAGGTTCACTTGTATACAGTGCAACCTCGATATAACGACACCCCACGGTGCACTAATAAACACTCGCTATAGCGAATTTTCGCTTTACCGGAGGTGGAGCAAGTAATAGCCAATATACCTGTTGGGAACAGATATACAGGAACAGGAGTGGTGCGGCGACAGATATACCAGATAAACGTAAGCATAAATCCAGACGAAAGGCGATGTTTTTTTGCATCACTAAATTTCTTTACTCAAATAACGACTAACTATTCAAACAATTTATAAGCGCCGCACTGAATAAAAATCATGCAAAGCATTGTTTCGTCAATCATTATATTTATCGAACGACAGTTTACCACATAAATTTGAGACTGAGCACTCCATTAACTTCATTTCTAACAGATCGCTAGCAATTACAGAGGTTAAGGAGTCTTGATGAAAGTCTTCCGGCGGTGAAACCCTCGCTATGGCGAGAGCCAACACCGAAAGGGTCTCGTAAAAACTAATTTTATAACACGCTTATTATAGGGTCAATTGACGGTGCATCGGCTATCTCTCGTAATAGCGGGGGTGTCGCTATAGCCCGTACTCGCTTTAACGAGGTTCCACTGTATTTAAATAGGCACGACCTGGTTTTCGTAACGTAGTTACATCTTCACGTGACTTACATGGCATGCATCTTCAATTCATACTTACAGCAGACTCCCAATTATCTGGCTGCGGTTTATATGTGCATGATTTTCATTCTCAATTTTTTTTTTCCGTGATCCTTAGAAAAAAAATAAAATCAGACACAATATCATCAGTTATAGTGCATTAATGCTAAAATACACGGGGCTTATTATTTCCCTTAGAATCCCATTTGCAAAATGGAGGCAATGACGCGCTACCTGCATTCACGTGTGCACCGTATTCCAAGCTTCCAGTGTTTGCGATGGCACTCCGTGATCACTGATGCACGTCCCGCAGCAATTGCAACCCAGGCAACTTGTGTGATGTGGCAACTACGTGGCGTGGTGCCTGATTGTATAGTTTCCGAAGTGGAGCAGTGGTTTTGAAGCGTTCGTGCAAACCAGTTTTCTGTATCCATGATCAATAAGCCACGGATGCGTGTTTTTCGAAACCAGGCCTTACACGGAGCATTAATGATGCGAGTATCACAATTTTATCGCCTCTAAAAATATCGCGCACTGGCAAAGAAAGCTCTCATTGAGTCTGGGAAGCACTCTAAAATAACATGGTAACTTCATCAATAATAATTAGAGATTCGTGATAATCGCACTTTCATTTTTATTTTATCGCACTTTCAGTAACAGTTCATCGCATTTTGGTGCGTCTCTTTTTTATTTCCATAATGAGGTTGATGACGATAAAATGTAGTGAAGCACAGTTATGTGGCAAAATACAGAATATTTTGAATAATTATGATGTAGAACGATAAGAAATTAAGGAATAAGACATATGGTGGCGGAGGTGTAGCTATCACGCGCCCACTTGTAGTTAGCAGCCACGTAGAGTCAGCCAGCCAACTAGCAGCTGGCCAGTCACTCACATGCTTTAAGCGGTGAGTGTCGGCGGAGCATTTAAACTGCGCTCGGCACAAAATGTACGAATTTTTCCATCAAAAGGGCAAGTTTGCGTAAAAATATCATAAAAGTCCAGTCATTGCATCTATATTGCATTTATTTGCGTAAATCGCATCTATATATCGCATTTATTTGCGCACAACACATCTTCGAAATCATCAACATTCGAAACATCGAAAGTTTGGGCTATCCACGTTTTCCACTTATTCGTGCCTTCTTTCCCCGTCATTAGTTAGGATAATCAGGAGTGTGCTGTACTTCAGTACTTTTAAATAATATTATTTACCTGTACCTACAAGGACAAGGAATATGATTTTGAAATTTCCCAGAAAATAAAAGAATAACTGATCTCCGCATTCTCTGCGGGTTTTCACCGCGTCCGTTGTGTTTTGGCGACAACAGTTAACACGTTGCGTACGGATGGCGAGAATTCTCGTCATATTTTTCCCGAACGTTCCGGACGGGTGACGAAGATTCTCGTTATCTAGGCACGTCAACGTAAACAATTTTAAAGCGTACAATATGTATTCGTTAGTACGTTTTCAGTTGTTGTTCGTTATTCATAATGAATTGGTGCATCATAACGTTTGATTGGGTAAATTTATATTCTAAACATTAGCTTTTTAACCATGTTTTAACCAAAGGCATTACGCCCTAATAGGCACATATTTCCAGAATCGGTGTTCCTAGGAATTTATATACCCCGGTGCGCACCGTGTTAAAAAAATAATAGATTGATAATTGATTGTTAATGATAGATTGTTTGTTTTATGTAAATTATGAAAATTGCAAGACATTTAAGTGAAAGTTTGGGTTATCAGTATTTTCCAATTATTCGTGGTGTATCTCACCATCATTAGCAATAATAATTAGGATAATCGGGCAAGTAATGTACCGTAAAACTTTGATTTTACACAGTTGGAGGGACCGAAATATGGGCACTGTGTAAAATCAAAGTGTGTAAAATCAAGAGTTGGTATTGAGGAGGAGTGTAGTTTTCAGGATAACACTAGCTCATTATTTTCAGAAGGCTTAATCATACCCTTTTTGTACATATAGTTCTCATTTAGGCCAGAACCGGAACCAGAAAAAGTCTCATACATGGGGTTTTATGGTGAAAGAGCATGAAATCCTCTTCAATCGCGTCAGATATATGTTTCCTGGATTCAATTACTCATTTGGAGGCAAAAAAATGAAGCCTAGTAGTCTTAATTACTCACAAGCAACTCCACAGATGACGTGTTACCTTAAGAGAAACAACGTTGCAATCCTGAATGTTTCCCAAGTTGAGAAAAAGGTATCTATACAGTAGAAATAATATAGAAGATTCACAAGGTCGTCCGCTTTCAATGGTTGTCAAACGCAAACTAAACAGTGGAACTAACTCAAAATTTCACAGCTGTTTACTTATAGATGGTAACCAACGAGAGTATTGTTTTTTTTATATTAACTATGTTGGAAATTCTAAAAGACTCAAACTTATCAAATGACCCTCTTAATATTTGTTCTTCACTGTGATGATTGCACCAATTAATGCATTGTAATTCTCTTTCCCCTCACAGTGCATTTTGCAGTGGCCAATCGAAAGATGTAACAGGACAGATATGCCAAATACCCAAGGGAGAAAAGATAACGTTTGTATGCAGAGAGGGAAGACAAGTATTGCGGCATCAAGACGATCTGTGGATGATATTCGACGGAGAGTCATTGTGTTGGTGCAAATAGCGGTTTGTGCTCTTCTACGAGTTAATGTCCGTCCATGAAAGTAATCTGTTCTTTCTATCCTTGGTATTGTATTGCCTTTCACACCAGAGAAATTTGATGGAAATCAGTATGAAAGAGATGGTTTTTACAATGTATATAGTGTACACACCATTTTTATCCATAAGTTATTGACAATATGCATGGTTTTTACCATTCGAAAATGTTGCCAAAGGTTAACCCGGTAATGTCTGAATTAAAAAGTTTCTGCGATTTTTGTTGTAATCATGTAACTAAATTTCAATGAAATTCTGAATCATCATGTGCAAAATTTATTCTATTGTCACTAATATTACGCCTATCGGTACCATATTGTACCACCAAAATATTTTGCATCGTAAATATTAGGCACACATCAAATAAGCATACTTTATATGGTATAAAAATGTTATAACAATCATAATGACATGATAAAACTTTTGCATTAACAGTACATGGGGCGTAAGTAAAGAAAATTGAAATGCTTGCTCTGAAAATTCCGTTTTTTTTGGGCTGGTTGATGATTCTCAATTTTCAAAATGGCTCTAAATGCGTTAATTACAGCTTTAAAATAGCAAACTTTTCGGAAAAATTTTAATGTAAATATTTTTATTAATATAAAACTCAACTCAAAAACCTGAACAAGTTACGATAAATGACAAAAGAAGTTACGTTTAGCACTGCACTATTAGCTGGTACCATTTGGTACCGCTAGGTGTTAATGGGTTAATGATGAAGTTTATGGCTGTGGAGACAGTTAATAATATATATCATGACGATGGACTTGGTTAAAATTATGAAATTGAGGGTAGATACTTAAGATCAATTGAATGTTTGAATGGAAGAACAGTGTTTGACCAAAATCTCATTTTTTTGGGGAAAAAAAAACTATAGCTAAGAAATTTTAAGGTTTATAAAAAAAAACCTACCGTTGAAAATATGTATACAGTGCAACCTCAACAAAACGAGACCCCACGGTGCACCAATAAACACTCGCTATAGCGAATTGTCGCTTTACCGGAGGTGGAGCAAATAATAGCCAGTATACCTCATATTACTCCTTTATTTTCTTGCTTAGACGTGTTTGGTGTTTTTTTTGGCCATGGTGTGTTCCATCAAATGCTTTCTATTCATGCAACTCATGGACGTGCGGGTATGCTGACGACTGCTTTCAGCCGCCCGGGGAACAAAAGAAGATCAAGCATTTGCGAATGCTAATATATGCCACAATATTTTCACCAAAATTAACTACTTATTTATCGAACGACAGTTTACCACATAAATTTGAGACTGAGCACTCCATTAACTTCATTTCTAACAGATCGCTAGCAATTACAGAGATCAAGGAGTCTTGGTGTAAGTTTTTCCGGCGATGAAACCCTCGCTATGGCGAGAGCCAACACCAAAAGGGCCTTGTAAAAACGAAATTTTTAACATGCTTTTTATAGGATCAATTGACGGTACATCGGCTATCTCTCGTAATAGCGGGGGTCTCGCTATAGTCCGTACTCGCTTTAACGAGGTTCCACTGTATATAATTGGGCTCTAAATACTGTTTTTTAATGGAAAAAAACACAATACACATGAAAGGAACATATAGTAAACGCATATAAAACAAAAGGTTTTTTTTTTTTAATGTATTTACTATAATGTGTCATCAACTAATCAAGAAATCATATAGACTGCTGAAATATGTCCGTTAAACTGAAATTGAGCGTAGATACTTAAGATGAATTGAACGTCTGAATGGAAGAACAGTGTTTGACCAAAATCTCATTTTTTTGGGGGAAAAAACTTTATAACTAAGAAATTTGAAGGTTTATAAAAAAAACCTACTGTTGAAAATATGTACAGTGGAACTTGGTTAGTACGTTCCTCCTTAGTACGTTTTCCTCCTTAGTACGGCGATTTCCCTCGGTCCCGGTACCATCCGAACAAAATACAGGTAAAAGAATTTGGTTAGTACGTTTGAAAAAATTGCGCTTTCCTGGTTAGTACGCTCAATTGCTTGCCGTGACGCAACCCGCAATTCGTTCTCTAGTGTCTTCTTAAGGGTCGCAAACGTCTGAATTCATGATTTAATTTATTATTATTAGCCATTAACATTCTTCCATTCATTCCACATCTCTTTCTTCTATCGTAATTTATCCAAATGCATTTCTGAATTCTTGTGACGTGATGAAAAATAAAATGCGGCCGTTTTTCGGGAATGTCTGACTATGAAAAACTACAGCCAATAAGAAGCCCCAATTTTCCCCACCCCGAGCTCCTCACCTTCTGTTGCCTTTGGAGCGCTTGGGAGTGCCCACTGCTGCGCACAAAGTTCGTGAGTGGGTAATTGTTGCTATTGCACGAGTTATCATGATGAAGAAATGAGTCTTAACGGTATTAGACAATTCCCACATTATCTAAAGCAGTACTGCTCCATAAACTCGACGTCGTGCGTATTTACTTGACTACTGTTGCGGGAGCAGACGATCCTCTGGATCTCCACGCGAAGCTTAGCTTAAAAATACTTGATCTCGGAACGAAAGCAGACGACAATAGACAAATTTTGAAAGTAAATTTTAACTGTTTAATATAAAATTTTCTTGTAATTACGTCGTAATCTAATAATCTTGCGTGTCATCAGTCGATATATCGATCGATTTTACAATCGAAATGGTATCATTCCAGAAGCGAATGTCTACGGCTGTTGCCGTAATTTGAAAGTCAATATAATTTTGCCCAATTTTTATGATGTTTAAAAAACCAGTTGACTTACTCCGGGTTGTTGTTATATTCTCCGAGTACGCTGTGAGAAAGAAAAATGACTTGTCTTCGCTTGTCTGAGCTTCACTCGTCCTCGTTCTGTAAATATATATAGGATAAATCACGGGAGATAGACGCCGTAATCATGAAATCGTCTCCGGGATGTCCATGAAAAATTGCGATTTTTATTCACATGGTATTGTTTTTCATGGTAGCGCTCATTTTCTTGATTTTAAATGTGAAAAGAGTTCAGGAAGGCGATCCTATGAGAACTACCGATAGTAATTGTAATTATGACGACTTTTTCACTGATTGCAATAACCCCGACTGCTATTATTTACTTTCCTCGTTAGTACGTTTTCCTGGTTAGTACGTTCATTTTTCGTGGTCCCTTCAGAAACGTACTAACCAAGTTCCACTGTATTTATAATTGGACTCTCAATACTGTCTTAGAATGGGAAAAAACACAATACACATGAAACGAACATATAGTAAATACATATATTGTTTTGAGCTATGATTTTTTGACATTTTAATGGCTGTGTAATTAAGAGATATGACATTTCATGGAGAGTGATCAAATAAAGAAATCAAGGATAGATTCCTTAGATGAAATTTTCTAAACAAAAGATAACCAAGATATATTGTTATTAAATCAGCTGATTTTTTTGATCTTTTATTGCTGTGCTGGAAAGATTAATGACATTTTACAATGGTATAGATCGTTAAAATTTTGATATTGAGCATATATGATTGTGCGTAAAATTAATATTTTTCTAAGCAGTGATAATAACAGATCTGTATTGATGTTAGCTAAGATGTTTTGGCTTGGTAAAATATTTTATGGCATTTTTATGGCATGGCTATAGAGAAATGATTATAAAATTGATTGTAGATACATAGTATTAAATTTTCTACACCAAAAGTATGGGAACTAAATTGTTATAAGCCGAGCTGTTTTTTTTTTTGGCTTGGTAAATGATTTTTGATGTTTTATGTGTCTATGAAATGAATTATAAAACTTAGAGACGTCAGAGATTGTTAAAATTATGAAATTGAGTACAGGCGTATAAAATTAATTTTCCTTAACAAAGATAATCAAAGCATATTGTTACAAGTTTGGCTGTTTTTTTACCTAATCGAATGAATCGTTAGGTTTTTTTTTTTTGCTGGGAAGAAAAAAAGTTGGCGTATTAAAATGCTAAAAGATGCTTAAAAAAATTAGTTTGCGGCGTAATTTTGAGACATGTTTTTAACAGGGCTCCAATTCAACTGTGAAAACCTTCAAACCTGGAAATAGCCGTGAATTTCGCCATGAAACCTAAGAAATCTCTTAAACTTGATTTTAGAACCAGGATTGAAAGAGGGAAAGAAAAATGGATGTTTCAATCATGTTTCAAGGTCAGTCACGTGCAGAGACTGTCCACGGATTTATCTGCTCAGTAATACTCTAAGCGCAATTATTAATTGGTCCTTGTGCCATTATATAAATAAGAAGGACATTATATTTTAATCGAAAACGCAGGTCCAAGAAAAATTTTATCACCGACGGCTAATTTGCGAGGCAATAGGGTAGTTTCCTTCATCAAAGAAAACGAAAGGCATTGATTGCGATTCTTTACCCACCATTAGTGTATTCATAATGTACAAGTTATTTGGTTTTAGAAATTCCAGTTTCCTGAGATCCTGATTTTATGATCGTAGAACTATGAATGACAGATTAAAAGAAAAATGGAGATTTCAATCATGTTTCAAGTTCAGTCACGTGCAGACACTGTTCATGCATTTATCTCCACACGTATATTCAAAGAGCAAATATTGGTCCGTGTGTCATGATGACGCATTGGCCTTGAGCCTGTGCCAAAGCCCGAAGACTGGTAGCCAAAGAGTTCATTAGCAATTGCGAAAATTCAGACACTTCTTAACTTCCCACTCTGGTCCCTCCATTTTCCCACTCGCAACCTCTAGGTGGCCCTGAATTTTGATATCAACCCAGTGAGAAATGGGTGGTGGAATCCACGTGGAACCCACGTGGAGAATTAACGTGGATACCACGTGTTTTTGGTCGTGGAATCAACGTGGAACCCACGTGGAAATTTGGTGGAAAAATTAAAACAGCAGTTGGTGCTGTCCTAAAACCATTAAAACCTCAACCACTCTATATCTAAACCTTCTATATATGTGTCTACGATTTTTCATGTGCTCTCATGGCTGCCTTTCCACGAATTATATAAAAATAGAATGTGCGATACATTTTCACATAACTAGCGTGGTTTCAGGATGATAAATGACGCAATGTCACCAGAGAGTTAAGTTCCACAAATTAGAAATTCTGTTTAACATTTTTTTTATGATAATCACCACAAATCCACTTGAAATCAACGTGGATTCCACGTGGGTCCAACCACTCAATATCCACCACCACCAAATATCCACCACTCAACGTGGATTCCACGTGGGCTCCACGTGGATTCCACCACCCATTTCTCACTGGGAATAGGTGACGTCATGAGAGAGAGTACTTTCATTGCTGCGTTTGCATTCACGATGTCTGTCACTTTTGATCAATTTTTAGTTAACGTGCGGCCAATGATTGTTACGTCATCAATATTTTTGCCTAAAATGAATCTACAAACCGTGAATTTGACGACATTTAAATTGGTACTCATGTGCTTCAATCAGGGCTCCCAATCAACCGTGGTTAAGCAGTGAAATCCGTCTACCTTGAAAAAAACCTGGAAATAGCCGTGAAATTTGTCGTGAAGCCTTAAAAATCTCTCAATACGATTGAAAGAGCGAAAGAAAAATGGATGTTTCGATCATGTTTCGAGGTCAGTCACGTGCAGACACTGTCCACGGATTTATCTGCACACGTGTATTCGAAGTGCAATTATTGGTCCGTGTGCCATGACGACGCATTGATCTTAAGCCTGTACCAAAGCCATAAGACTGGTAACGAAAGTGTTCATTAACACTTGCAAAAATGGCACCCTGGTCCCTCTAAATTCCCACTCACAACCTTTATCCAGACCTGAATTTTGCCAACGATATGTGACGTCGGGAGAGAGATTTCCTTTCTATGTGCAAATACCTTGTTTTGTGTTATAAGTTAACATTCTGAATTAGCTCTGGATGTAACAGGGTTCAACTCAACCGTGAATAAGCCGTGAATTTCGTCTAACGTGAAAAAACCTGGAAATAGCCGTGAATTTCGTCATTAAAACCTTAGAAATCTCTCAAACTTGATTGTAGAACTACGGTAGACGGATGAAGAGTAAAATCGATGTTTCGATCATGTTTCGAGGTCAGTTATACGGAGACACTGTCCCACTGAACCGTGAAAACCTTAAAATCCTGATTAAGTTGTGAATTTCGTCTACCGTGAAAAATCCTGGTAGATGGGTTAAAAGAATAAAAGGATATTTCGATCATGTTTCAAGGCCGAGTCACGTGCAGATACTGTCCACGCATTTACCTGCGCACGTGTATTCGAAAGCGCAACTATTAATTGGTCGGTGTGTGCCATGACAGCACATTGACCTTAAGCCTGCGATTGGAAGACGTTAACCCTGGCAAAAAATCAGGCACTTCTTTACTTCCCTGCCACCCTGCTCTCTCCATTTTCCCACTCACACCCTTTTAGCCGGACGTGAATTATTCTAACGATAGGTGACGTCATGAGAGATAGCACTCTCATTTCTGCGTTTGCATTCAAGGCATCTGTTGCGTTTGTTACATTTTTAGTTAATGTGCGGCCAATGATTGTTACGTGATCAATATTTCTGCCTAAAATGTCTTATCAACAGACCGTGAATTCGATGACATTTATACCGTGAAAACAAGGAAAAAACCGTGAATTTTATGTTTTAGATTGAGTGGGAACCTCGGCTTCAGTACATGTACTTAGGAAAGAGTTTTGTTCTTGGGGAAATTTTTCTTCATTACTCATGGTACACCACCATCATCACATCGTCGTCATCACTGGTCATTTATCCTAAGATTGGGTTGACGCATATTTCGTTCCATTCTCCTATCACATATATTTAATTTACCTTATCTTTTCAAACCTATATTTCCCAGTTATTTTTCCGTCTTGAACTTCGCAGACGACGGCATTCCAGTCACCTTAAATAATATGATTTTCTTCCCCTCTTACCTGCTTCATAACTTCCGCTATATCTTGGTAGACATCTTCTACTTCTTCGTCTTCATAATCTGACGTAGGCATGTAAACCTGTACCACTACAGTAGCTACGGGTTTAGTATCTATCTTCACCATTACTATCCTTTCATTAAACTGCAGGTAGCTTTTAACATGCATCCCGGCGCTCTTTCTAAGCATTATGCCTACTCCAGCATTACCATTTAGCGATCCCGTGTATATCATTCTGTAGCTTCCACTCCAAAAGTCTCCTTCCTGGGGCCACTTCATTTCGCTGATGCCTAATACGTCGAGGTTCATTCTTCGCATCTCCACCTTCAAGTTCTCTAGCTTACCACAGGTACGAAGTGATCTGACGTTCCATGTTCCTATCCTTAACATTCTATCACTTTTGACCGATGTACCCTCTCGAGTAGTCCCCGCCCGGAGATCCGAATGGGGGACTAGTTTACCTCCGGAATATTTTACCCGAGAGAATTCCATCATGTCATTATATAAATTGAGTGGAGTAGCTGTGACTCCTCGGGATGATAATGTGGTGGTTTCCCCTTGCCTTCCACATCGCAGTACTACAGCCGTTAAAGTCATCTTGGTAAACATCTTCTTCTCCATAATCTGATGGAGGCATGTAAACCTGCACCACTACAGTTTTTGCTTGCTGCCATCCACGGCACGGCACCGTTCTCTCAACTTGCCACAGGTCTCTACGTCAAACGAGTTGATTCGCACCGTTGGCGGCACGGCGCCCATTTCAATCCAGCCCGGCGATGCGACGTCTCTGGCGTGAAATATACTCAATTCTACATTGAGGCCGCTTTCAGACGAGATGACTTTCCCCGGCCGCCGTTTACGTGAAATTCAGGCTGCTTTCAGACGAGACGGCTCTGTGCAATGCCATGTGCCGTGCTGTGAACGGCAGAAAATCATTTCATCTTGGTGTTCTTACGATTGAATTATGTACACATACAGCAATTCTTTGACAAACGAGCTAGATGCGTTCCGAGAGCTTGTTCGTAAGTTGATAAACCTATGCTAGGCATCGAAAAGTGTGGTTATCCTGCAGAATGCAACACTGCCATACAATTTTTGTGTTAACTCACGGCCGCCCAGTTTATCCACGGTGTCGCTGTATCATCGTGTCAAGCAGTTTATTATTGAGGTCATAAAAACTGTGATAGTGAAGCATCTGAATATTTTATCAATTAAAGCAACAATTTAAGCTGCATCACAGATTACAGAATATATTTTGAACCGACACACAAATAACAACAAACTAACGGATGATGTCACCAGAAGTTGGGGAAGTTACACTATTGATCCTGCTGCTATACTAACTATTTATGCAGCATGTAAACCATGCTATTTTATTAAACAGGGATAATTTGCACAGCCCTTCAAAATCAACATCCACACCCACACCACCACTACTGTTATTATTTAATGCCTGTTCAGCATAGCAGGCAATATTTCTGGCAAAAAAAGAATGGATAAGGGAAAAATGTTGAATTTTTTAAAATTTAAATCTGGAGGAAGAACCAGTGGCTGCCTGATGTAATGTGACATTTTGGTCGATCGTGCATTCTTTAACAACATGTTATTTAAAACTTTTACTCGGTGAAAGAATTAAGGAGACGATCTTAAGTTTTTTTAAAGAGCTTTCCTGCTAATTTACATCTTTAGTGAAATTATTTTCATTCAATTCTTGCGGTTGTTCGTTTGATTTTTGCCATTAATTCAGACAATAAGAGTTCATCCTTGGAACAGAGTATCGAGAACCGAGAACCGATGGTGGAGAACCGGATCGGTACCGAGAACCGAAAAAATTTAGGAACCAACTCATCCTTGCTAGAAAGGATATTTTTTAGGTATCGCAATGTGTTTTGGCAAGTACTTAATGGCTGTGATATAAGTTATTCGAAAGGCTTGTTAACTTTAATGAACTCGGAGGAATGATCTGGTGTTAGTTTTGATGTTTACTATTTAATTCATTTTATTTTTAAATATACAGTACACTCCCGATCATCCGGGCTAATGATTGGGAGAGATGTTTTTTAAAAAATCGTTATAACGAATTTTCGTTAGAGATAATTTCGTTATACTGGCATTCGTTATAAAGACATTTCATTGTAGTTATTCGATTGCCGTGATGAAGATGGAGGAGTCATCCATTATTGGACTTAATAATTCTCGACTACTCTACCTAAATTATTGCTATCATCTTCTTTCGTTGATATTCTGCGCAAATCCAATGTCATCCTAATGTGTTGCCTAGCATTTTCTCTATTGGCCACTATGGAAGGACACATCTCTATTACTGATTGGACGCCGGACAGGAGAAGATAAAGCTTGCTCTAAACGCAGAAATTGGGTGGGAATTTGTCTGGGATATTGTTGAGTTGATATTGGGTTAGGAATCAACGTGTGTAAAACAGGTACGAATTTAAGATCCTACAAATTGGCCAATAAATTGTTCTGTGTCTGGCTTAACTTAGATGTACCTCAATCAACTCAGTTCTGTATATAAATCCTGATCTTGGATCTGATTGTAGGACTACATTGTGTTTGTGTAAAAATTATTGCAATTAGTGTAAAAAAACGCAATTTACATAGCACTTGAACGTGAAAAAAATCATAAATCTGAAATCCTCGATATATTTTTATATATTTTTTTGTAAGCTTTTTCTCGTAATTTTACTCAATTTTTTGTGCTTAAATAACTTATTTTTTAACTGGAATCAATTATTCATTGATGTATTCATCACATTACTGTAAGGAAATATGGTACTTTGAAAAAATGGGTCATTTCAAAATGGTTATCATCTATAAGCCAAAAGTCCATGACATATTGTGTACTGTATGGAAAGTGACGTCGAAGGGGGTTGATCTAATTTTACTGATTCCCTCGGAGGCGAGAGTGAAGAAGTGTTATTCACAAGCTGGTGTTTCTCGTGAGGGAATGGAAATTGCCATTCTTGAACATGGTCCTGTTACTATGGCTATTAATTTCATGTGACGATTGCCGCTGTGCAAAATGATGTGTATGGCAGGTCTCTTAGTGTTGCCAAAAAAAGAGAAGATTCGGCTTCCCCCGACACTGACATGTGTGGATAGCCGAAAAGAAACTTCTATTTGTGAAAATGTGTATATGATTATTATTATTATATTATTTATGAAAAGAAAAGAAAATTTGAAGACGTTTTTTTTCTTTATGTAAAAAAAAAAGAGGACAAAGTTTTTGCTGTGATATTTAAGTCACTGAAGTGCAATTGTACGATTGAACGCTTTGTTTAAGCTTATCGAACTTGACGCCGTTATGCGAGTGTTTCTTTTTTTTTTTTTTTTTGAGCCAGTTTTTAACAGTACGAAGTGCAATACAGGTATGACAATTGTGAATCACCGCATATTTAACGAGAATACAATAAAAATACATTTTATATGAATAAATATTTACACCCACTCGTGCATAAACGTATTTGTATAAGTCTCATGTATTATTGTTATGAATACGAAACTTTTTTTGTAAACTTGTAAAAAGGCGTAATTATTAAATGTGAATTATTTGTTCATGATGGTTTTATTGTATTTTTTTTTAAGATATACTGATTGTGGAGTTATCTGTTTTCCTGCTATGACCAGGAGTTGAGGAATTTGGTTGAAAACCTGATAGCTATTCCTGTAGACTCATGATTATCCGGATGAGTAGAGACGGCACGAATAATTGGCATGGATAACCCAAATTTTCACTTAAATGTCTTGAAATGCTCATAATTAACCTAAAACATAGAATCTTCTATATTATTTCTACTGTATAGATACCTTTTTCTCAACTTATACCCAACCAAACTCAACAAATGAGGAACCAAAATGCACAGAATTTATCAGAGAACATGCGAAGGCATATCTTACTTCCTAAATATTGCTATTGTTTCCTAAAATTAGTTTTTAAATAATTAAAAATTTAGAAAACCAGTAAATATTCCTGACGTTAACGGCGCACAAACTGATACATTTGTTCGTTTGAAACAATGTCTCGCATTCTTTAAATAACCTTTATCAAAATGCGGCTGATTCCACATTCAAGTCTCCTGTTGATACGTAAGTATGAGTCATCATGTGCGTTTAACAGAGGATAGTGTAATTACTTCCAATGTTGTGTTGAAAGAGGTCCTCTTACCTCAATTTGTACATGAGCATTCCAATTAAATTTGTACGTAAGACCCTGCCCTTTTTGCTACATTTTAAAATTAAAGAAACGCGCCTATCCCTCTGTGGACCTGCATTGAAAAGAGCGGGGGAAGCCCGCGCTGGGAGCGGGCGCAGCACGCTCGTATGTTACTATTCATGCTGTTATTCTGTTATTTAAGAGCGCTTCCAGAACTCAATGAGAGCTTTCTTCGCCAGTCCGCGATCTTTTTAGAGGCAATAACAAGATTTTACTCGTATTATTACCGCTACATATAAGAACTGGTTTCGAAAACCACGCATCTGCAACTGCGTGATCATGGATGCAGAAAAGTGGTTTGCTCGAGTGCTTCAAAACCACTGCTGGACGTAGGAAACTACACTGTCAGGTACCACGCCACCCAGTCGCCTCTCGCACAAGTTGCCCGGGTTGCTACTGCTGCCGGACGTGTATCTGTGATCACGGAGCGCGGTCGCTTGCTGCAGGGCTTGGAAAAGACGAACACGGTGCTACCATGAAGGCAGATAGGATGTGATCGCTTCGATTTTACAAAAGGGGATTCTAACGGAAATAATAAGCCCGGTTTACACCAGCATTAATGCAGTAATTCCGGTGACTTTGCGGCCAATTTTATTTTTTTACGAAGATCACAGAAAATATTGAGCAAGAGCAAAAATCATGCATGAATGATCCACAAAATGGATACACGGGTCATTCCATTTCAAATCAACCAGGCCATGACACCCACCGACTCGGATTCTCATGAAACTTGCCATGGTCATACATCCTGGTATAACTAGAGATTGTAATTTTAGCCTCCAATTGTCAATCGTTAATGAAATATGAGCAATAGGGTAGTTTCCTTCATCCAAGAAAACGAAAGGCATTGATTGCGATTCGTTACCCACCATTAGTGTATTCATAATACACAAATTATTTGGTTTTTGAAATACCGGTTTAGACGAATGGCAAGGGTCAAATTTTATCCTCATTTGAAAAGGGTCAGATTGGCACCCATGCGATGCCACTCCACGTGACGTCACAGGGACCTAGTTTCTATACGAGTAGATAGGAGTTATACGTTGTCTGAGATTACCAATGCATGCATGAGGCACAGAGCTCAGGGAAACATGTCTTAATAATCACCTATTAAAACTGGCCTGGCGCACTGCGAGGCTTGGAAAACGGGAACACGGTGCTCCCGTGAATGCAGCTAGTGCACGGTTGCTTCCGTTTTACGAAGGGAATTCTAGCGGAAATAATAAGCCCGGTTTATCCTAGCATTAATGCAGTAATACCGATGATTTTGAGTCCAATTTTATTTTTTTATAAAGATTGTGGAAAAAATTGAACGAGAGTAAAAATAATGCACGGATAACCTGCGACCCGGATGAACCTCAGCCGGATAATCAGAAGTCTGCTGTGCATAGGTGGAATTAGGGGGGGAGGGTCACGCGCCCCCCGTAGGCACTTAACACTGCATGGACGTTATATTAGGTCCTGTTAATCTTAATGAAGAAGCAGGAGCAATTTCTTCAAATTTAAATTTATTGGTACTACTGGTTTCAATTGGTACTTTTTGTTTACATCATCAGGTACACTGATGCAGCTGTACCTGATGATGCTGTGAAGCGAAACCGGTAGCACCAATAAATTTAAAATTGAGGAAATTGCTCCTGCTTCTTCATTATGTTCCGTTTCCACTCCATCTCGCCTGAAACCTCAGATTATATTCCTGTTAATCTTACTGAAGATTACAATATCCAGAAATAAAAAAAGCTGCAATAAAAGAACAGACATTACTTACCTTAGCAAAATTTATCATAATTTAATAAATGACATAACCAACAAAGAAATAAATCCAAGCAACCAAATTGTAAATAAATAAAAACAACATCAGACTTATAGGTAAATTTTGAATATGTATTTCCATGTATTTTAATGTATAACAACTGTAAAATTGCCTGTATTTAACTAATTTTGTATCATGCATTATCATTTTTATAGCCCTGAGGATGGACAAATATAATGTCCGAAACGTAGTCAAAGTTTGAAAAAATAAATAATATTTACATTTGACCCACATCTCGTGACATAAAAAAAAATATATATATATATATAAAATAAGGGGTCGTGAAGTATAAAGTTTGAATATTACAATGGACGTAATATCACATTTTTCTAATTTATTTGCTTTGTATGCATGAAGCCGTAATATATTTCGCCCGTGCTACTGATCCAGTTTCGTGTTAAATTCTTCTTTTATTTAAAAAATCAACTGCTCGATGGAAAATACATTCACTTCATGCCTTGAGGATGATAAGTCCTCTGTAGCTACCGGCAACACTGGGCTGTGGGGAGGTATTGCAAAAAAAAATTTGGTGTCGATATTTCAGGACAGAAAATGTCCTACGGGGTATTTGAACTTCGCAGTGTTAAATGGTGGCATAAATTTGCATTCCATATTTTAATGATGAGTGTTTCAAATGCGTGTGTAATGTACAAACAATAAAGTCAAGGGGAAAAAGTTTTCAACGGCCGAATTCATGAAAGAACTACGTAGCAAATTGGCAGTATTTCACGAAGATCCAGAGGGGCAACCTAGTACCAGTGCATGGGCATACCCAGCGGAGGGAAGCGGGGGGCAACTGCCCCCACCCCCCCCTAGCAGCGAAAATAAATTTAGTTTAAAGCAATAGTTATGAACAAATTTTCTTTTGAAGAAAAATGATACAGTAGATTCTGGTTAATTGGGACATATCGGGACTTGTGCACTTTGCCCCAATTAAGTGAACTCTCTTGTATATGGGCATAAAAACTTTGAAATGGTAGAAAGAAGACTAAAGAATGTTTATAATGCTACAAAAGTTTATTAAACTATCAATTTAATTAATAAATCAGTGAGTTCAGTTAATTTATTATCATTTTTAAGAATTATAACATTTTTGTTAAAATATTTTTCACAGCCTCGGGCGACGCTGAATGAATGTCTTTTACTAAGTCCTATCCTCTTGCGGATAATATAACAACAGGAGCTTTTAAAATAGGGCAAGAATAGGAAAATTTGTGAAAAATAAGAGTAAATCAAAGGAGGAAAATATAAAAAATAGTGTTCTGAAAACAAAAAATTTTAATTTCGTCTTGAGTATGGGGTCTATGTGGCCGACTCATGGCCCAATAAAGCGGCATGCTGTCCCAATTAAGCGGAGAATACTCTGGGATATTCCTCCATTGGGTTCTGTTCTTCAAGATCTGCCCCAATTAAGCGGCTGCCCCAAGTAACTGGTGGACCCATTAAACGGAATCTACTGTATTAGTATAAGACATGAAACTAAAATAAAAATCATTATTTTTTTCAAGCAAATAATTACAAAAACTAATAAATTGCTGTCATAATTTGCTTAAAATTTTGGTGTCATTAACCTTTTCTGTGCAAAAAAGTTACAACTTGAACGACCACGGCTAGTTCTGCCCCCATCTCCCCCCCTCCCCCTTAGTATTGATTCTTGCTACACCCATGGGAGAGACTAAAGCTGCTTGCTTCAAGGTTTTTGATGACACGGAGATAGGTTTGCGACAACGCGGTTGATAAAAACATAAACAATTCCCGCATATTTTTATTAAAAATGTGCTATAGTGGGTGGTGAAATATTTATTTCAGGAAATTTTAGCCGTGGCTGATTTTAGCTGATGGCAGTGTGAATCGAAAATACTCCATAGCCCAAAGGCATTCACGGGAGAAACTAAACCTGATGCAAGGTTTTAGATGACTTGTAGATAGATTTGCAACACTGGGTTTATAAAAACAGAAAAATTCCCGCATATATTTTTAAAAAATGTACAGTAGCGGGCGGAGAAAATATGTTCAGGAAATTTTTAGCCCTGGATAGTTGACGGCAGTGTGAATCTAAATTACTCCATAGCTAAAAGGTATTTACAGGGGAGACTCAAGCTGCTTCCTGCTCGGTTTTAGATGACAGGGAGGTAGGTTTGCAACAACGCGGTTTATAAAAGCATAAACAATTCCCGCATGTTGTGTAAATCAGGGAGAGATGTCGCAAATTTTGTAAAATAACTATATTTTGTCCTACTTTGCTTTTTAGATTAAACTAAATAATATAAATGGTAACTAGTCTCATCTCTGACGTACACAGACAAACATATAGGTACTTATAAAATAGGGTAGTTTCCTTCATCAAAGGAAACGAAAGGCATTGATTGCGATTCGTTACCCACCATTAGTGTATTCATAATATACAAATTATTTGGTTTAACAAAGCCCATTTTAGATGAATGGCAACGGTCAATTTTTATCCTCATTTGAAAATGGTGAGATTGGCACCCATGCGATGCCAATCCACGTGACGTCACAGGGACCTAGTTTCTATACGAGTAGATAGGAGTTTTACATCGTCTGCGATTACTAATGCATGCATGGGGCACAGAGCTCAGGGAAACGTCTCTTAATAATCACGTATTAAAACTAGCTAAGGTCGGAAAGTTTTCCTTCATTTGATAAGGTATCAATAATCCTTATTTAAGCCAAGAACTACCAGCTAGCAGGGTACTCTGCTACCTGCTAGCATCCTGCGTCGTATCAGCGCTCAGAGCCTCGCCCCAAGGTCACCTCACTTGCGGCAGCGGGAACCAGAAAGGCATTCTCAGGAGAAACTAAACCTGATGCAAGGTTTTAGATGACTTGTAGATAGATTTGCAACAACGCATTTATAAAAACAGAAAAAAATTCCCGCATTTATTTAAAAAAATGCACGGTAGTGGGTGGAGAAATTATTTTCAGGAAATTTTTTAGCCCTGGATAGCTGATATGGCAGTGTGAACCTAAATTACTCCACAGCTCAAAGGTATTTACAGGAGAGACTCAAGCTGCTTAGTTATAGGTAACAGGGAGATAGGTTTGCAATAAAGCGGAAATTCCTGCATATGTCAATTGAAGGGGTTAGGGATATGTAGGTGATTAACCTCACTTCAATAAATTAAACGGAAATAAATCCGACCACGTTTGTTTTGATGGTTAGCGATACAGTTCGTCTATGTCTCAAGTCCTTCTCCCTTGCCGTTCCGTGAGCATCTCTCTCTCGCGGTGCCTTGCTGGGGCTTTGTTCCGCGTACCCTGGCGGCAGCGGCAGGGACCTCAGGATCCCAGGTCAACGACCTCAGCCAGGTGGCTGACCTTGGTGACGGCGCTCGAAACGAAGGGCTCCGCCACATCAATTAAAAATGTACTGTACTGGTCCCCCAAAATGCTACAAGGCTCTCAATATTCTGGGCAGCCGCTGCAAAATAGAACTTTTCTGGGTACCGGGACATTCAGGTATCACCGGAAACGAGAAGGCAGATGAACTGGCAAATGCCGGCGCTGAACAGAATCCAATTGACCCAGAACCAATTGTGCCAGTTGCCCCATCAATTGGGATGGCTGCAATTAAAGTGTGGGGAGCAACCCAACACCTAAAGATCTGGCGGGAAACACCGGGTTTACGTCAGGCAAAAACCCTTATAGGAGAGATCTCTCCTAGACTCGAGAGAAGACTTCTTCTTATGAACAGAAGTCAAGTGCGGACGGTAGTAGGCCTGCTTACGGGTCACTATCACGTAATGAGACATATGCACCTGCTGGGGATAACAGACTCAGATAGGTGTAGATGGTGTGAGATGGAAGAAGAAACAACCACCCATCTAATATGCGAGTGCCCCGCAATCATGAGGACTCGATATAGACACCTGGGCTCACCTTTTATAGAGCCCAAGGAAGTAAGAGATCTTCCCACTGGGGACCTTTTGTCCCTCGTTAAGGACATTGGCCTCTATGGGTGATCCATTATCGGTGGTTAGCACAATGGACCTATAGGTCTAAGTGCCCTGGGAGCTGATCCCCCACCGCATAAACTAATCTAATCTAATCTAATCCCCCCCCCCAGTTTTCGTCTGCTCATGCACCAGTGGAGGTCAGCTGACACGATTATAATCAGGGAAATATTTTCTTAAAAGAATCCCCTTTCCAAAAGGAAAAAAAGTGCAAAGTACTGTAACCAGCCCGTTCAGTGGGTCCTCCCTTCCCCTGATGCCTACGTCCCAAGGAAGTGGTTATTTGCAAGAAATTAAAAAAAATTGGAAAATTTTGAAATCCCAGATGGGTGTTGGGGTTCGCCCACGAGTAAAATACGCTGATGATTCGGATGGAAATAACGGTTAGCCACCTTACAATACAGAAATAACAATTTATTATAGCATTAAAAAAGAATTGTTGAACAATGAAAGGACCAAGTTATAACAACCAAATAGAAATTTTAAAAAAATCGTTGAACAATGAAAGGACCAAGTTATAACAACCAAATAGAAATTTTAAAAAAATCGTTGAACAATGAAAGGACCAAGTTATAACAACCAAATAGAAATTTTAAAAAAATCGTTGAACAATGAAAGGACCAAGTTATAACAACCAAATAGAAATTTTAAAAAAATCGTTGAACAATGAAAGGACCAAGTTATAACAACCAAATAGAAATATAAAAAAATCGTTGAACAATGAAAGGACCAAGTTATAACAACCAAAGAGAAATGGAAAGAAAAAATCCCTTTTCCCACACACGAACAGTGTTCACTGTATATGAGGAGGGGGGTCTTCACTGGGGGGGGAATGGAGTGCAGATACTTTACGTTCTGTCCTTGACGTTACTGCGTCCGTATGGCTCCGCGGTGTCGAACTTCCTTTCCTTGGTTTCAATTATTTCACTCACCACTCACTACAACATCGTTGCACTCCTTTTTCTGTCCAGAGTCCTCACGCCTTTTTATGCCGTCCCTAGGGACGGCGGTGTGCGAAAACCAGCCATGCTATCGAATCATCCGATTCGATAGCCCGCGAGTTCAAAACAAAGCATACAACATAAAATAAAATGGTTGGTGGCTAACCGTTACAGTACGTACTGAAAAATATAAATGAGAGACAGGGAAAGCCATGAGGAAGGACACCTCATTTCATTTCTGTTAAGTGGGTTTACGTGTATCCCCACACTTTATAGTGGACCATGCAAATAAAAATTATAGACCCTAAATTAAAAGTTTATTTTTGTAAAACAATCCTTTTTTTATTACTTCCTTGGTTTAAATAGTTGAAATTGAGAGTAATAAAAAATTATAATGCATTTTATGGCTGTATATAATTTGTTACAACTTTTTTATTTTTCAAAAACCGTTACTTTTCATTGTTAAATTATATATTTAGCTTTGATTTTGTTTAACACAATCAAAAATAAGAGCAAAGTTCATTTTCATTGAAGTACACGTCGAATATAGTTTTGATGTTAATGTTTAACACTTCGAGTGCCGTCCGTGAATTTTAAAGCCCAACTGAAAAAAATCCAGCCATTTTTACTAAATTCGCATTTTTTTTAAAACATTAGCATCAAAAATATATTTATATCAATGTGTACTTCAATAAAAAGGACTTTGCTCTTATTTATGAATGAGTTGGATAACATTTATTGCTAACTTTTAAGTATATATTTTAATAATGAAAATCTACTGTTTTTGAAAAATAAAAAAGTTGCAACAAATGATGCACCGCCATAACATGCATAACAATTTTTTATTACGCTCAATTTGAGCTATTTAAAGCATGGAAATCATAAAAAAGCATTGTTCCAAGCAAAGAATTATAAATCCTGGATGACAAAAAGGGTCACTGCACCCTCAACGAACGGTTCTTTCCTCCAAAGAATTTTCACACAAAGCAGGCTGAGGTAAGGGTGCCGGTAGCTACAGAGGTCTTTTCATCCTCAAGACATTAAAAGAACTCTTTCTCCGTTGAGCAGTTGATTTGTGAAATAACAGAACCACTAAGCAGTAAACTGGAAAAGTACCACGGGCGAAATATTACAGACTCACGCAAACAAAGACAATAAAATAGATACATAGACGTAATATTACGTCCATGGCAATCCTCACGAGAATTAGCAGGACGTAATATTGCGTCCATGGCACGCAAACTGTTCAACAAAAATGTAGTAAATTGGTTGGATTTTGCAGTAGGGCTTTTAAATTAGGTAGCGACTGGCTCTTCAAGTGCTAAAAATAGACAAGATTGTTTGTACAGTTATCATTGCGTTCGTTTTATTTAGTGTATTATGGAGCCTCAATTATTTAATTTCATATTAATAACTTTTACCTCTATATAAAAATAACATTTTCTACAGAAATCATTGCGTTTTGTTTTTAATCTCAAATATGAGAAGACTTGTCAGATCCTTGTGACGTGATGACGTATGTAATCCAGTGGCGGCTGGTGGTAATTTATCTAGGGTGTGCATTAGAGCAGGTATATAGGATGATTTGATTATATTATGTTAATCCTAATCCATGAGCATCATATTTCGTCGTAATAGAATACATAGCAAGCAAAACATATCACTGGTACACTCTACCCTTAAAATTGCATGAACAGAAATAATATTAGCATGTATGAAAATAATTATTCTCAACACACCTTTACACGTGACGGTGAAATTCATTCTCTTTTCCTTACACCCTATGAGGAAGTAGTTGTAGAAAACGGCTATACAGATGGCTCTGTAGACGGACTAGGATCCTGGGCGCAGGTAGTGTAGGTGGCGGCTACACCACTACACTACCTGCTAGTCAGTCACCAAAAACATGCGCGTGCGCATTCGCATGGTTTTGAGTCTGCTCCCATCGCCCCTTTGAACAGCACATGCCCCCCCCGCCAGAGCTCCCACAAGCGATCGCACAGACCGAAAATGTGCCCGGCATGATGCCACGGGATCGCATACTTGTAGAGCAGTGAATTCGAAAAGGAGATAGCTGTAGCGTTCGGAGGCTCATGTTTCTAGCATATGCAGACAGGATTTTTATCCTTCGCATTGCAAAGGAATAGTTTTCTTTTATAATTTATTCATCTTTGGGTGTGCACTTGCTAACATGCGTATACGCACGCGCCGCCACTGATGTGATCCACCCAATAGAGGAATATCCCAGAGTATTCTCCTCTTAATTGGGACAGCATGCCGCTTTATTGGGCCATGAGTCGGCGACATTGACTCTATACTTGCGACCAAATTAAAATTTTTTGTTTTCAGAATACCATTTTTTTATATTTTCCTCCATTGATTTACTCTTATTTTTCACAAATGCTCCTATTCTTACCCTATTTTGAAAGCTCTTGTTGTTATAGTATCCGCAAGAGGATAGGACTTTTCTTTAATATGTAGGACGTAGTAAAAGACATTCATTCATTGTCGCCCGAGGCTGTGAAAAATATTTTTACCTAATTGTTATAATTTTTAAAAATTATAATAAATTAACTAAACTCGATGATTTATTAATCAAATTAATAGTTTAATAAATTTATGTTGCATTATAAACATTCTTTAGTCTTCTTTCTATCATTTCAACGTTTGTTTATGCCCATATTCTGGATAGTTCGCCTAATTGGGGCAGCCGCTTAATTGGGGCAAAGTCCCAATTTGTCCCCATTAACCGGAATCAACTGTATTTCAGTTTTGTTTTTGTTGATTTTCTGCTTGCATCTGGCCAATGTCCTTTCCTCATTTGTCAAAGTCTTCTTCAAATAATTCTCTTGTCTCGGCTTATGACTGCTATGTTGTCAGCAAATCGGAGTATACTAATTCTTTCTACGAGGATATTGACACCCAAAGCCTTCTCTTTACTTATTATTTTGAAATAATGGAAATAAGTTCAATATTCCAAACATGTGTATAGTCAAAATCTGAGATCCTTCGGAGAGAGATTTCATGGCAAAACAGAGGCATGTATGAGGCAGGTTTTTTCGATAGCTCAGCAAAAACACCATATAAGGGACAGGTGGGTACTGCGCAGGTAGGGCAATTGCGCATCCTCCGCAACACATGCTAAAGTCATTTCTGACCGTAAGTTTTTATTTTAAGGCTAGCAGCAATCTCAATAGCTACACTGCCTCAATTGATTCTCCCGCCAAGAGTGCACTGCGGAAAGACAGCCAGAAAACTCTCCGAACGGCTTCAGCATTGACATGTCTCGACCTTTATTCCGATAAAAGAGAATTTTTCTTTAATGCAATGTGGATAGAGTGTAAAACAGTGTGTAACATGTCCATTCCCATTCAAAACAAAAGGAGAGACATGCTGACTTCTGAAAGTGTTCCGATCCATGGCAACGACCGTCATCTCAGTGCTGATGCAGCCCAACTGCTCCTTGAACAATTTAAATGGGACATTTTCAATCAACCGCCGTGCAATGCCAACCTACTGCCGCGTGACTTCCATCTTTATGCTGAAATGAATGGAAGAGTTTTCAAACAGGTCTCAATATTTATAAAAATAGGGGCTGCTCCATTTCATTTTTGATTTCCAGGAGTTATACAAGGACTATCATGAATTAATTGTATATTAATCATGACATGACAGAAAATTGCTCCTATAATTATATCAAGATATATTTTAACTTCAGGTATAATAAGTAATATTATTATATTAACTAGAGTTATTGTTGGGGCAATTGGAGTATTTAATCAAACTTCAATTCGAAAGATTATGCATCAATTAGTCATATTGGATGAATAATTATAGCAATGCTTATAAGATTTATATTTTATAGATTACTCAGCATTGCTGCAGTATTATTAATAAATAATAACTCGTTATTTTATTTATCACAAATCTTTTCCCTTAAGATAAACAATAGATTAAAATTCACATTATTTTTAGCAATTTTATCTCTGGGGGGATTACTTCTTAGGATTTCTGCCAAATTGAATAATTATTCAATGCTTCAATAATGAGCATCAGGACAAAGGAAAAATTCTTGGGAAAATAAAACATGAGAATAAGGGAATAACATCCTTCAGCAAACGAAAACCACTGCTCTGAGCCTGTGAATCCAGAGGTCCAAGTATGTGAGTCTGAATCAACAGACAACAGTCCAGTCTATCCATCTCTCAACGCCGTCTTTTCCCTCCGAATCCCCTCCTTGTTTAACTTCATAGTTCCAAAAATTCCCTCCCTGGACCTATTCTCTTATACCACTATATTTATAAATCCTACCTAAAATGCCACCTGAACTATTCACCGCTGTCTAATCCATAACGCCCCTTCTTATGTTCAAAATTTTTTTTTTCTGTTAATAAAGGAAAAATTCTTAGGAAGCCAGTTGCAGCAACATCCTGTGGAACTTCTCCACGTAGTAAAACTTATCCACAGGCACAACCAATTCCTCAATGGCTGAGGTGATTATGTCGAAAGGACACTACAAGTGTACTCAACATTTAACAATAAAATAATTTTTTATCATTCACTTCTTGCGGCTGAGCTTAAAGCCACCGAGTGCGTCCACCGGGTTGCGGATGGTGGGTCGATCTTTAGATATAGAGGTTAGCTGCGAGATAAGCGAGTTCTCTCGTCGAATAAGCAGTCGTGGACAAAAAGCGGCGGTATTCTGAGGGGTTATTAGGCTACCCTTGGGTAAGGTAGACCATTTAAAAGATACCAAAACCTGTGAAGATACCGTGACTTGGCGACTGGGGGCCACCAACAATTATGCCTCTCATCACCCGGGGGTGAGGGCAGCAGCTCTTCTTCACATGTACGAAGGTGGACACCATACTGGTCGGTACAGCGACACACATTCCACTACGGGCGTGGTAACATTTACTTTAACGGCTGTGGTACTGTGATGTGGAAGGCAAGGGGAAACCACCACATTATCATCCCGAGGAGTCACAGCTACTCCACTCAATTTATATAATGACATGAACGTAGGTGTGAAAAGATTAGCTGATGGGAGAACTGAGTGGAGAGCTGCGTCAAACCAAACCTAGGATTGTTAATAATAATAATAATAATATTTATTTGCCCAAGGATACAATATGTCATGATAAAATCATTAAACAAGTATATAGGGCATGTCAAAATTAACAAATTAACATAAGAAAATGCTACATTTCAGATTGAAGATATTCTTTTATACTATAAAAACACTTCTCTATTAAGTAAGCAAAGACCCTCTTTTTAAAAACATCAATATTTTCTATACTTTTAATGTTTACAGGTAGGTTATTATACAATTTTGTACACATGTGCTCAGGCCCTCTAGATACCAGAGCTAGGTTCGATTGTTTGACATGAACGTCATAACATCTCCTTGTTTCATAGGAATGTATCTTATTATTCATAGTAAAACAACCTTTATACCTTTTTACATATATGACACTCTGATATATATATACGCAAGGTACAGTGAGTAATTTAAGGCTTTTAAAAAAAGGGGGACAATGAGCTCGATACTTTAGTTTACACATACTTCTCACAAATTTCTTTTGTATAACAAACACATCATGAAGTTGGGGCGAAGATCCCCATATTATAATTCCATATGAAATTCTTGAGTAGAATAGTCCATAGTAAAGGGTTTTCAGAACATACTGGCTTACACTATGCTTTAATACTGATATAAGATAAAACACTGTATTCAGTTTTTTACATAGGTGCTCTATATGTGCATCCCACTTCATATTTCTATCCACATAAATTCCTAGAAACTTTACACATTCCATATCATTAAGATAATTATTTTTACATTGCAGTAGATCATTGTCCTTTGGGCTGTGCCCAGCAGAAAACAATATCACTTGGGTTTTATCATCATTTAGCCTTAGTTCATTGACATCACACCAAGTTTGCATGCATTTTATTATATATTGACTGGAATCAATTAACGCGGTCAGATTTTTTCTTTTTGATAAGATGGTTACATCATCTGCATATAATACACACTTATTATCTTGGGTTACAATTTTATTAGGTAGGTCATTGATGAATATTAGAAAGAGAAGAGGACCCAATACTGACCCCTGTGGTACACCCTTTTTGACTTCTAATGTGGAGGAGAAATAGACCGTCCCATCTTTCCTGTATGCTACTTTCTGTTTTCTTCCATGAAGATATGTCTTAAGCCAATTTAGAGGAATGCCCCTAATACCTATTGATTCACATTTTTTTAGCAATTTGTCATGATCCACAGCATCAAAGGCTCGGCTCATGTCAAAAAATATCCCCATTACCTTATTTTTACTATTTATTTCCTGTGTAATATTATGAATTGCATTAAATAGAGCCAATTCTGTCGATTTTCCCTGCTGAAAGCCATATTGATGGAGTGATATTATGTTTTGCTTATCAAGATAGTCAATGAGCCTTTTACAGAATACATACTCAAATAATTTACCAAATTGTGGCACTATAGATACTGGCCTGTAGTTTTGCAGATTATTTCTATTGTCTTTGTTCTTATACACTGGGACCACCTTAGATACCTTCAAGGAATCAGGATATACACCTTCTGACAAGGACTGGTTGACTAACGAGAGTAAGGGTCTTCGTTTGAGGGACTCACAGTCTTTAATTACTTTTCCCGTTATTCCCTCAATGTCAGCAGACTTTTTCTTTCCTATCTTGGCTATATAGAGAGACAACTCTCTTTCTGAGCAAGGCTTAAGATACAATGAGCTACTTATTTTATGGTTTTCGAGAGTAGCTCCACTTTGGGTGGTAATCACCCTCTTAGGAAGTTGCAAGAATGAGTGGTTTAGGGCATTGGAGATTTCAATGGGATTTGTAGTAATTTCCCCTTGTTCATTTGTAACTTGATCTGGCAGAACTGTTGGGTTGGCATTGACATTACTTTTTATGATGTCCCAGGCTACTTTAGAATAATTAGAGGCATTCCTAAACCTTTGGTCATTATACTCCCTTTTTGCTTTTCTTATAAATATCTTATATTCTTTCTTAAGTTGAGAGTACTTCTGTCGCAACCCATCATCATTTGAGTACCGTATTTGCAAAAATGTTTGTTTTAGAACTCTGGATAAGTTTTGAACTTCTTTTGTAACCCATTTTTTTGTGCTGACACTCCTGTGTTCCACGGACTGCAGCGGAAAAGCTAAGTTGAAGTAATACTTAAATCTACAAAGATATTCATCAAAGTTAACATTCAGAGGTCTTCCACCATATATGTCTTTCCAATCTTCTTGATTCAACAATACACAAAAATAATTCATATTATGCTCATTAAAGAACCTACATTGATTTAGGGTTTTTGATTGAGGATGCTCCTCATGTATATGAAAGATGGATACAATAGCTGAATGATCAGATATTGCTGGGTCAAATACTGAAGTATTAACATTAGATTCATTGTAATCAGTGAAAACGTTATCCAGTAGTGTCCCTGTGCCATTAGTAATCCTTGTTGGAGTATTTACCAGTGGTTTCATTTGATAGGACTGTAAAATTCGCAAAAATCTTCTTTTATCTTGTCCGTCCTTTAAAAGGTTACAGTTGAAGTCTCCTGCCAATATAATATTTGGTCTTGACAATTGACTTGTCAAGGTGTACAACAGATTATCTAAAATTTCTAGGAAACTATTAAAGCTACTAACAGGGGATCTATATACAGATAATACAATAAAATCATTACTTGCTACAGTGTACCTCACTGCTGCACATTCAAAAATAAGTTCAGCATTTAGATTATGCACCAAATGCGACATATTAGAAAAAACTAATGTACTTTTTACAAAAATAACAACACCTCCATTACGATGATCTTTGACCAGTGATGATGATGATGATGATCATTCACTTCGTCTTCCATTCATCGGAGGTTGAAAGAAAACTGTCCTCACACTTGTAAATTGATGCCGAATTAATTTTTCCCTATAATAGCTGCGATTTGATTCACTGATTGGGTGATTGATACAAATTAGTAGCCTAAACTGTGATATGTGTGGCTACATGGAATATTGGACGAAAAAGTAAAAAAAAATTCATCGGGAGGAAAAATCTGAAATCTTAAAAAAGTCGATTACTTTTCGAGATATATCGACTTGAATTAACATGGGAGCCTTATGGGACTAAAACTTTTTCGCTTTTTTAATGTATTTTTCAATATGTGAGGAACATAAGATTCCCTTGGCATAAACTAGATTTTTTGTTTGATTTTTTGGTGTGGTTGCCAATGCGATGAATTAATATTTAGTATTTTTTATGATTTTTTGAAAGTGCCCCATGCTTTTCTTATGGCACTACGTAAAGAATTTTTTTGACCAACTTGCAATAATCGCAGGAAAAATTCCTTGAAACGCAAGATACTAGATTTTTTGGTTGATTTTTTGGCTATCTCGAAATTTTCATATGTCGAAACAATTCCGAGAAATAAACGATTTCGACATTCCATTGTAGAGGTGGTCGAATTTTCAATCTTGGATTTCGGCGTTGAGACATGTGCCATATGAAAATTTGGAATCTTCTGGAAAAACCGTTAGAGGGTTCTCCGAATCCTCACGTTTGAGCTTACTTTCGCCGTATCCCTCTTGGTTAATTAATAATTAAATTCCGAAAAATGTCCTGCAAGCGAAAAATCATTGTCGCCATTTTTTTGTGGAGCATGCAATCTTGAATATCTTAGCAACCGTTCCAGCTACATGAATGAAATTTTTAGGGTAATACTTTTATCAAAATGGTCAACTTTTGCAATGATGACCATTTCGCTCGATCGATTCATGTGCGAGTTATATCGATACCCATCTCCTTGAATACGCTTTAATCGCTAATAACTTTTTTGTTGATCAAAATTTAATTAAGAGCAATGTTCATTTTTATTAAAATACCCATCTCGGTAAATATGGTTTTGCTGAAAGTGTCTTAAAAATTGTACGCATTTAATAAAAATGGCTGGATTTTTCAGCAGGGTTTTTAAATTACCGACCACTTCTCAAAGTGCGTTTCTAGGCTAATATTAATACATAGATTCCAAAAAAACATTTATATGAAAGCGCCAAAATACCAGTGGTGCAGCAAGGGGGGGAGGGTTTTGGGGGCTAAAACCCTCCCCAGAGCTCACAGAAATTTTTATGTTAAATCTATTTTACGTAATTGGGTTAATATTGCTTACAGAATAGTGTGAGGTTTAACAAAATATCCCTCAGAAGGCCGTAAAAATCCCCATTTTGAACCATTTATCTTAATTTTTTCTGGCGGAAGGCCTCCGCACCTCCCGCTAACCCTGGCGGGTATGCAATAGTCACCCCAGTGTTAGTTGCGCCTGAAACCCCCCCCTAGCCTTAATTCCTAGCTGCGCCCCTGTGAGATACAGATTGAGATTCTATTCTGAGTCTGGGACGTGAAATAATATCAATTCTTGCTCCAATCATGGTCCATAAGGACATGTGTCCTATGAAATAAAAACACTGTGGAAATAATTCCTTAAATTCTGTGTTTTTCGTACAAACTCCACAGGTACACGCAAAGGATACACCGAAAGTCTTCTTATAGTTTATCTTTTCATTGATTTGTTTTAAACTATCAAATTTCCACTTTGTAAACAGCATTATGAGTGAAAGTTCTTGACAATGTGGAAACTAGAATATCTAAAGGACATCTCAAACTAGAAGCCAATAGCCTATTCTTGAATAGAACGTATTCTTACAATCATAGACCTTCTCATTAAATGTTTAGAGAATTTAAAATAATTGGGACAATTGGACCTTTAAGGTTTAAATGACTTTCATTGCATCCTATAATTTCATTTTTATATCCGAAGATATGATACCTAAATGCGAAGACCCTTTCTTGAAATTTTGATTTTACATCATAACAAGATTGTGGAGCGTTATATGCGTTGAAGATTAGCTTTGGGGTTTCAATTTTTAACCCTTAAACAATGACATGAAATATTTGTTACACTACCATTGGCGTGTTGTCTGGGAGACCGCAATAAATCAAATATTCATGGGCAATAAAAAAATGAGAGGAAACCACCCTATTATGCGTGGGTTCTTGCCCTTGGTGTCGGGAAGCGAATAATCACACACAAGTATTTGAAATTTTTATCCCAAAGTTTATTTCCATTAAAAATCCCAGCTACCCAATCAATTCAACGAATATACATAAAGTAATGATGAATTTGTGCGTCTAGAATAGCCAAAATTTAGGATATTACTAAACGTCTCGGGAAGGAGAGGAGCTGCTGGTGATGTCATGGGTGGATAGCCAGGTGCTTAGGTCGCATGGGCCATATGGCCCGCGCTTCGACTCCAACTGATGGCTACATTGCTGACTGACCACTGACGAGTGACCAATGACAGAGTATGAGTTACTGAGTGCGTTCCTGAGTGAGTGCCAATAGCAGTAGTAGTGTTTGGATTTAGGGTGCGTCGACGGCTTGATCATTTTGCACCACTACTGTGTGATTTAATTACAAAACTTATGTAGAAAGTGCATATGATGTCTTCATAAAAAGAGTGAGCATAATTAGACTTTATTGAAAAGTACTTTGTACTTTCACATTAATATTTATTCACGACCATGGTTTCAACGTTAGACGTCATCCTCAGGTGAACTCTACAGAGGTCCATCACATCCTTTTATACCAGGCAAGGAGGGGTAGGGGGAGCCTCCTCCCCCTAACTTCTTCCATACCACATGACCAAGGTTTTTTTCCCCCCTCCCTCTTCTCTGTTAACCAATCCGTTCAACCTAATTACCTTCCTCCCTACCCCTCCTTGCCTGGTATAAAAGGATGTGATGGACCTCTGTAGAGTTCACCTGAGGATGACGTCTAACGTTGAAACCATGGTCGTGAATAAATATTAATGTGAAAGTACAAAGTTCTTCTTTCTTAATTTAATTATGAATCGCTTTCACCAAGTTACGCCTCAAACAATTAATTTTATTGAAAAGGTTTATTTCTCTGAGGAACCGAAATGTATAATTTAAGTTGGTAGGGTGGTATCCTAAAAGGGCCTCTAGGCCTCCCCCTAGATTATTACGTCTTCGTGCTTCGCGGTACTTAACACAATCTAACATGATGTGTCTAATACTTAACGGGCACCTACAATCATCACATTGGGGAGGTTCCTTCTCTTCAGTAAAGAGGTATGCATGGGTCAGGGGGCTGTGACCTATCAACAATCATGTGAGTACTACCTCACTGCCAATAGCATCTCCACCGTGCTATTATATAGGGAAGTGGAACCAGGATTCAGTAATGTTGCGTTAACGCAACGCTGGGAATTGACTGGGTTAATTCAAACAGGCTGATAATTGAAGTCTGGCACGCAGGCCAGAGAAAATCAAAAGATGGTATAGACAGCCGCCTCAAGCCTGGAGGTCCGCAAGGCGTAGTTTCCTCCCTCCCTCGCCTCGCAAGATGTTGTAGGACCTCCATGGAAATAAATAAATAAATAAATGGCAGTAGTTAAGTATACGGACTACATTCAATTGAATAAAGGGAAATATTACGAGACTAACATTAAAATAGGGAAGCAAAAACTGATAGAGGTGGATGAATTCGGTTATTTGGGAAGCAAGATAACTAGTGACGGGAGAAGCAAGAAAGAAATTATCAGCAGAATAGCCCAGGCGAAGAGAGCATTCCACCAAAAGAAAGATCTGCTTGCAGCGGGAAACTTAAATGTGAAAGTAAGGAAACAATTTATAAGAACCTACATTTGGAGTCTGCTCCTTCACGGAAGTGAAGCATGGACATTGACCGCAGCGGAGAAAGCAAGGATAGAGGCCTTCGAAATGTGGTGCTGCAGAAGAATGATGAAAATCAAATGGATCGACCGAGTTAGTAACGAGGAAGTGCTAAGAAGGGTAGGAGAGAAGAGAACGTGAAAACCTTAACAAGAAGACGGAACGACCTTATAGGTAATATATCTTGAGACATGATGGTCTGACGAAGACAATCGTCGAAGGGCAAGTGGAAGGCAAGAATGGAAAAGGAAGACCTCGAACAAAATATATGGAACAAGTAAAGAGAGATGTGAAAGAGAAGAATTACGTAGGTGTGAAAAGATTAGCTGATAGGAGAATTGAGTGGAGAGCTGCGTCAAACCAATCCAAGGATTGTTGACCAGTGATGATGAAAGGGAAATAACTTTTAAGGATTGAAGAAAGGCAAGTCAATGAATGGAATAACAACAGGAAGTAATTCTACACTACATTCAATTGAGGAAAAGCAAAAACATTATTAAAGGATTGAAGAAGGACAAAATCAGTGAGAACTGACCACTGACGAGTGACCAGTGACTGAGCATGAGTGCGTGTCAATAGTATCTCCACCATGCCATTATATAGGGAAGTGGAACCAGGATGTTTTCGTCCAAGAGGAAGGGGAAAGGAAGGGGAAGAGGAAGGTTAGGCGTTCTTGAAAGTGAAAAGGTTTCAAATACGGAGGCATGGTTTATCGTAGCTGGCTATTCTGAGACGTCACACAACAACATGTTTACGCATATTTTGGAAATGGAAATCTTCCATTTCCGGATCACTGCATTTTAACCCCTTCCCTAGGAATGACGAAAATATGCCGCGGGACGTTTCTTGATCCAGGAGACGAAAGTCGCAAATTTTCATCAGATTTTTCTACACAAGCGATCGAATGCCAAAAATATACGTTTCCTTGCTCTCCTCGGTGATTCCCTTAGCGAAAAAACTGTTGGATTTTAACAGTTACTGTTGGGTTTTATCAGTTACTGTTGGATTTTAACAGTTACTGTTGGATTTTAACAGTAACTGTTGGATTTTAACAGTTACTGTTGGATTCAACAGTTAATTGGAACCACTGTTGAAAGTCAACAGTAACCGTAGAAAATCCTACAGTTACTGTTAAAATCCAACAGTAACTGTTACAATCCAACAGTTACTGTTAAAATCCAACAGTAATTCTGTTAAAATCCAACAGTAACTGTTTAAATCCAACAGTATCTGTTAAAATCCAACAGTAACTGTTTAAATCCAAGAGTAACTGTTAAAATCCAACAGTAACTGTTTAAATCCAACAGTAACTGTTTAAATCCAAGAGTAACTGTTTAAATCCAACAGTATCTGTTAAAATCCAACAGTAACTGTTTAAATCCAAGAGTAACTGTTTAAATCCAACAGTAACTGTTAAAATCCAACAGGATCTATTAAAATCCAAGTTTTTTCACTAAGGGGAAGTAAAAAAAGTTTACATTGCATAAAATTTTTATTTTTAAGTATTAAAGAGTCACTACTACCGGGTTCGCGAAGTCTGCGTTTCGGGACAAAGCGGGAAACAGGCCTTACCTTTGAAATTCAGGAGCAGGTACCCGTACACCTCGTCTTATATTACCCCTCTTAGCAGTATGGCAATATTGGCAAATTGTACATCCAGTCAGTATGCGAAATAAATATTTGTTCCTTTCTCAAAAAAATAATAAAATAAGCGTTGAATTCTTTGTCTTTTGAACAGAAATAATTTTTAAACCAAGTAGGGTAGTTTCCTTCATCAAAGAGAACGAAATGCATTGATTGCGATTCCTTAACCACCATTAGTCTATTCATAATATAAAAAATATTTGGTTTTAGAAATCCCAGTTTAGACAAATGGTAATGGTAAAATTTAACCTCATTTGAAAAAGGCCAGATTGGCGCCCATGCGATACCACTCCACGTGACGTCACAGGGACCTCATTTCTACACGAGTAGATAGGAGTTTTACATCGTCTGCGATTACTAATGCATGCATGGGGCACAGAGCTCAGGGAAACATGTCTTAATAATCACACATTAAAACTGGCTAAGGTCGGAAAGTTTTCTTCGTTTGATAAGGTATTAATAATCCTTATTTAAGCCAAGCGCTACCTGCTAGCTGGGTACTCTGCTACCTGCTAGCATCCTGCGTCGTATCAGCGCTCAGAGCCTCGCCCCTAGGTCACCTCACTTGCGGCAGTGGGAACTAGAACGACGTCACACGGAGTTTTTCTCGGCATTCATACGTACCCGTTGTGTTTTCGCACATGAAAATTTTCACTTTTCGTTTAATTGCGAAAAATAAATATTGTCATTTAAAAATATAAAAGCCTGAAATACGTACTCCAGGAGTAATAATCCATCGATTTAGGCAATTAAAAAATAATAGGAAACCACCCTATTCTACGATAAATATTAACTTATATCTGATTTCAGTGTAAACATCAACGTGGAAATTGTTGCTGCATTAAAAGTGTTAATATTGGCATTAGAGTTTCGTTCAAAATTTGAAAATTGTCAGAATAAAACAAGGAATTCAATTCAAAGTCTGCAATTTACGTGCAAGCAACAATTATCCATATAGCTAATTCATGTAAACAGCACGATTGAGTGCTATAAAAGGAGAAAGGAGGGAGCACAACTACCCTCGGAGTCCGAGACAATGCGGAGTCCCCGCTTGGAAGGGTCGAAAAAGATTATCCGCGAGACCCTTCTTAATAAATGTTTGATGCACGTGTCTTTATGACCAATATCACTTTTGTATACGTTTAGTTTATTTTCTGTTTTAAAGTTCATTCGTTATTTGTTTTGTTTATTTGTGAACATGTTTGTTTTTATTTTGATTTATTTTATTTCTTTGTTTGAAACGATGCTATGGTGATAAAAAATATATAATGAATTGTTAAGGAGAGACCCACATAGCAACGAACCTCTCAGAGACGTCTCACTATGGTCTCGAATGACTCGAATATCACGTATGTCTCGCAGATGTCTCGGAGATGTGATCGTGAGACGTTCAGGAATTTAAAAAAAAAACGTATTTAAACGCCGTCAATGCCTTCCATATATATTTTTCGGTGCAAATCTGCAGTTTTGATTATTAAAATCACGACATTTAATATGGGTTTCTTACTTTCAAAAGGTGATCCATCACAAAATTTGTCGCTAAAAATGATCGAGAAAAGTAGGCCATAACTGTATAATTTAAATTTAATTATTTTTTTGCCTAAATTTAAAGCATACCATAGTACAAAGTCTAATGAGACATCTCAGAGACTTATGTGAGACATCTCAAGAGATGTCACATAGACCATTTTTTGGACATAGTGACATCTCAGAGAATTCTCAGAGATGCCTCTGAAGCTCTCAGAATGTCTCTGAGGCGTAACATGTGATATTCGAGACGTCTCAGAGACGTATCCGAGACTTATTTCTGCTATGTGGGAAGTGTCCATCTTGAAGTTTTTCTGCACAAAAGCAAGCCATCAAGGCAATGTTTCAAGTCTCCATACGAATCCCAGGTAAACCTCTTTTTTCCAATGCTGAAATCCTCACACTCCCTTCTTTATATATATTTTGACATGTGCTTGCTTCATACACTCCAACCGGGACAAATTTCCTGCAAATGCCTCTTACCACAATTACTCTACCCGCTCCAGAAATAATATACACACTCAGCAATACTCAAGTTCTCTCTGCCTGAAAGGCCCCTACCACTCCGCCTCTGCAATTCCTAATCGCATCCCAGAGGAAATTAAATCCGTCCCTTCACCTGCTTTGTTTAAATGGAGGGTTAAAAATCTCCCATTCAGAAAGTGCCATTAAAGTGTCTCTGAATTCCTTGAAGACTCACATAAAAACATATGATATTTTAATGTGTTTTTGTACGGTTTTTCCATTTTCTGTATTTTTATTGTATTGTATAATGCGATATAATATACGCATCTTGAAATGTCTTTTGCACTTTTATATTGCATCTTTTTTGTATGCAAATCTTGACGTAGCCATGCATTGTATTTTGCCAACGGTGATAAATAAATATTATTATTATTATTAAGTGGATCTAAAATAGGATTGAGAATAAAACAGAGGGTCAAGTGATATTTTCATTGAATTTAATCGCTGTGATACGTTATGTCCTGCAGAAATGCTCCGTATAGTGAGTCCTCGTTCTACGTCACCCCGTTTAACGTCATTTCGCAATAACGTCACGAAAATTTTGAGACCGTCATTCATTTATTGCACCTACGCTTCGTCAAGTCTTTTAAATTTCGCGCGAAAAAAAAGGCGAAAGGGCGGGCGTTGCAGGTTGTTCGTATTGTGGGCGGTATTACAGTCAGTCTAAACAAAGTGTAAAACGGTGTGTTTATTCTTAATTGCGATTACGGTTTTAGCAAATATTTCTGCAAAATGAATTCTTGCGTGTGTGCGCAAGGTTTTACTTGACATAATCGTTTTCAGGAACCTAAAAAGTGATTTCAAGGCATTTTTCCGTGTAGAACTCCGTGAGTTTTTGTCATCACTTTTTTCACCGTGTTCACAATAATTTTGGTTCCTGTAACTGCGACGATGTTTCAGCGATGATGATGCCCGGGCGACCACCATAGCAAAGCCGAAAAGCAAATGCGGGAAGATACAAAAATGGGGAAGGATTTACGTCACTGCTGCTATTGTCGTCGATGAAGACAGGAACTCGTATTTATGCCATAGTTTGGCATTCCCACCGTAAAAAATGCCCCAGATATGATACGCTAACATTTTTTTCGCGTAGGAATTGTGAGGTCTAGGAGCTGATATTCACTTTTTACATTGTTTCTTATGGGATATTATGCTTCGATTAACGTCATTTCGTTTATAGTCACATTTTTCAGGAACGGTAAGTGACGTTAAACGAGGACTCACTGTACAAAGTGCTAAGGTGAGAACTCCACCGTCTCGAAAGGGTTGAATGGCTTTCAAAAATGTTCCACTAGAACTCACATTCCTAAAGAAATCAAAATTACACAAGACAGAGTGACAGCTTTTTATTTGTACCATTGGTTACATGCGCGCGACTGTGACGTCACGGAGGAAAATATATAATTCATGACATGTTCATGCTTTTTCATTCACAAATACATATGTTCTTGATTGCCGTACATGTAAATTCCTCTCAAATCATCAACAGTGAACTAGAAACTCATTTTCATAGCACGACACACATTCGACAAGTTCTCAGTAAGTATTCGGTAATCTCTGATATCCGTTAGCTTTTACTTCTGACTAATACATTATATATACTTACATCCTTCAAGCACCCACCATTTTGCAATTTTACATCATTCTTTTTCCTTCTAAAATGAAAATAGTCCACATAAGTAATCTGTAATACTCAAATATATGTACTTATAACTATGATACATTTTTTCTGAGCACTAAGACCCAAGCAGCAGGCTATATCCATCGGAAATCTACATAAGGTCGTTCTATCCAAAACATGTTATTAACACATGATGGATATCTTGACAACATTAAATAGATATCCCATTTGTTACATCCACAACGAGTTGTAAAAAGAACGCTACATCCCTAGTAGCAACAAAAGGATTATATATGTATATTTTTAAGATTTCGAAATACATCTGTATACAGATATGCAAATCTGTATATTATGCATATTTTATACATGTCTGATGATCCGTGGTCCTTGATATACATACCAGAATCTTTAAAATATACAAATAATATCCTTACGGCGTAACCAGGGAGCATCAGACATGTATAAGATATGCATATATAAGCAGATTTACAACGAGTTATACGTATTTAATCTTTATAAAATCCATATTATGGCAGCAGATATAATACGTATAATATCTAGGTATTATCTGTGTGGTAGATGACATTTGCATGTATTTTATACAGATATAATATGTATACAGTGCATACTATGATACGTATTAAATCTAGATATAATCCTTTTAGTGCTACTAGGGATAGATATCCAAGTTGTAATAACCGTGATATTAAAAAATTCTTGTTCCAGAGAGTATCCATAGCTAGCATATGTTCCGTTTAGAGTTGAAGAGAACAAATATTTTGTCTGCTTGTCTGGGTTTTACCGAAAACCATAAAAAGTACTCCTATCTATTCATTAGATGTTGTGAAGATGTCTTAGGGATGTCATAATATGGACCATGACCACTGCTGGACATCCCTGCAACATTGTTGAGCAGGTTCTCTGGATATTTGCTAGATATCCATGCAACGTTAATGGGATTAACATGGATATTGCACCGATTTCATATTTTAATGCTGATGGGATATTGACTGCTGCTTGGGAATACATCAACATCAAAGGAATACCTTTTTCTTAAAGCTTTTGCTACACATCCATTGCTTAATTTTAAAACTTTTACGACAACAAAATTTTAAGCATTTGATAGACAGAGATTCAGGTTTATCAGCACAGACACGCAAAAATGGGTAATTTGAAAGGTATCTCCCTAATGTACATGCATACTATATATATATATATATATCTTTATTTAGAGTCACTGGTAAATATAGGAAAAATATGTGACTATGCGACAAAACACTCATTTATTTTCTGTAATCTAAGTGTACACGATTCGTTCTCTAAGCTGTGGTAAAATCCAGTTCTTTTAAAAGTTAGAGAAACTACGGAGGAGAACTTTGAGCAATACACCACCTATTATTACGTACTTTAAAGAGCTATTAAAACGTCTTTTTTTTACATAGATTGATGCAGACTTATGTATGTATCGTCAATAATCTTAAAGACCTTTCACAACCTTCTAAAGTGACTGGTATGGATCGAAAATGGAGAAGTTTTTTAGAGTTAAGCATTGAGATTTGAGAGCTTCAGTCGTGGTAAAAATCAGGAGAATACAGTGCAATCTCTGTAATCTGACCTAACCGGTAATCCGATACGTTCAGTAGTCGTGGCATACAGGGCTGGCAACCTCCAATCGGCTGTACCCTTTTTCCCCATGTGATGAGGCATGTCAGGATATTTTTATGGCGCGTACAGACAGCAGTATGTTCAGTGTGGGTATAAGCAGAGAGGAGAAGAGAGGGCCAGCCCTTATGGGGAAAATGATATACATCTGTTGTTGTGAATTGCTGTCGAGAGAGAGCAGCGACGTGCTCCCGCCCGGGTAAGCTGACCTTGAGTCCTCTCCCTCCCCTCTTTCCCCTCCAAAAACTGTTTGACAGGGGGACGGTCGACACCTCGGTCTGACGGGAGACGAAGTCCGATCGGGCTGTGTGTGGGAGAGAGGATTTGGGACAAAAGAAGCGTGCATTTCTTTATCGCCTAGTGAGCTGCGTCTTCCATGAATCCTTCCCTCTTCTCTCTGCTTGGCTCTTCCCGTTACTACTGAAAGCAATTTTACAACATTCAGCTGTTAATAACTGTTGAAACAGTCTCATACAGTTCAAAGAATGCGGTCCGAAGGCAAGAGAGAAAAAAAATTTCAGGGGAGCACCGGGACCCCTGATTTGATGGTTATAAGTGAAAAATGAAGCATCCTTCATTATTGAAAACTCTAAATTATGCAATCTAACTTTAAATTAATCACCGCTTCTGCAAAAATATTATCCATCAGTCCGAAAGAACAGATTCTTAAATTCTGAATGCTTCTCCATTCGGGGTCATATTCCGTTAGGGAATTTTGTTCTATATTGATAAACTAAACGAAAAAGCTATCAGTAAGAAAACTTCAGGGAAGTAACCACTCCTCGGTATAAGCGACGAAGGAGGATGCTTATAGAGTAATTTAATGCAAATGTTTGAAACTCCTGAGTCTATGACGGGTTAACAATTGCTAACGATTTTCATTTTCGTTGTTACGGTTAAGTAATGTTGTCCAGATAGGGGAATCGTCATACGTCTTTCACGCGGTAAAGTTGTGCCGTATTATTTTTCTTCGACGTAGTTAATCGCAAATTAATTATGTTTCACTTAAATAAGATATTGATAACTATGTTTTCGCTAAAAAGCCATGTGACTTATGTACATTGCTTGCGTTCAATTCCCGTGTGGTGCCTTTGTACACTTGACCGCAAGGGAAGTTATAAGCCAAGTGGTTTTAATGGAAATGTTCGAAACTTCTGTGCTTACGATGGGTTAACAATTGCTAACAATTTTCATTTTCTTTGTAACGGTAAAGTAATGTTGTCCAGCGAGGGGAATCGTCATATGACTTTCACGCGGTAAAGTTGTGCCGTATTATTTGTGTGACAAGGCCCGTGCTGGGCCACCAGGACATTTCCCTGTGAGCCCTGGAAATCTTTGGCGCCCTCCTTTTCCGTAGCTGACAAATTTTACTGCCAGAATACCAACATTGAGCAGTTAATTTTCGTATGAAGATTTTCACAGCTCCTTTTATCAGTGTTGGTGTTGGTTCTCGGGAATTGCTGCGTATGAAACATTTTCTTACCCAACGTTTCACTCCTCTTACTGGGAGCGTTATCATGAGAATGTGAGGGAAACCGTTCTCGTCCCGAGCTTATATATGCTCGTTGACCCATTGTTGACCCGATTTTGAATTTTCGCGGGAGGCGATAGCCGTTGGTCATTAGATTGGGCCAGGAACCCTCTCCATATGTGGCTGAAGTTGTATCCACGGTTGTGGGCCAGGAACCTACACGGGTATTGTCGAATATGGAAGAATATCATCTGCGTCTTATACGTGAATCGGTCGAGATAGCGAAAATGCCAAAAAATTTCAATAGGGAGGAGTATTTTTTTCACTTAAAAATTTATATTTTTAAAAATTTCAACCACTTTGTTTCTTTATTGAACTTCCATGTAATTGAAAATTATGTTATGAAACGTCGGCAAATACGTTACGCCTCCAGCCCTGGGCATAAAATAGCCTTCTGAGAAAATTCAAAATTCTTAATTAAATATTTTAGATATTTATTTTAGGATATTTTTTTTACTTCAATAGGAAGGATGGATATAACCTCAGCCGCATATGGAGAGGGTTCCAGGCCCAATATAATGACCAACGGCTATCGCCTTCCATGTAAATTCAAAATCGGGTCAACAATGGGTTAACGAAACCTATATTATTATTATTATTGCATAAGTTACAATTTGGCAACTGGCCAGGTGGTAACATGTATACACAAAAAAGAAAAACACAACATCCCCACAAAGTCACATATCAACTAGACAGTTGTACAAATTTTAAAATTTAATCAAAATTTCAAAGATATTAAATACTTTTACAGCTTTTTCTTAAATATTTTTACATTACTAGGAAAGGGCTCAAATAACTCTGCAGGCAATCTGTTCCAATCTTCAATTGTTCTATTAAGGTATGAAACTTTTTTTTTAACATTGGTCCTCTGTGCCCGGCATTTGATTTTGACCTGATGATCGTTCCTACCAATGAAATTAGGTTTTCCCACTTCATTGCTTAATTCCCTCCATGCTTTATCCCCTTTATATAAGCTCGGGACGAGAACGGTTTCCCTCCCACTCTCTTGATAACGCTCCCAGTGGGAGGAGTGAAACGTCGAGTAAGAAAATGTTACATACGCAGCAATTCCCGAGAACCACTACCAAGATTGAGCAGTTTGAGATTTCGATTATGTCTCATTTAACAGCATAATTAACCATTTTACTGCCGATGTATCAGCCCTCGCTGGTTGAGCATAAACTGCCCAACTCATTCGACTCATTTAACTTTTTTTCTTCACGATTGTGGCCTTTTCAACGGCTGTAATTCAATTTCGGAGACATTTTTAATTGATAGCACATTCAGTTGAACTTGGACCAAAACACTTCCTATCAGATCGGAAAGCTGTTATTTGATGCAATCTACCGATTTGATCGATAGATTTTTCTTCCTCATAGGAAAATCTACTAAAATTGGTAGCATATTAATTGCGTATGCTTGGTTTCGCTGATGGTAGGACCTGCCCGCCTTGTGACGGTGTAGGATTCCTCGTCCCCTCCCTTCCTTCCCCGTCCTTCCCCTGGAGGCGTCGTCAGGCTCTCATCGCGGCAGCGCCTCCTTTCCTTGCTCCTTCCCGTCCTTCCCCTTCTGGTGGCAGAGGAGAAAAGCTGATCGCTTATAGTCCCTGCTCCAGGAGTGTATCCCGCGAGCCCGTCCTAAGGGTTTCGTTCCCACTGCTATTTGATGCAACCACAAAATTGTTATGTGTATTTGTGAAGTTTTCAGTCAGTTCATAATTTGCATGAAATTTTTGGTTTTGTGGCCCACGGAATCAGGAAAAGATAACATGTTATCAAAGAAAATAAGATTGGACAGGCACGCGGTGTAAGTACTTTTGCTATTAGATCCGGCAACAAAGTCGAAATTTGCGCATTTAACTCTGTGTTCAGCTCATCGCTGCACGAGTCAACCTGTCCTTTGGAGGGATAACACCAAGCGACACTATTCTATCACGTTAGTGTTGCTTAAACCACCATGCCGTGAACATAAGTTTTGTGCCCTTTTACCTTTCACGGCATGAGAATAACAAACTGGTACGCTTCCAATAATCCGGCATTTTTGATAACCCAACGATCCGGATGAATACGTGTTGAATTACAGAGATCGCACTGTATTTTTAAATGCAATACTTTATTTTTGACACAAATAATTTTGTGCTCGATAAACATAAAAAAAGTACGAATCAAATTTTTAAAATTCAACCAACAATAATAATCGCATTACATAAAACAATAAAATAATAAATTAAACAACGATTCTTATTTTTGCGTTTATCACTAAACAAGTAATACTGATTTCCTATCACAGCTGCTTTTTAAAACTTTGGCGACAACCCATTAGACTAGTCACTTCATAAGAAGTCGGGGGGGAAACGTTTAAGTTTCTGTTGAGCAGATAAAGGGATATAGTTTAACATTCTCTTCGGAGAAATATTAATGCTGCTTCTTCGTAGCTGTGAAGAAATACCTTTCACAACCTTGAAATTAGACGGGAATTGAATGAAGACGGAGAAATTTCATGAGATAATGTTCTTGTTCGAAAAATAACTAATGCCTGTTCTACACGCTTGGCTATCAGCCATCCCAGCAGCTGATCTTGCATCACCATTGCTCAGCCGAGGGGGTCAGAGCATCTAGCCTGGCTTGAGTTGTAAGCTGCGCTGTTGTCATCACCTCTTTCTCATGTTGGCCCTTGAGTTTGGTAGCGTTCGTTTTTCTTCCGAGTGTGGTTCTTCTCACTGAACTCATAAATGACAAGGTTAGTGGCTCGTGCTCGAAATGGGATTGTGGATGAGACCAACCTCCTTACTGGAACATTATAATACGTTCCCAGTGAACAAGAAATTTTACCCATCATCCCCCTCTTGTTGGCGTTTGTGCCATCTTATGAAATTGGCCTTCTTCTCGGGGTCACCTTCCTAACCGTTACATTGACTATCTAAAATAGTCATGATATTTAATTAAAAGACTCAAAATATGCCAAATATAAATTTAGACAAAGAATTCATTTATGAAGACGGAGAAATTTCATGAGATAACGTTCTTGTTCCAAAAATAACTAATGCCTGTTCCACACGCTTCGCTTAGCGGCTGGGATCAGCCAACCCAGCAGCGGACCTTGCATCACCATTGCTCAGCCAAGAGGGTCAGATCATCTAGCCTGGCTCAACCTGTTAACGCCCATGGGTGCCATATGGCACCCAGTGCAGTGCTGAGCCAATACTCCGGTAATGCAATTAATATGTAAATTTTAGCGTACATTTCGGTGCACATACTTAGTAGAAGGTTTCCTCTCTTATTCACTCAGTTTGAATTGTGTTCTTTGTGTTTATGTATCATATTTCTTAAAAGTGAAATATGTTGAATTTAAAAAAAAACTTTGGGCGCTGACGGGTTAAAGTTATACGCTGTGCTGTTGTCATCACCTCTTTCTCATGTTGGCCCTTGAGTTTGGTAGCGTTCGTTTTTCTTCCGAGTGTGGTTCTTCTCACTGAGCTCATAAATGACAAGGTTAGCGGCTCGTGCTCGAAATGGGATTGTGGATGAGACCAACCTCCTTACTGGAACATTATAATACGTTCCCAGTGAACAAGAAATTTTATCCATCATCCCCCTCTTGTTGGCGTTTGTGCCATCTTATGAAATTGGCCATCTTCTCGGGGTCACCTTCCTAACCGTTACATTGACTATCTAAAATAGTCATAATATTTAATTAAAAGACTCAAAATATGCCAAATATAAATTTAGGATTTTTTTCAAACGTAAATAATCCAAAATTCTCAACTTAAACGATTACAAGACCTTAGGAATCAATGTTTTATCATCCAAGCCTACGAAAAATCATCTCCAATTATTCCAAATTCATCTCCTTCCATATTAGTGCCTCCGATATAAACTTGGGCATTCACCGCTTTGCCGAAATCAATTTGGCAGTTATCTGCTGTGCTAGAACTGTTTTTTCCACTAAATGCTACAGGGTTTGCCAACTCTCAAGAGTACGTTAAGCTTGCAATCCTTGCCATCAGATGGTGAGGTGCTCGCTAAGAATAGGTTCGCACTGAGCAATTTGTCTGAGCTAAGTCAGATGAGCTAAGCCAAGCGCGTAGGACAGGCGTAAGGAAAAAGTACCTTAATTTTATGTGCATAATTTAAACAAAAAAAATCTATCACTGGAATTTTCTGACATTATGCTAGAATTTCATTGTAAGTAGATTAAAATTCTCTGAGATCTGAGCACTTCTGATACTACATGGGAAGACAAAATATTTTAATTGGAAAAACATCTACATATTTTTCACTATAGATTCTGACAGATAAGATTCCTTTTAATCGAATAACACACATTATATAGTGATAACATTATTAATTAAAACGATTTGTATTTGTTTCCACGAGTTCAAACGTATCACAACATGCACGGTAGCTAATAATAAAGATGTTTGGAAGAATATCGCTTATATTTGCGTGAATAAGATGGATTGGAGAGAAAGTAACGATTGTTCATTAAAATATAACATTATCATCGTCTTCAATACAACTACATACACATGTATTTTTCAAATATATAATAATCGTCTTTGAGACTTCTAAACATGAATTTCTTCATAGTATAACGTGTGCGATTTCCCTGCGCTCAAAATATATCTTAACCACGAAAGAAAATATAAAAACTATATCATTTAGGATAAATTCTGAACATCAACCAGACGAGATATTAGATATCCACAGTGCATATACCAAAGATAAGCTAAATTGAAGCCTATTATTACAAATTATGTACATGATAGAATATAGTAATTCCATGAACATCAACATTAATACTGCTACGTAAATGAGCAAAATTCCGTCTGTCGAGATAATGTTAGCCATCTTTTACCACGGCAATACACAGCTTAGCAGGTTTGGATGTACTAAAAACGTGAAAATAATACTGTTTGGTAAAAACCCGAATTCATTCCATGATCGAAGGAGGTTAATCATATCACTAAACAGGGCGCCCAGCCGACCAAAGCAGAAAAATTCATGCATAATTCCTGGCTTTCAGGGATACTTTACAAAATTCCAGGTCATGATTACTGCAATAGATAAGAATTTTAAAACACCCAAAATTACTTCGACATTTTAAAATAATACTATATTTACCCTGATTCATCTTATAGCTGAGAATACAAGCATAGAAGTCTGGCATTCTATTCTTCCTGTTTTTGAATCTCACTTGAGCGAAATAGTGCTGGAAATTTCAAAAATTCTACTGAGATGCTGCACTTAAAATTTTATGACAAACGCATTTTAGGCCAAAAAATGTCATTCTGTACTGGGAAAAATTTTATGTGAAATTAATTTGATAAATGAAATATTGTGAAATTTCCGGTCGGAGCCAAAATTCGTGAAAAGTTTCGTGATTAATTCCAGGGACTTAAAATTCATGCAAAATTCCAGATTTCCCTGGTAGCTGGACACCCTGTATAACTGAGCCAAGCTACATACTATTTAGGGCACCTACTTGAACCATCTCTAAAGGCATACAGCACACATTTATTTCTTTGACAAAGGCCACAAAGCTGAGATGCTTAACTTCTCTTCAAATATTACAATCATGTACTTAATTTCATGCAACTATGTCTAAAAACCGGCCTCAATCAATGCACATTAAAAGACAGCGAGAGCTAGATAAAATATATTATTATTGCGCAGTTCCCATACAACTATATCACATGCATTGTTTTGATGCTAAACTGGCTACGAGATTTTGTTAAGTCTTCGATAAATTTGAATTAATCTAGCCAGTAGTGAATGGCTGGCCATTGTAATGTAAGTTTAAAAGGAAAACTGGCTGGTTCACTGATTAAGCTGATAAGTAGTAAAAAACCAAACTGTTTCCCGGTCGAGATGGACTAAGTCAAAACAAATACAAAAATTAATGAATAAAATCTCCAAATATTAGATTTAAATATGAACTCCAGAGGTTTAGGTAATATATAAGGTAATTTTCAAGGATTATCATATGAAAAGAAGAGAGATATAGCGAATAAATGTGATCAAGTATTAAACATTAATTTCACAGCACAAAAAATATTCAATAAAACACAGCTATAATGTAGTTGTTTAGTATGTCTGTTCGTTGTTATGTCACATCATCACAAATAAGGCGAGGAAAATAAATAGCCTAAACCTCATCAGTTCACATTTAAATATAAAGATTACTATAAAACAAAAGAAACGTACAAAATATTAGAATAAAAAATAATTATAAAAATATATATATGGGACTTATGTATGGCAGTAAATGTTCCAGATAAACACCACTCATGGTAACTCTTGTAGAGATCATAAAACATATTTACATGAAACGATACAAGTGTTCATAGTTAAATGCTAGACTGGATGGTGACATTTGGATTGTATCTTGAGAAATAAGAATTAAAAATATTGGTCCATTGGGTCTATACTATCATTCAAGCACCGATCATTAAGGCCGGGACAATGAACGCTAACGTGAGACGCAAGCCGTTAACGGGAATCGGTAAACACATGGCGGAAGGGAAAGCTTATGGAAGGGACGCGACCACCGTTCACGGAGAGTTCGTAAACTTGAGAGATGGGCGACTTTCATCTCTTCCCGTGTCCCGTGCACGGAAAGCCAATCAGAAGAGCCCGAAAATGGGAGCCATCTGTTTACAGCGATACAGCATTGTTGGCGCCCACTGCTGAATAAAGCAGTTGTTGTTGTCGTGCAACGTGAGCTGAAGAGAAGTCAGTTAAGGTAAGCCATTACTTGATTTAATTACGTGCATACTATCCTCGTCGATTTCGAACATTCTTCAAAACTCTTCCTACACACAAACGAAAAGACTGAAGACCACAAACAAAACCACTGCGCGGGCGTTAGTCAATTTTCTTTCCGGCCACGGGAACGTCAATTGTGACCGCGCGGTGGCGTTCCCCGTCTCCCGGATCCCGTATACCGTCTCACGTTAGCGTTGATTGTGTCCCAGCCTTTAGTTGGAATACAGGTATCCCTTGCTGTACCACTTGGAAGTTACGATAACTTCGAACCTGTCGTATCGAACAGTGGCGTAACTATGGGGGGGGGGGGGGGGCGCGGGGGATGGGGGGCTAGATCCCCCCCCCAAAGCATCAGAGAAATAAAAAAATTTTTCAAAACAATTTAGTCTAGTTTAGACATACGATAACTGCGTCTGCTTAAAGTTAATTTTTTAGTGCCAACATGATGTAAAATATGATTTTATACTTTCCTGGCGAATAATGTGGGTAAACTTTTTGTCCCGCAAGGGATACCTGTATTTGATATTGTGCACGGTCAACAAAAAAGGCCTATATTTGTCTACGAGAGGCTGAAAATAACACCTTAAAAAACCAAGAAAATGACAGACATAGGCAGTGGGATTGCATATAGATGAAATAGTTGTGCTTTCAAACCTATCAACCGTTAATGAATTCTACTCGGGCTTTCAGCTAGGTTAATTCTGTCGCATAAGCCGACAATTTGAAAGACGACTTGTCTCCCATTTCCAAAGAACTAATTTGAAACTTCGTGTGAAATTGGACTTTCAAAGAGTAGCACGGCCTTGAAGACTTAAGAAGGCTTATTGGACAGAATTAACCTGGCTGGAAACCCGTGAAGAATTAATCAATAGTATTCACAAGGAGAAATTGAAACCACTTACTATCAATCGTTAATTTCCTTTTCTCTACATCTTCTTGGACAGTGAAATGTCTTTATAACGAACGCCAGTGTAACGAAATATTCAGTACAACGAAACATAGACTAGACATAAATGAGGAGACTACCACAGTGCTTCTTAAATGTTCCATGGAAGCCAACCTCAAATGATAGACTACTTTGATAATAATAACCAAATTTGGCATTTAAATCAGTTGAGTCGGAAGCCGTTTACTCAAGGTAGCTTAAACAAAACGTACCTTCGTTAACCTACTTAGAGAGAGTAAATAATTGAACCGGTGATGATGTTTCCAAACAATAAACCAAGTAGTTATGGGGGTAACTCATCTTGCATAAACCATATATATGGGCTAAAGATTTCATTGTAGACTACTTTAATAATAACAACCAAATTTGGCGTTGATGGAGACTTTCGCGGGGTGGTGCAGCATGCGTAGCAAGGTTTCCGGGTTGACCTCAGCGTCGATTCATCTTCAAGACGACAGTTTCGCCGGCGTTGCAGCTAGCGTCTTCAGGTACGAAGTATCGGATGCAGGTTTTTTGCCCGTCTTATATAGGCCTTGGTTTGGGCTAGGTGCATTCTGATTGGTCCGTGGGTAAGAGTCTCTTCCATGTGTTTGAGAGCGAATAGCTGTCCTCCCTGTTGAAAGTGGATGAATAGAAATCGCGAAAACATCCACTTTCAACAGGGAGGACAGCTATTCGCTCTCAAACACATGGAAGAGACTCTTACCCACGGACCAATCAGAATGCACCTAGCCCAAACCAAGGCCTATATAAGACGGGCAAAAAACCTGCATCCGATACTTCGTACCTGAAGACGCTAGCTGCAACGCCGGCGAAACTGTCGTCTTGAAGATGAATCGACGCGGAGGTCAACCCGGAAACCTTGCTACGCAAACCAAATTTGGCATTTAAATCAGTTGAATCGGAAGCCGCTTACTCAAGGTAACTTGCACAAAACGTACCTTCGTTAACCTACTTAGAGAGAGAGTGAATAATTGAACCAGAGATAATATTTCCAAACATGAAACCGAGAAGTTATGAGGGGTAACTTCTTTCGCCTAAACCATATATATGGGCTAAAGATTTCATTGATGCCATAGAATAAAACCAATGAATGGTGTCACAAAATTATCGCAAAAATACGGCCGTCTGAGAGACGACCCAAAATTAATATAAAAAGTCAAAATATTTAAAAAAAAACCTTAATGAAAGGCTGAGGATATCAGGCTGAACGAAGACGCAACGCCATTCAGCCAAAAAATACCATTAAATGCAACGTAGAGGAAGTTTCACAAATGAAATGATTCCAACCACCACAGCCAGATGTCTCTGTTCTTTCGGCAGGCCGAGTTGAGAAGAAATTTCGCATTGGTGCGCTCTTCCACCCTCTTAAGCCTGCAAATAAAAAGAATTGTGCATGAACAATACCTGATAGTAGAGATACGTGAAAATGGCACTTTCATTTTTATTTTATCGCACTTTCAATAACAGTTTATCGCATTTTGTAGCGTCTATTTTTATTTTCATAATGATGTAGATGACGATAAAATGTAGTGAAACACAGTTATATGACAAAATACAGAATATTTTAAATAATTATGTTGTAGAACAATAATTATAACTTCTTTTATTCTTTGTGTTTAGACCCCTTAACAATGCATAACTCCCTCCTCCTCTTTTAGTTCCCCCCCTCCTTCCCTCTTACTATTGTTGGGTACACAGGGTGTCCCATTTATCTTGACCATCCGAAATAACTTTTTGTCCAGACGCAAATTCAAAACTGTGTCAAGCAAATGTTCATTAGCTGTCAGGGGGACATTAATCAGCATGGTTGCCTTCCTTGTAGCTTTGTTACAGTGGAACCTCGTTAAAGCGAGTACGGGCTATAGCGACACCCCCGCTATTACGAGAGATAGCCGATGCACCGTCAATTGATCCTATAATAAGCGTGTTAAAAAATTCGTTTTTACGAGACCCTTTCGGTGTTGGCTCTCGCCATAGCGAGGGTTTCACCGCCGGAAGACTTTCATCAAGACTCCTTAACCTCTGTAATTGCTAGCGATCTGTTAGAAATGAAGTTAATGGAGTGCTCAGTCTAAAATTTATGTGGTAAACTGTCGTTCGATAAATATAATGATTGACGAAACAATGCTTTGCATGATTTTTATTCAGTGCGGCGCTTATAAATTGTTTGAATAGTTAGTCGTTATTTGAGTAAGGAAATTTAGTGATGCAAAAAAACATCGCCTTTCGTCTGGATTTATGATTACGTTTATCGGATAAATGTTTATCTGTCGCCGCACCACTCCTGTTCCTGTATATCTGTTCGCAACAGGTGTATTGGCTATTATTTGCTCCACCTCCGGTAAAGCGACAATTCGCTATAGCGAGTGTTTATTAGTGCACCGTGGGGTGTCGTTATATCGAGGTTGCACTGTATTTACAAATATATGAACCGCGGTATATCTCTTTTAAATGGCACCCTAGACGTGGACGCAGTTGTGGTCCCGGGCACAAAGTGACTTTTGTGTTATGTTTTGACTTGCTTGTCATTTGTTTACTGCTAACTCCAGTAAGTGGACGAGTTTCTTGTGCTTTCATAACGTTCTGTTTATGTTAATGGTCCACTGTGCTACATTTTTGAAAAAGTCTTTAGGAGAGGAAATGAATTGCCGAATAAAAAATACAGGCTGCCATTTAAAAAAAGATATTATACCGCTGTTCATATCTTTGTAAATAACAAAGCTACAAGGAAGGCAATCATGCTGATTAATGTCCCCCTGATGGCTAATGAACATTTGCTCGACACATTTTTGAATTTGCACCTGGACAAAAAGTTATTTCGGGTGGTCAAGATAAATGGGACAGCCTGTATATTTTGAATACACCAACGGATGAAGTTCACTATGATAAGAACATACAGTGTGTCCCATTTATCTTGACCACCCGAAATAACTTTTTGTCCAGATGCAAATTCAAAACTGTGTCAAGCAAATGTTCATTAGCCGTCATTAGGGGGACATTGATCAGCATGATTGCCTTCCTTGTAGCTTTGTTATTTACAAAGATATGAACAGCGGTATGCCTTTTTTAAGCGGCACCCTATATTTTTTATTCAATTCATTTCCACTCATAAAGACTTATTAAAAAATGTAGCACAGTGGACCATTAACATAAACACAGTGTTATGAAAAATGACTGACTCAATAGCGCTTAGTGCCGGTACGCGGGTATTGGAACTACTCCACTTGCTGACGTTGACAAAGACTATGAGGGTTCTAGGTGAACCCTCTTAAGGATACAACACACCGGGACCGGGAATCAAGCCAGTGGCTTATACGTCCGATCACCCGGGGAGGGGCTGGAGAGGAAGGGAAAAGGATAGAGGCGCCGCCGCGATGGGAGCCCGACGACAACTCTGGGAAGGGATAGGTTCGGAAGGGCCGGGACGAGGGAAAAACACCCCAACGCTATAGAAGCGAAGGGGGCCCTACTATTAGCGAAACCAAGCATAAGCAATTAATGCTATTGCGATTCTAGTGGATTTTCCTATGAGGAAGAAAAATCCATCGATCGAATCGGTAGATAAAATCGGTAGGCTGACATTGACAGTGAACAAATAAAAACATAGTAAAATGCACACCAGTCATTCAGTCAACCATCGTCCGTTGAATTGCTCAATAAAAAATATAGGGTGCCATTTAAAAAAGTCAAAACGCTGTTCATATCTTTGTAAATAACAAAGCTACAATAAGTAAGGCAATCATGCTGATCAATGTCCCCCTGACGGCTAATGAACATTTGTATGACACATATTTTTGAATTTCCATCTGGACCAAAAGTTATTTCGGGTGGTCAAGATAAATGGGACACCCTGTATAAGGCTGGACGTTGTACGCTATTGGTATGGTATTTGGAGGAGGCGATCGACAGCTGAGGTCATTTGCGCCATGAGGTTTGGGTATGGAAGGAAGGGTGGAGAGAAACCCGGCGTCAGCATTAGCCTGCTCTTAAGGAAAGGTGCCAAGGGGACCACGGCTTAACGTCCCATCCGACGGACACAGTGTTGCGCTTGAAATGTCCTCCACACAACACTCAAGCAGGGATCGGGCAGTCTCTGAAAATTCTCTGCAACCGCCGGGATTTGAACCCGAGCCCGTCGGGTGGGAAGCCAACACTCTAGCCACCACACCAACCTGATCCCCGTTGTTGTACGCTAATGCTCTGTTAGTCTTGATAATGACGGTATAAACGTCGAAACTATACCCTTTTTCTGAACTGACGGCGGCTGACATTGAGCGTGCTCTAAACCCACCCACTCTTCTAGCCAATCACAGAGGAGCGACAGGAGAAAGTGTGTAGAAGAGCCCGCAGTCTCTCTCTCCGAACTCAGTGAAGTGCAGATCGCTCTACAGCTAGCAGTGTTGCCAAATCGAATAGCTCAGCGTTCGTCCGAGAATCTTCCGCCGCCCCCGAAAGTACCGTTATTCTCAAGGCTGGCAACGCCGCTTGGCCGGATGGAGGGGAGCGGAGCGGAAAAGGGAAGGGGATGGAGGGGAAGGGAGAGGTGGAAGGGGCAGCGCTTCTGATTGGCTACTTGCTATTTTCCACCCAGCCGCCATCAGTTCGGAAAAATGGTACCCTATTGGAAATTTCTTATAAGTCTTACAAAAATTCTTATAAGAATTCTGTAAGACTTATATGTAGATTTCTATAAGTCTTACAGAATTCTAATAGGATTCTATAAGTCTTACAGAAATTCTTATAGGATTCTATAAGTCTTACAGGAATTCTTATAAGAACTTTGCATTTCTAATAGAATTCTATAAGAATGTTGCGCAGGTCGCATAACTTTCAGGTTTTCATCCGGCAGGCATTTAAGTCACCAAAACTTATGTTGGTAATTGATAATTATTTAAGAAATTCTTATAAGATTTTTTTTTGAAAGTAATGTATAACTCTTTGTTAAGTAATGTTCTGCTAATTTATTGGCGTTTTCAGCATGGTATTTGACATAAATGGTTCCAAGAAGTGGAGGCTTCTTTTTATGAGACGACTTGTTAATATTATATAAGCCTTGCTATATAAGAAATTTTCTTACAAGAAAAATTCTTATAAGAAAAACGTCCTATTTCCGACAAGAAATTTTTATATAGAAAAATTCTTACAAGACATTTTCTTATAAGAAATTTTCTTATACGAAAAATGCCCAATTTCTGATAGGAAATTTTTTTACAAGAATTTTCCAATAGGGTTCTCTTAAATATTTACTTCTGAGAGAGTTGTTACACTTTAACCCCAGGGTCGAAATAATGCATTCATCGAATATCAAGCTTAAGAAAATGGAGAACAAAACCATGGCAAGACTGAAAATGAACCAGTAATTGAAGTGACAACATAAGTTACAACCGTTAACACTCCATACAGAATCATCAAGGCTGTTCAAAATCACAAGGCGACTTCTACTCTGGAAAATTACAGTAATAATGATAACTTATCAATAGTATTGCGCGATTATTCGATGGCCCACCGAGCTAAAGACAGCAGATGACAACACAATACAGTGAGTCCTCGTTCTACGTCACCCCGTTTAACGTCATTTCGCAATAACGTCACGAAAATTTTACGACCGTGATTCGTTTATCGTCCCTTCGCTTCGTGATAACGTCACGTATTTTAAATTTTGCGCGAGAAAAAAGGCGAAGTGGCAGGCGTTACAGGTTGTTTGTTTTGTGGGCGGTAATACGGTCAGTCTATTCAAAGTGTAAAACGGTGTGAATATTGTTAATTGTGATTACGGTTTTGGCAAATTTTAGCATCAGAGACATTTCCACGACAATGTCCAAGAAAACAATGTTCACAATAATTTTGGTTCCTGTTACTGCGACGATGTTTCAGTGATGATGATGCCCAGGCGACGCCCGCCCGCCTCAATTCGCAATTAAAACCATCTCTTCGATTTCATAATCCCAGTTTGCCCGCCCTCGCTCATTTGCGCCATTTTGATTTCGCTCCTGACCGGTCCGAAAAGAAATTCTCGTAGCAAGGGTAGGGCCTGTGAACCGGAGCACCGGATCCCCGGTCTGTAGCGTCTGGTAGCATTCATTGGACCGCACTATAGCGAAGCAGAAAAGCAAATGCGGGAAGATACAAAAATGGAGAAGGATTTATGTCACTGCTGCTATTGTCGTCGATGAAGACAGGAACTTGTATTTATGCCATAGTTTGGCATTCCCACCGTAAAAAATGCCCCAGATATGATACGCTAAAATTTTTTCGCATTGTAAGGAATTCTAAGGTCTAGGAACCGATATTCAATTTTTACATTGTTTTTATGGGATATTGTGCTTCGATTAACGTCATTTCGTTTATCGTCACATTTTTCAGGAACGGTAGATGACGTTAAACGAGGACTCACTATAATACTTCTGACACAATATAGTTGACAGCTAATAATAAAAAGTTTGTGGAATAGTACAGGGGTTTTGTTTCACCGTGAACAAAATAGACATCTCCAAAAGCAAAAAAAAGAAGACAAATCAACGACCAACCTTGCTGAGCAACGAGGTCATGACGTGGTGCTCGTAGAAATCAATCAGGTTGGGCAACTGATGGTTCAAACGATGTATGCCCTCGCTGCCTCCGTAGTACGCGATTATCCTGGGGACCGCCGCAATCAGCTCTATCCGCTTGGCCACCTGCGTCTTGTTGTAGCGCAGAGCGCAGAAGATGTACGAGTCGAGGGAGAGGCGCTTGTGACATCTCTCCTCTGCCTCGGCGACTATCTTCTCGTACACGGCGCCGTGAAATTCGTCGTCCTTGGCGTACGGTTCGCCGTTGTTGCCGTACATCATGTACATGGAGAGTTCGGCGAGGGACTTTGCGAGCCAGCCGGTAACGTGCTCCTTCCTGTAGAGGGCGTCCACCTTGCCTCCCAAGTACACCTTCATCTCCTTGAAGTCACAGCACGAGAAGGTCGACATGCCTGTAACAGAGTTCGATAGCATTTAATAATGGAAAGATGTTATGCCTGAATATGAAACATAATGAAGATACACTTTGGCATGTTCCACAAGAGTTTTAATACCGACCCAGGTTTTGACAGTACACTATGTCATTATCAAGGTGAATATACACAAATTTGCGAGCTCATATACCTTAGGGAGGGGTGGGGCCATAACTAGGGCTGTGCGAGACTCTCGACCACCCGAGAGTCTCGGCGGTCGGGACGAGAATTTCATTTCTCGGCATTGTCGGGACGAGACTCTCAGCGCGGCGAGAGTCTCGCCTGGGTCGAAAGTCTTGACGAGAGTCGAGAAGTATCGCCCCTTCGAGATTTCTCAACACCCGTCGAGGCTACCGGCTCCCCGAAAAAATAAAACTATTTCTATTTTAGGCATTAAAAATAATTTAACATAAAGATTATTTTATGACATCTTATATATTTCCAAAACTAAAAATGGTGGTAATATAAGATCGACATTGACAACTTAAGCATATTTTATTATTTAATTAACCGAAATTGACAGGTAACCATGGACCTTAGATACCATAAATAAACTTCGCAAAAAATATATAAAATAGTATAAAGTTAGACTATGATCTCTTCTTTTTTGTCAATGTACAAGTGAATGTTTCTTTTTTTTATATTAATATAATAAGAAAGATTGATGTAACCCTTCAACATGCCTCTGTATCAAAATTATATGCTCAATTTCATTTTAATCCCTGATAATGGTTTGTAAATAAACGGAAACGTCGGCAAAATTTACATTTCAATTTAAAGACCTACACTCCAAGATTCAAATTTTATTTTAAATAATGAGGTCAGGAATGTGAAATAATTTTTTTTCCACATCCCTCATTGAGAACTCTATTAGCATTGTGCACACTCTTTAAAAAATTGGATGCAGAGGATAAATGATTAAATAAAATACTTTTATAATTTGAATAAATCCATAAAAGTCGTAAGGGATACCTTAGTAAACTCTACTGAGAATGGGTAGCCGTGAGAATGGGTAGCGAGTCGGTACCCGAAACGTCGGCGCTCTCATACAATCTTACCCGCACGGTATCCCGGGAAGAGTTTTTACATGTTGTTCGCCGGGAAAGTGTTAAATTCTATCGTCGCCTGATTGCGGTATTCATCGGAAATTCTCGCCTTGCCCGGGAGTCTCGACGGGTGTCGAGAAATCTCGGAGAGGCGGAGACTTCTCGACTCTCGTCAAGAATCTCGACCCAGGCGAGATTCACGCCGCGCTGAGAGTCTCGTCCCGACAATGCCGAGAAATGAAATTCTCGTCTCGAACGCTGAGACAAGACTCTCGCACAGCACTATTCACAACTCGTGTGCAGTAGTGGATAGCGATGCAGTTGATTCTACACTTGTGAGTGAATGTTGTGATTAGGCTTCAAAAAAGACTGTGTACTGCTCCTAAATATTCATTCAAATAGGGAAGTGCACTAATTTTTTTTTATTGCTGAATTTGAAAGTTTAGCCTAAAAAAGAAACATAAGTATAGTCACTTTTATTTTCTGCATCTGGGGTATGCACTTTAAAACGTTTTGAAAGTCGGAAAATTTCATGTTGCGCTGAAACACAGTGCCTCCATCTTGATTGAGATGTGACGTCACAAGGCAGTAGTCACCAGTGGAGTATCGCTGTATTCCGTCGCCTTCTTTAGCGCGGCGAGAGTTTCCGGGAATCGGTGGAGTTTGCTTCCTAAAAATGTCGTCTAGTACCGAAAACATGAATTCAAAATAGAATTATAAATGATTTTTTGTTCCAAATTTCATCTCGACGTCGAAACAAAAGCCTGGAGAAGATATTCATTCCCGTGCCTTAAGCACAAGCTATACGGAATAAATGGTTCAAGGCTGCTCCTGACTCTTACCTATCGATGATATTCTGTTTTGAAGATCATTTGAAGGTATTGTAAGATCAAATTGATATTTATATTATTATAATTTACTTAATAGGTACCTCAGTCGCATCAGAAAGTGTGTTGAGTCAAAATATAGCATCTTCCGCGTAGACCTACGTAATTTATAAACTGAAAGTAGTTTGGTTAAAGAATTATGGCGCGACTGTTTTTTTACACGACCGGGCAAAATGCGTACTTTGCCCATGATATGCATATATGATAACAAACGATTTTTGTTAAAGTTAACCTTTATTTGTTGAAATTAGTACATTTATAGGTGATACAGATATAAAGGTACACGGCAGGTCGCGCGGCGTAATTTGTACTCCACTGGTGACGGGTTCATCTTGCTGATCTAAAAAATTAGCTACAATACCTAGAACTTTGAAAACTCGCAATATAGGCAGTCAAAGTACATTATAAGAATACACGAGACCATTATAGCCCAGAATGTACGTACAATGTCGAAATCCTTGGTTTCCAAAGATTGACGTATTTTATACGCCAGCGCGCCCGGTCCAGGGTTATCAACTTTTATTTCATCCTATTTGTTAGTTGAAATTATATTTCAGAATGGTTCTTTTAGCACTGCTACTGAGGTAAACTGGTTGGTACTGAGTACAAGGTACTGAGGTATGTACTGAGTAAGTAAACTCCCTTTGGAGTAATGTGAATTACAAGTGTTCGAGATATATGGCATTTTATATTCGCTTTGTGTTCTTATTAATTATGCCTTAACGCATATTGTTGCTTGCCGCGAGCCTTTAATGGTATGTGCTCTTGCAAGAGTGGTTTTCATTTTTAATGTGGAAGTTGGTCAGTATAAGCAAAGAAAAAATTAACATTTTAGCGCACACCAACCCTTGTAGTCATCGTATCTCGGCGTTTGTAATGACACTGCTAAAATACCTAAACGCCATAATGACGATAAAAAAATTGTCTCATGCCAATGATTGCTGCAATTATAATTAATGATAAACTAGACGCCGTATGATCACAATGAAGGCAACAAAAAATAATGCAATGATGTAGACTTGAACCACGATCCTTCGGGTAACATCATACCTTTGACTCGTGCACGCTACCACTACCCCAACCGTCCCATTGGGAAATTGTGGATATTTTGGATTTATATATATATATAACTTGTAAAAAGTAACGCATGAAAATTAATTAATTACAGCCTAACTAACGCCCTAATTGAAAAGATGCAGCAAGGTACGCGGTCTCCCCTTGTTAGCCTTAACGTCTCGCATTTCTATGGAGCGTTGAACCTGTCCTCCTTATTCAAAAATTCAGTAACCATAAATAGGTACATCAAAGTTTGGTATACCATTTATAAATCGTTGGAATTTTCCTTCTCCCAACCAAGATTGTCTTTTCTTGAACCCATCCTGGACAGCGAACCATTGCAACAATCAGCCAGCTCGGAAATAAGGCTAACATCCCATGATTCTAGTAGCGAAGGGCGAACGTTCCGGCCGGCGTGAATACATACGCAACGAATAGGTCTTGCAGCAAACGTCTGAAATAGGTTTATTAGTTTGACTCGGTTCTCACAAAAAAAGTTTTGGCATGATAAACGGCATTGTGCCAAAATATACCCAGCGAAAAATAAATGCCATCATGCATTTATTAAAGATTCAATGTGCTATTCGTACTACTCTTTCCAAACTTGAAGTTGACACGTAAATGAATATTAATATATTACAAAATGATGAAGTCGTTTACTCAAAAGAGAAGCAGCCACATATATAATCTGAAGATATTTTATGACAGCAAAATACGGATACCCTCAAATTCTGTAATTTTTCTATGCAATAATAGTGATAGAACTAAACGGTGTAGAAGCTGCCTTCTGCTACTGCCTTGTGACATCACGGTCAATATTCAACATGGACACCCGTTTTCGCGGCCTTTGAATTTTTCCATATTTCAGACGGTCATCTCGAATCAAGTATTCACTATTAGGATTTAAACTGTGGTTTTACGACATTATGTTATTCTGAAGTCTAATTTAAAAAATGTGTTTGGTGCATTTGAAACACTAGTGCACTTCCCTATTAAAAGACAAGAACGTACAAATCAAAGATAAAGAACACTCGCATTCCTTTAAATTTCAATTCTTTCTTTTGATATTAATATCTTGCACCCCAGCTTTCTTGCTGTCTAGCATAAACTCGACATTTTCCAATAAAAAAAAACTTCATCATCACTCGACGAAGACATCTCGACAACTGAGGACTAGAACTTGTTTCCAGCTTCTTACGTGAAAGGCAGCAAAATTTCCCATGCTAGTAAAAGTTGAAAACAAACTGCTGGTTTTCAGGCGCTTGTAACCAGCGATTTACGTGAACGCACCCTTAGAAATTCGGCTGTAAGGAATATTGCATTAACCCTTCTGTGACTGTGCCAAGAAAACTTATGCAAATCTCACGGGGTAGCTCATGTAACCCGATTCATAATTCATAAAGTATATGCTATATTTTAATCTTTCCTGTAATACAACACCATGACTCTTTTTGTAATGATATAATATCTTGGTTAACATAACTCTCGCACAGCACTATCTCTACCGCCTAGCTGCCAACAGTTCGGAAAAAAGGGTATAACAAACATAGTACAATACCTTTCCTTTCAACTCCGTCATGATCCTTAAAGGTCTTCTTCATCCTCCCAATGTTGATCGAGTCGCAGTCCACCAGGATGGTTATCGTCGTCTGCGACTTGACGTACTTGAGCAGGCAACACGTGAGGTCGCTCACGTTGTACAGCTTCTCGTAGAACCCCCGCACCAACTGCACCTTCTTCTTGTCCGGATTGAGGATATGCGTCCGATTCATCATCCCGTTTATGACATCTTGCATCATGCGCTCCTCGGAACGGATGCTCACGTCCAGCTGGTTGTCCGACGAGTCGTCCAGGATGACGGAACTGCATTTCGAGTCTTTCGAGGGAGCGAGGTCGTCTCCCAACGAACCCATGCTGCCGCCTATGCTCTCCAGCAACAAATCCCTGGACGCGAGATCCTTGCGGAAGTTGCACATTGCCTCCGTGATGAGGGTCATCTTCTGCTGGTGGTTCGACATCTCCGCAATCAGGCTGTCCACCGACTTGTTTATCGTCAGGAACTCGGAAGAGAACAGCACCGTCAGCTTGGATATCGCGTCCTTCAGGGCCATCATCTCTTGTGAGAATTCTGGGTAGAGTTTCTTGGTCTCGTGATAGTCTGGTTCCTTGTTCTGGACGCCGAAGATGCTCAAATCTCCGGTGGAGGTACGGTTGCTGTCCGACGGGGTCGTCCTCCCCGTGCTCTCCCGTCTGTGCACGAGTTTCACCATCTTGTTGATGACGAGACGGTCCTTGTCGTTCGGGTGCTTGGATTTCATGTCCTCCGACAGTTCCAGTGACGTGATGCTCTCTCCATCCGGAAGAGTAGGGTCTGCTCCTCTGCCTAAAATAAAATTAATAATAATAATATTGATTGTTTGAGGCGTAACTTGGTGAAAGCGATTCATAATTAAATTAAAAAGATGAAAGAAGTGCTTTCACATTAATATTTATTCACGACCATGGTTTCAACGTTAGACGTCATCATCAGGTGAACTCTATAGAGGTCCATCACACCCTTTTATACCAGGCTAGGAGGGGCAGGGAGGAAGGTAATTAGGTTGAACGGATTGGTCAACAGAGAAGAGGGAGGGGGAAAGAACTTGGTCATATGGTATGAAAGAAGTTAGGGGGAGGAGGCTCCATTAGGGAGGGCATGGCAGGTGGAGGGGGGATGGTTTAGGTGAGAGAGAGGCCGAAGAGTCCGTCATGTCATTAGCCCAGGAATTTAGGAGTGGGAGGCTTAAAAGAGGGGAGTGGGAGTCGTACAAAAATTCGTTTACAATGTTGTCATTGGAACGTACGTGCTGCAAAATTTCCATCTGTTCCAAAGCGTCTAATCTAGATCCTTTAGGTTCATAATGAAGCACTTCAAAAACAAAATCACTTTGATGATTGTTATCTAACAAATGTATAGCAAACTACTTCCTCCCCACCCCTCCTAGCCTGGTATATAAGGATGTGATGGACCTGTGTAGAGTTCACCTGATGATGACGTCTAACGTTGAAACCATGGTCGTGAATAAATATTAATGTGAAAACACAAAGTTCTTCTTTTTTAATTTAATAATAATAATAATAATTCTTTATTGGTTCCAGGACATGTGGTCAACATGTACAGAACAAGTCAATTATGTACCCAAAACAAAACATAGACGATGAAAGTAAAAATTAGATATCCAGATGCAATGACATAAACTCATCAATAGAATAGCAAGAATTGCTCACCAGATACCAGTAAAGTTGTTTCTTAAAGATACTTATAGAACATATTTCCCTTAATTCTTTAGGTAATGCATTGAAAAAACTAACACCAGCATAAACAGGGTTTTCACTATACATTTTGAGATTCTGGGAGACAATCCTGAAGTTTTTAGAAGCTCTAGTATTGTAATCATGTATGATAATGATGATTAGTAGAATAGTAATTATTTTTAGATAGTAGAATAATATTATTAAATACGAAAGTAGAATAATGATTTTTAATTAATTAATATTATATACGTTAGAACTTATTTAGTACATTTTTGAAGGGACCACAAAAAATGAACGTGATACCCAGGAAAACGTGCCAACCCGGGAAGTAAGTACAGTAAAACCTCTTTACATCGTAATGGAGGGGACCAAAATTACAGTAAAATCTCTTAACATCGTAATGGAGGGACCAAAATTTAGGCAATTTGATGAACGGAGGCTCTCTATAGAGAGGTTTCAGTGATGGGCACCATTTTTTCATATCCTTCGGAAATGAAAGGCACTGCTGTCTTTGAAACCATTACATTTGTGTGTTTAAACAAACATGCATGCATTAGTGAACATACTTTTATTTTTTAATAATTACAGAAAGCGAGCACTATTGCATGATTTTTACCATGATTCGAGAGAAAATGATGTGATCTCTCTCAATTCAATAGTCACTTAAAATGATTAGGACAGTTGGATACCTTTTTTCTCCATTACTGTTAGGTATGCTCTCATATGGAACAAAATGCCACAACTAATGATTAACGTGAAAATTACAGCGTAATTAAGGTGTGTAAGAAAAAAAAAGGGTGCAACATTTATCACTGTAAATGACATTCCATATACGTAATCGCGGCTGCATTAATGGTCTGTTGTTGTCTCAATACGATTTGCGGAGGTAGTTAGGCTGTCTCGTGGTTGTCTCCTTGGTATGGTGAGTGGAGGTTTTACGAGATAAAGAGGTTCGCAATATAGACGTTTGCCTGTAAAGGGTTGTTTGCCTGCCATATATTTATTACCTATATAATAATTACAGAAAGTGAGCGCTATTGCATGATTTTTACCACGATTTAAGAGAAAATGATGTGATTTTTCTTAATTCAACAGTCACTAAAATGATTAGGATAGTTTGATACCTATTTTCTAATTTACTGTTAGGTATGCTCTCATATTGAACAAAATAGCCACAACTAACGATTAACGTGAAAATTACAGCATAATAAAGGTGTATAAGAAACAAATACGGGTGAAACATTTATCGGCGAAAATGTACGTAATCGCGGCTGCATTAATGGTCTCTAGTTGTCTCAGCACGATTTGCAGAGAAAATTGAGCGAGAGTGAAAATGATGCACGGATAATCCACAACTGGGATAAACCGCAGTTGCCTAAGCCTAACACCTAGCACCATGAGCCTCGGCATAATTATAAGAACCTGGATAGCGTAGTGGTCTGCGCATTGGCCCGGAAAGCCAAAGGTCCGTGGTTCGATTCCCGGTCCAGGGGATTTTTTTCTCGTGGCAATTGTTGTATATTTCACCGCCGTTCACGCGGCAGGGTTCGAAATATTACACAAGCCATAGATGTGTTCATTAACCCTTATGAGATGGCGGAGTTTTCGTCTTAGCATGACTGCTGTGCTGAGCCCCAAAAGACTCTTCTTTCTCGTGGTACAGAGCATTTTTGGAGGACATTTGTTACGAAGGGTCTCGCAGAACCTTTTTCAACCCCTATCCGATGGGACTCCGCATTATCTCGGACTCCGAGAGTAGTTGTGCTCCCTCCTTTCCAGAATTACGACCATACCTGCGGCATTGGTTTGCGGTCAACTTATGTATTGCTTATATGTATTTAGCAAATGGATAATTGTTGCTTGCACGTAAATTGCAGACTTTGAATTGAATTCGTCATTTTTTTCTGAGCATTGTCAAATTTTAAGCGAAGTTCTAAGGCCATTATTAACGCATTTAACGCAGCGACAATTTCCATGTTGTTGTTTATACATAACTCGAGATATAAGTTATAAATAAATAAAGTAGTAAATATTACACAAATTAAGCATTGTTATTACCTAATAGACCTTCGACACAATCGATTTTGCCAAGCTTCACGGCAATGTGGTGGAGAGTTCTCTGTTTGAGGCTCACGTTGACGTCGTCAGAAGATATAATGATTAAATGTAGGTAGACAATGCGAACTATGGGCCCTTTGATCGCAGTATAACATAATGAATCAATTTCAGTATTCAGTTTAGTAATGTGGTGTTGAGATACCGTGCTTTCCCGAATCCACACGGTCGGTCAACTCGGGGAATAATATTACGCATTTTGATTGGCAATGCTCGAGATGCAACTCTCAGGCTATATTAATGTTTATCGATTTTGTATCTAATAACGTAAGAATACGCGGAAGAGTTCATGAATATCGCAGAAAATTGAATGAAACTTCACCGAGAATTTACTACGCATTTCTCCAATGAGAATTCACCGCACCGATCGAAATCTCTGAAGCACTAACGCAGAATGTTCGACTTACGCAGAGTCTGCCGGAACACATCTCTTACGTAACTCGGGGGATGCCTGTATTGTAAAAATATTAATACTATTATGTCGTTAAATATTAAGCACGCAGATGTACACCTGAAAAATGGAATGTAATAGTGTGTCTAATCACTGTGGAAACCTTAAAACCAAATGTATCAAATGTTTGGGCAAATTAAGTATTGTAATTGATGAATATTTCTCTGGTTTGCATCCAGGTTAAAGCTTTTATACAACCTGGATGCAAACCCAAGAAATATTCGTCAGAAATATTCACCAGGAAAAATTAAAATCGTTTAAGTATTGCTATTATGTACCATGTTTCTCCGAATATAGTCCCTCCCCCCCCCCAAATTTTGAGGCTTCAGTTTTGGGAAAAGTTAAAAAAATGCGTTTGATTATTGTCCCCCCCCTTTAACTTTTACCTAGGGCATTTTTGGAAATAAAGGGGGGACTATATTCAGACATATACGGTAATTAAGTATTAAGCGCGCAGATGTACACCTGAAAAATGGAATGTAATCGTGCATCTAATCGCTGCGGAAACCTTAAAAACTAAGTGTATCAGATAGGGGTGAGCCGATACTTAATTCCGATATAAATACTGGCCGATATTGGACCATCGGCATATCGGTATCGGAGCAGCGACATCCGATAATTTTTCCTCTACCATAACGTTATTTACGTATTTACCTCATCAAGGAAAATCAGGAAGTATTCATTCATACTCTGGTATCTACGATTGAAATATTGGACCAGATCAAGTTATCGGTTCTAAATATCGGTTATCGGTACTATGTAAATATCGGGTATCGGTTATTGGAAAAAAAAGATTATCGGCTCACCCCTAGTATCAGATGTTTGGGCAAATTAAGTATTGTTATTACCTAATAGACCTTCGACCCAATCGATTTTGCCAAGCTTCACAGCAATGTGGAGGAGAGTCCTCTGTTTGAGGCTCACGTTGACGTCGTCCAGTGCCTCCAACAAGTCCTCGTACTGCTCCAACGGTCCGCTGAACACTCCGCAGAAGAGCTGCTCCCCAATGTCCAGCTCCGGGTCCTTGTCCCCCACCTTGGCCGACATGGCTGCGTCCCCCGGGCGATCGCCTCCGTCGTCCTCCAAACCCCCGTGCTTATTCAGCGTGGACGACTCACGCTCCAAGCATTCCGTCTCTAAGCCGCTCGTTCAACAATCTGCGGAGGAAACACTCTGTGCACGGACGAATCGCTCGCTCACTGCTCGGCAATAACCATACCAGGCAGTGCAAAGGCTGAACTGAAACGGCATGGAAACAGAACATTAAACCCTTTTGCCACTAACGACAAAAACATGCGGCAGTGTAAAGGCCATTTTACACGGGGCATGGAATTGCGCAGGTTAGAGCTGCATTAATTTCTAAAATGGCGTGGAATTGCGCGAATGCATGGACGAAATTAGAACAGGGGATATTTTGCCGTCTTGCGTCCACGCATTCTAGCATGTCTTATAGCAATTCACCACTTTACACGATGCAATTTTGATTGCGCCTTTGCACGTAGTACGTCAGATTGCGCAATTCCGAGTACCATGTAAAACGGCCTAAAGGGTCCAATATATTGATACCATCAGGTAAGGCAGGATCAGTTCAAAAGAAAACCTCGCATTCCACAAAACAGATTTTATAGCCACGTTTGAGCACTACAGTCGCCAACAACATAGGCCGCTTTACAATCCACGTAGTGTGCACTCTTATTCCCTTGTTTCTTTTCTCCCTTGCACCCCTTGTGATTTGTGTCTATCTTGATTAATTATGAATCGTTAACATGATCATGTAGTTTCGGAGAGAATATTTTGTTGCAACAGAATTTTTTAAATTGCTGTCATCTCTAAGCACAGGAGACCGAATAAATTTTCCATCTTCCATGAAAGAAGTAACGTATCGGCAGAAATGGTTTCTCAGTTATATCACCTGTTAAACATTGTGGCTATGCAATACATGATTGATTTGAAATCAGTTTTTCAAATTGTGACCTAGGTATTGTTGCATTTTAAATGTTCGTTCAGAAATCCCCCTTATCACCACCTTACCCTCTTCCCCTTTCTTCCACTTCCCTCTCCCCCCCTCCCCTCAACCCAGAAGCGCTTTGCTGAGTCGCACTGAGCGAGCGGCACTTTAAAGTGTAATGTGAACGGTGAGGCAGCTCCACAAAAAGAGTCGTTTATGTCATCATTGTAGATTGTAGATTCGTTGATGCGGTGGGGGATCAGCTCCCAGGGCACTTCACTTAGACCTGTAGGTCCATTGTGCTAACCACCGTTAACGGATCACCCAAAGAGACCAATGTCCTTAGCGAAGGACAAAAGGTCCCCAAAGGGAAGATCTCCTACTTCCTTGGGCTCTATAAAAGGTGAGCCGAGGTGTTTATATCGAGTACTTATGATTGCGGGGCACTCGCATATTAGATGGGTGGTTGTTTCCTCTCCCATCTCACTCCATCTACTCCTATCCCAGTCTGTTATCCCCAGCAGGTGCATGTGTCTCATTACGTGATAGTGTCCCGTAAGCAGGCCTACTACCGTTCGCAATTGACTTCTGTTCATAAGGAGAAGTCTTCCCTTAGCGAAAAAACTGTTGGGTTTCATCAGTTACTGTTGAATTTTCTCCAGTTACTGTTGGATCTTCTAGAGTTACTGTTGGATTTCAACAATTACAGTTGGGTTTCATCAGTTACAGTTGAATTTTCTACAGTTACTGTTGGATTTTAACAGTTACTGTTGGATCTTCTACAGTTACTGTTGGATTTCAACAATTACTGTTGGGTTTCATCAGTTACTGTTGAATTTTCTCCAGTTACTGTTGGATCTTCAACAGTTACTGTTGGATTTCAACAATTACAGTTGGGTTTCATTAGTTACTGTTGGATCTTCTACAGTTACTGTTGGATTTTAACAGTTACTGTTGGATCTTCTACAGTTACTGTTGGATTTCAACAATCACTGTTAGGTTTCATCAGTTACTGTTGGATCTTCTACAGTTACTGTTGGATTTTAACAGTTACTGTTGGATTTTAACAGTTACTATTGGATTTTAACAGTTACTGTTGGATTCAACAGTTGTCCCAATTAACTGTTGAAATTTTCAAGTTTTTTTAAACCTTTTTTTCGCTAAGGGATTCTCTCGAGTCTAGGAGAGAGCTCTCCTATAAGGGTTTTTTTCCTGGCGTAACCCCGGTGTTTCCCGCCAGATCTATGCCATCATTACTCCACAAAGCAAAAAAATAGGGATCCGGCAGTGTCTGAAAAATCTCTGCCACCACTGGGATTTGAGCGTGGTCCCACCAGGTGCAAAGCCAACTCTCCGAACAAATTGAGCTGAGAAAACTCAAGGTATTTCTTCAATTAAGCCTGCATTCTTAGTTGACCCTCTATATCCATCCGTTCATGATAAGAGGCCCCTATATCTGTTTCTCAGTCGACCATATACACAAGTCATGGTAATAAAAACTTATGGGCTATGTCGCCACGTCAATAGGGTGGTTTCCTATTATTTTTTTATTGCATAAATCGAAAAATTATTACTCCTGGAGTACGCATTTCACGCTTTTAGATTTTTAAATGACGATATCTATTTTTCGCGATGAAATGAAAAGTGAAAATTTTCCAGCGCGCGAAAACGCGACGGGTAAGTATGAATGCCGGGAAAAACGCCGCGTGACGTCATTCTGCTTCCCACTGCCGCAGGATGCTAGCAGAGTACCATGCTATCAGATAGCGCTTGGCTTAAATAAGGATTATTAATACCTTATCAAACAAAAGAAACTTTCCGACCTTTTGCAATTTAACAGGTGATTATTAAGAGACGTTTCATTGAGTTCTGTGCCTCATGCATGCGTTGGTAATCTCAGACGATGTAAAACTCCTATCCTCTCGTATAGAAACTAGGTCCCTGTGACGTCACGTGGAGTGGCATCGCATGGGCGCCAATCTGGCCTATTTCAAATGAAGTTAAAATTGACCCTTGCCATTCGTCTAAACCAGTATTTCTAAAACCAAATAATTTGTATATTATGAATACACTAATGGTGGGTAACGAATCGCATTCAATGTCTTTGGTTTTCTTTGATGAAGGAAACTACCCTATTCTTGGATGGCTCCAACCTTTCCCGACCCATGCTGGTGGCTTTTTCAAAGGATTCTGAAGAGTTGGGAATTTAAATTCTTATGAAGTAGATTCCATTTAATGTGTCCACCGCTTACTTGGGGCAGCCGCTTAATTGGGGCAGATCTTGAAGAACAGAGCCCAATAGAGGAATATCCCAGAGTATTCTCCGCTTAATTGGGACAGCATGCCACTTTATTGGGCCATGAGTCGGCGACATACTCTAGACTCGCGATAAAATTAAAATTTTTTGTTTTCAGAATACTATTTTTTTATATTTTTCTCCTTTGATTTACTCTTTATTTTTCACAAATTTTCCTATTCTTGCCCTATTTTGAAAGGTCTTTTTGTTATATTATCCGCAAGAGGATAGGACTTTTCTTTAATAGGACTAAGTAAAAGACATTCATTCAGCGTTGCCCGAGGCTGTGAGAAATATTTTTAACTAAATTGTTATAATTCTTAAAAATGATACTAAATTAACTAAACTCCCTGATTTATTAATCAAATTAATAGTTTAGTAAACTTATGTTGCATTATAAACACTCTTTAGTCTTCTTTCTATCATTTCAAGGTTTGTTTATGCACGTATACAGGATAGTTCGCCTAATTGGGGCAGCCGCGTAATTGGGGCAAAGTGCACAAGTCCTGATATGTCCCAATTAACCGGAATCTACCGTAGCAAAGTTGTTGATCCTTCTATTCCTGCGCTTACGGATTTCCACCGAGTTACGCCCGCTACTATTAATTAATTACGTACACATACATTGATTTTGAAACACCTGGTACTTAGCTATTGTTATTGGGCAATTCCATTGGTGACGGAGGGACTAGAGAAAGAGAAACACCTTTAGAGAAAACTATACAATAGCAGTGGCGTAACCATAGGGGGGAATGAGGGGGATAGATCCCCCCCCCCAAAGCCTCAGAGAAATAAAAATATTACTCAGAACTATTGTCTAGTTTCGACAAACAGTAAATTTTAACGTAACCTTTCAATGACTCCCCTATAGGGAGTCATGCAGGGCACATTTTCAATCCTTACAAATTATGCCTCTTACTGCCTTGTATGTATTTAATTTAATAATGTATGTCAAAAAAAATCTGAACTCATTTGATCTAAACTGTCAAATACACCAAATAAACACCCGACAAAAACATGATATACATATTGAACCGAGGTCATCTAAACTTGCTAGTGAAGGACCATATCATAAAGGGGCCAAACTTTTTAACTTACTACCACCAGATATTAAAGCAATCCAAAATAGCAACTCATTCAAGCACAAATTAAAAACGCTTATATATCAAAATTAAATTTATTCACTAGATGAGTACTATGACTTGTGTAAAAAATATGTTAACAAAAAAAACTCGACCAAGCCATAACATGTACATATTAAATCACTGCGATCTATCATGTATATCTAATATGTTCTTATTCTGGAAGCTAAAATATGTACCACTGTCATCTGTCTTTTATGTTTTTATCTCATGTGTTGTTTGTCCACTATATGACGTTTTCTATGTTACATTGTAACCGAACAGAAATAAAATTATTATTATTATTATTAATGAAACCCAAATTTTAAGTACTAAAATTATGTAAAATGTATTCGCAGGCGTGTCATTTTTAAAAAATTTTCCCAAAAGGGGGGTGGGGGGTTTACCTTCCCCATCCCTTCTCATCCCCCCCCCCCCCCCCAAAAGCATATTCCTAGTTACACCACTGTACAATAGGATATTTCGATAAAATTGAAAAAACAGAAAAAAATTGCAGAACTTCTAGCAGTGCATGATCAAAGAACATCAATGAAGGTGATGTTCATGTACAGGAACAAAATTAATTATCGAAGTACCTTCAAAATATACCCAAAATTAACATGCGACGGAATTACTGCTGTGTCAACCTCAAAATTTCAAAAACTGATTTACATAAAATTCGATCATTTAGCCGATGATTTCTCAAGATTAAATATTTCCAGCCTAAAATTTCATTTGAGAGAATAAGTTGACATTTTCATGGAAATGCCCAATTATTATTCACAAAACAGGAAGAGGCGGATGAATCCTGTTATTTGGGAAGCAGGATCATGCTGATTACAACAGATCGCATATTTTAGGAAGCATCACGAAACTTGACCTAGGACTGAGTTCATTGTTGACCAGTCCACTAACGGTAATTCCATACAGCGGACATATACTACCACGTTTTCGTACTCCATTTTTACTTCAAGGAGTTCCGTGCTAAACAATGTTGGCAAAGGAGCTGAGTATACGATTGAGGGAATCAAGGTTTTTTGATGCTGCGATGGACCATACAGGACTCCCTTATTAATCATGCTGACTACGACACCTCGCTTATTTTAGGAAGCGTCACGAAACTTGCCCTAGGACTGAGTTCATTGTTGACCAGTCCACTAAAGGTAATTCCATACAATGGACATATACTACAACGTTTTCATATTTCATTTTTACAACAGGGAGTTCCGTGCTAAACAATTTTGGCAAAGGAGCTGTGTATACGATTGAGGGAATCAAGGTTTTTTGATGCTGCGATGGACCATACAGGACTCCCTTATTAATCATGCTGACTACGACACCTCGCTTATTTTAGGAAGCGTCACGAAACTTGCCCTAGGACTAAGTTCATTGTTGACCAGTCCACTAAAGGTAATTCCATACAATGGACATATACTACAACGTTTTCATATTTCATTTTTACTGCAGGGAGTTCCGTGCTAAACAATGATGGCAAAGGAGCTGTGTATACGATTGAGGGAATCAAGGTTTTTTGATGCTGCGATGGACCATACAGGACTCCCTTATTAATCATGCTGACTACGACACCTCGCTTATTTTAGGAAGCGTCACGAAACTTGCCCTAGGACTGAGTTCATTGTTGACCAGTCCACTAAAGGTAATTCCATACAATGGACATATACTACAACGTTTTCATATTTCATTTTTACAACAGGGAGTTCCGTGCTAAACAATTTTGGCAAAGGAGCTGTGTATACGATTGAGGGAATCAAGGTTTTTTGATGCTGCGATGGACCATACAGGACTCCCTTATTAATCATGCTGACTACGACACCTCGCTTATTTTAGGAAGCGTCACGAAACTTGCCCTAGGACTGAGTTCATTGTTGACCAGTCCACTAAAGGTAATTCCATACAATGGACATATACTACAACGTTTTCATATTTCATTTTTACTGCAGGGAGTTCCGTGCTAAACAATGATGGCAAAGGAGCTGTGTATACGATTGAGGGAATCAAGGTTTTTTGATGCTGCGATGGACCATACAGGACTCCCTTATTAATCATGCTGACTACGACACCTCGCTTATTTTAGGAAGCGTCACGAAACTTGCCCTAGGACTGAGTTCATTGTTGACCAGTCCACTAAAGGTAATTCCATACAATGGACATATACTACAACGTTTTCATATTTCATTTTTACAACAGGGAGTTCCGTGCTAAACAATTTTGGCAAAGGAGCCATGTATACGATTGAGGGAATCAAGGTTTTTTGATGCTGCGATGGACCATACAGGACTCCCTTATTAATCATGCTGACTACGACACCTCGCTTATTTTAGGAAGCGTCACGAAACTTGCCCTAGGACTGAGTTCATTGTTGACCAGTCCACTTAAGGTAATTCCATACAGTGGACATGCACTACAACGTTTTCATACTCCATTTTTACAGCAGGGAGTTCCGTGCTAAACCATGTTGGCAAAGGAGCTGTGTATACAATTGATGGAAGCAAAGTTTTTTGATGCTGCGATGGACCATACAGGACTCCCTTATTAATCATGCTGACTACGACACCTCGCTTATTTTAGGAAGCGTCACGAAACTTGCCCTAGGACTGAGTTCATTGTTGACCAGTCCACTAAAGGTAATTCCATACAATGGACATATACTACAACGTTTTCATATTTCATTTTTACTGCAGGGAGTTCCGTGCTAAACAATGATGGCAAAGGAGCTGTGTATACGATTGAGGGAATCAAGGTTTTTTGATGCTGCGATGGACCATACAGGACTCCCTTATTAATCATGCTGACTACGACACCTCGCTTATTTTAGGAAGCGTCACGAAACTTGCCCTAGGACTGAGTTCATTGTTGACCAGTCCACTTAAGGTAATTCCATACAGTGGACATGCACTACAACGTTTTCATACTCCATTTTTACAGCAGGGAGTTCCGTGCTAAACCATGTTGGCAAAGGAGCTGTGTATACAATTGATGGAAGCAAAGTTTTTTGATGCTGCGATGGACCATACAGGACTCCCTTATTAATCATGCTGACTACGACACCTCGCTTATTTTAGGAAGCGTCACGAAACTTGACCTAGGACTGTGTTCATTGTTGACCAGTCCACTATAGGTAATTCCATACAGTGGACATGCACTACAACGTTTTCATACTCCATTTTTACAGCAGGGAGTTCCGTGCTAAACAAGTTTGGCAAAGGAGCTGTGTAAACCATTGATGGAAGCAAAGTTTTTTGATGCTGCGATGGACCATAAAGGACTCCCTCATTAATCATGTTGACTACGACACCTCGCTTATTTTAGGAAGCGTCACGAAACTTGCCCTAAGACTGAGTTCATTGCCGACCAGTCCACTAAAGGTAATTTCATACAATGGACATATACTACAACGTTTTCATACTCCATTTTTACAGCAGGGAGTTCCGTGCTAAACAAGTTTGGCAAAGGAGCTGTGTAAACCATTGATGGAAGCAAAGTTTTTTGATGCTGCGATGGACCATAAAGGACTCCCTCATTAATCATGTTGACTACGACACCTTGCTTATTTTAGGAAGCGTCACGAAACTTGCCCTAAGACTGTGTTAATTGTCGACCAGTCCACTAAAGGTAATTCCATACAATGGACATATACTACAACGTTTTCATATTTCATTTTTACAACAGGGAGTTCCGTGCTAAACAATTTTGGCAAAGGAGCCATGTATACGATTGAGGGAATCAAGGTTTTTTGATGCTGCGATGGACCATACAGGACTCCCTTATTAATCATGCTGACTACGACACCTCGCTTATTTTAGGAAGCGTCACGAAACTTGCCCTAGGACTGAGTTCATTGTCGACCAGTCCACTAAAGGTAATTCCATACAGTGCAGTGCCACAGCGGGGGAGGAGGTTTGGGGGTTAAACCCCCCCCCCCCCCCAGAGCTCAGAGAAATGTTTAAGTTTAATCCATTTTACTAAATTGGATTGATATTACCAATAGAATAGTGTAAGGATTAATAAAATATCCCTCAGAGATCTGTGAAACTCACAATTTTGAACCGTTCATCTTAAAATTCCAAAATTTATTAATCTCGTACCAACCGATTATCCTGGTGGGTAATCCATAACCCCACACACCCCGGTATTAGTTGCACCTAAACCCCCCCCCCCCCCCCCAGCCTTAATTCCTAGCTGCGCCCCTGATACAGAGGACATGCACTACAACGTTTTCATACTTCATTTTCACTGCAGGGAGGTCCGTGCTAGACAGTGCTGGCAAAGAAGCTGGTATACAATCGAGGGAAGCAAGATTTGTTGGAGCTGCGATGGACCATACAGGAGAGCAAAAGCCTGTGATCATTATAGCAGTCAGACCTTCTTCCTCTGTGCTGAATTTTAGACCAAGAACTAGTAAGTACACAAGAACCCTGATGGATACTAGAGTCCAGAATCCGGTTGAAAATGTATTGATCCAAAAATAAATCGTAAGCGTTTGATTACTTCATATTCATCAGGTACAAAACAATCACCAGTTGAAAATGCCTGCTTTTGGTACACCCAAGTCACTCACGAAAGGACTGACTTCATTAAAGTACGGATTACATGATCAACCAAACGCTAAAGAAACTATTCTCTTTTCATCTATTTCGCTTAATTATAATTTTGGGTCAGCATCAGCAATATTGTACATTAAATAAAAACGACGAAGGGCAACGATCGACACACATAATGGCATTATCAAGAATGCGAAAAAAAACTCGGACTTGATTCTACAAGAAATATATCATTTACTCCAGTTTTGTTAATTACTAAGCGTATGAATATCTCATTGGTAAGTCTAAGTGGAATGAGACGAGGATTGAAAGCAGTTTCTCGCTTCGCAATCTTATGATCAAAGGCTAATTTAGAACGTTAAAATCCCATTCTGGAAACAGTCAGCACAACGAAAAAAATCTTCTATCGCTCACAGTGACCGCTCCTAATTTTCTAATGAGCTGGAATAAGAAATGTTACTGCTGATGAATTTTGCTTATAAAAAAGCTATTTTCCAATAAAACGTCAAAATTTCAACCCTGTAAACGGATAATTTTAAAATGCTGTCATCTCCGTTGTCGATACAGACATTAATTCGAAAGCGCGGTCTACCGCTCACTACAGTTACATACCTTTAACAGCAAGGATAATTCAATGGCTTCTGGTAAATACTATAAACAACCGCCTCCTCCTTTCATTCAGGACTAATGTATTTTCTGGATTAAAATTATCCCGTTGACCCAATTGACCCGACGAATTTCTCATACCCCCTACCAGACGAATGTAAAATGGAATTTCCCAAAAAACAATGGAAGTATGATTTAATCTATTTAAAAAGCAAGGCATATATTGGAAGTGGATATTCGACTTTACCAGATGTTTGTAACCTCCACAAAATGATACCATACGATGGAATTTTCCACATAGCGGTTGCAACGCCACCAATATGGCACTATGAGGGTTCGTTTGCCATGTATATGCGTCCTAATAATCGATAAAGTACGCATAATGAAAATTTAAAATGTGTTTTATTATTTTTTATTATCAATATTTCTTCTTTGAGGTAAAAAATTATTGTATTAAAGCAAACGAGACAAAGTAGCCGAAGATGATCCGCCAGAACGATGTTGGAGACATCTACAATAAGCGTAAGATTGGGACTCGACGCTAACATGAAGAGCGGGCGAATAACACATATCTGTTTACAGACCTGTGGAGTTTGCAGGGCTTTGGCACAAGGCGGGCGAACTGTTGACAGCGTGCGACACAACAGTCTGACGGGCGTTTTCTTGAACTAACGCTATCGTTTCGTAAGATTATTTTTGATTAATAAATATTATTGCGTAAAAAATTATTTCATAACTTGTGTAATGTCACTCAGTTGGTATCTTTAATAATAAATAGGAAATATGAAATATGTGTGCTTCCTCTGTCTCACCCATTGACCAATCATGAATCGGCCAATGAAATTTCGTCTCCTCATTTCGAAAGTTTTGATCGTTAGGAAAACATCTACTTACTGTGGACCGGTTAGATCTTGTGTTCTCGCGATGTACGGTTTTAGGCGTTGTTTGTATATAGTTGTTGATTCTATTTTAACTTAATTATCTCTACATCAAGTTTTCAAGCCTGCGTGTGGTGTGTGAAGTGGTTGACAACGTTATATTTTCGAAAAAGTCACGTATATTCAGCCCATTAACGCTTGTATAGTGATCTTGATTTTGCTCACGAATTTTTGTTTTTCAACAATCTCATATTCAGTGCAGTGAAGTGGCCACTGGTAAAGAAATTTTCTTTGTGGTGTTCTTATCCCGTAATTTGTGATGACACTGAGGAATTATAGTTCGCTGTGGGTACGAGGACTTATGCGTACACAAGTGAGGCATAGAGAGATTCTTGTCAGGCTTTCGCCATCCTGTGTATAGTATTTATTTATATACTAATTCAATTCATTGTATTTGGCAGGTGAGTGACTTTTATGTGAACTTTTATGAAATAAATGGGCATTTGCTTTGCACATGTTGTGATTTTATTTAAATGATATCCCGCATAGTATCCCTACCGCATGCAACACGCAAAGCAAGAATAAAAGTGGAATGGGGACTGGAGGGGAGGGGGTACGGTAGGGGAGGGTGCTAGTTTACGGAAAACGCCCGCAGAATGCGCTGTAGTGGCCCCAGCCGCGTCGTCCGCTACGCTACGCTGTCTACACTTTTTAACATTGTGTGTCACGACTGTGGGAGTTTGGATCGGGTGCAGCAACCAAAGTGCGTCAAGTGGTGGATAAATTTCTACATTATTTCATTCTATCCTTGGAATAAGTTCTTTTTCGCGGACCCAATAGCGTATTTATTTCTATTTATTATGAGTGAGGAAAAGCAATTAAATTACCACGGTAAGAATAATGCCAGAATCCGTTACATATGTTTGGCTGAAATCAGGGGACGTTGATGACGTGTCGAATTCGTCGGTGAAGTATATAATTAATACCAATTTATAACTACCCATAATTCGAATTTTCTCTTCTAGGAGTGGGAAGGATGCGGAAAGAAGGAAATTTTCTGTCTTGGAAAGGAACCTAGGCTTTACAGGAAACGTAAGTCCAGTTGATTTCCTTAGTGGTGTAGCGTGGGAATGAACCCCAATGAAAAAATTGTATAAACCTGTTTCAAAATTTTATACAATTTATACAATTACCATGGCAATTGTATAAATTGTATAAAATTTTGAAACAGGTTTATACAATTTTTTCATAGGGGAAGGTACTTTACGTGAAGACATGATTTTGCAGATAATATGAAAAACCAATTGCTATTGTTTATTTTTAACTCCTGCAAAAAGTCTCGACGTAAAGGTATTTTATCATGGAAAAGGATTATCGATTTTATAAATGCTTTTTTTTGTGGAAATATAACCTTCAGTGAAGCCGTTGAGAAATTTCCAGATTTATCCGGATCTTCGGGAGCGTAGGGTACAACTCGTTGCATTTGAACGTTTTTCAATTTTCTTAAGCCCTTAATTCTCCATCAATACAATCGAGATATAAGTATATTTTATTTTCTCGCGTGATTTTTTTTTGATTATTCGGCATCTTTAATAACTTTATATTACGCCGAGAATCCCGATGGGTTAGTTTTTTTCGCACTCTTTCTGTGGGCATGTCGACATTTTACAGGGTCGGATAAATAATTGTTTGACCGTTTCTATGGTAAATGATTTAAAAAATTCAATTGGAAAGGTAATCCCACGTGCACCTCATTTTCGGGATTATCTTAGGGATTCGGGATGTAGGCCAAGGCAGGTGTTCCCAATCAATAGTCCCATTGTGTTGTGTAACATATCGCGCGCCCCATATTCGCCCGACAACATAAGCCGCAACGGACGCTGGAATTGACTAACAACGGAAGAATTGTGGTTTCCGTCTTTTTTTCCGCCTAACCTTTTATTTAGCAACGAATTTCGAAGTGATAGTCGCGAGTTAAGATTTTTTTCTGAGCAAGGGTCACTAAATTACCTTTTAATAAGGGCGACCGGGAGAATATGCGAGAGTTTTTTTGTCCATTGAATTATGCATGGATTATTCATGAATTTTTGCTCCGACCCGGAATTCCAAAACCTTTTAATTCAAATTCATTTCACGTAAAATTTTCCCGTCCGTCCCTTACCCGGGCCGCTGGTCTAGAACCCTCTGACCCTAATCTTAGCACGAATCCACGGTCAACTAATTAAGTGACCTGTTTTTTTTAAACCAAGTGTGGCATTTGATTTTCAATAATTTACTCTGATAAAGGAATTAAGAACATTTTTTTAAAGCATTGTGGAATTTTAAACGGGTTTGTAGCGTTAATAGCGACAAAGTTAGTGAACATATGGTACCAGGAAGTCCAGAAGTCCATTATTTTTAATGCTAAAATTTCGTTTAAGATTCATGAATAAATGGTAGGGTCATTCCATATCAAATCAACCAATATTTTGACCAAATGACACCCGCCGACTCGGATTCTCATGAAACTTGCAATGGTCATACATCCTGGTATAACTAGAGATTGCGTACAATGTTACTTCCAATTGTCAATTGTTAATGAAATATGAGCAATTGGGTGGTTTTCTATTATTTTTTTATTGCCTTAATCGAAAGATTATTACTCCTGGAGTACGTATTTCACGGTTTTAGATTTTTAAATGACAATATCTATTTTTCGCGATTAAATGAAAAGTGAAAATTTTCAAGCGCGTGAAAACGTGACGCTTAAGTATGAATGCCGGGAAATATCTCCGTACGTCGTGTTTCTGGTTCCCCCACCCACCCGGTGAGGTGACCTTGAGGCGAGGCTAGAGCGCTGATACGTCGCAGGCTGCTAGGGGATAGCTGAGTACCTTGCTGGATGGTAGCGCTTGGCTTAAAAAAGGTTTATTAATACCTTATCAAACGAAGAAAACTTTCCGACCTTAGCCAGTTTTAATAGGTGATTATTAAGACATGTTTCCCTGAGCTCTGTGCCTCATGCATGCATTGGTAACCTCAGACGATGTATAACTCCTATCTTCTCCTATAGAAACTAGGTCCCTGTGACGTCACGTGGAGTGGCATCGCATGGGCGCCAATCTGGCCTTTTTCAAATGAGGATAAAAATGGACCATTGCCATTCGTCTAAACCGGCATTTATAAAACGAAATAATTTGTATATTATGAATACACTAATGGTGGGTAACGAATCGCAATTATTGCCTTTTGTTTTCTTTGATGAAGGAAACTACCCTATTGAAATTTGGGCGTGGCCCCTAAAGTGCCGCAACGTGCAATGCGTGGTGATTTTTATTTTCTTCCATAACTCCATTCCTGTGGAATGAAAAGCCATGATTTTTTTTTTCTAAAGCTAAATGGTCCATAATGATCCCACGATTATCATTAAATATTCACTGCACGAAGTAATTCAGCTGCAAAAAAAATAAAGTTTACAAAAGAATCTTGCCTGTACCATTTTTTATTGTCAGCATCCACAGGGAAAGGCCATACGAATAAAGACTCAAGGTTCAGTTTTAAGTAATCATTAATGTATGATGGAAGATCCTGATGAAAAAAAATCGTGAGTCCGGCGTTCCTTTTAGTAATAAAAATACTCATTCATGGTCACGGGAAAAAAATGGCTCTTTTTCAAGGCACATAGATATTACACAATTTAGAGGAGATATAAGCTTATACTCATGATTAAACAATATTGGAGCATGCATTATCTCACTATAGCGTATCTTACTGGCTCTTAGAGTAGGAAACGAATAAGCAATCATGTGAATGTACTTCCCCATGTACTGCTAATTTTGTCCCATCTGAACTATTCGAGCAGAGGGAGTTTTAATTTAAAAAAAACTGCACGATCCATAGTACACTATCACATTCTACATTCCTTTCAATCTGTGTCCAAAGACCAGATAAATTTCATATCCAGATGTATTGACATCACAGGAATGTACAGGTTCTTCACCCTTTCAATGTTTCATTTAGTCAGTCTATATCATTGGAAATTTAGGTAAAAACAGTAAAATTGATTTAACAACCTTACCAATTGATTTGAAAGTGAGCCTCCTTTTTTTAACTGGCTGACCACATTCTAAGATGTGTTTTTCACAAAGTCTAAATATTTTTTTTGAATGTTGGCCAATTCCTCCCTCAAGAAGTAGTATGACCTCCCAGAGCTTGTGATGCAGGAGAATCGGGTGGTTTCCTATTATTTTTTTATTGCCTAAATCGAAAGATTATTACTCATGCTTATTAGAGTGCGTATTTCACGCTTTTAGATTTTTAAGTGACGATATCTATTTTTCGCGATTAAATGAAAAGTGAAAATTTTCAAGCACGCGAAAACGTGACGGCTAAGTATGAATGCCGGGAAAACTCCGTGTGACGTCGCTCTGGTTCCCACTGCCGCAAGTGAGGTGACCTTGGGGCTAGGCTTTGAGCACTAATACGACGGAGGATGCTAGCAGGTAGCAGAGTACCCTGCTAGCTGGTAGTGCTTGGCTTAAATAAGGATTATTAATACCTTATGAAACGAAGGATACTTTCCGACCTTAGCCAGTTTTAATAGGCGATTATTAAGACATGTTTTCCTGTGCTCTGCGCCTCATGCATGCATTGGTAATCTCAGACAATGTAAAACGTCATATCTCGTATAGAAACTAGGTCCCTGTGACGTCACGTGGAGTGGCATTGCATGGGCGCCAATCTGGCCTTTTTCAAATGAGGATAAAATAGACCATTGCCATTTGTCTAAACCGGTATTTCTAAAACCAAATAATTTGTGTATTATGAATACACAACTGGTAGGTAACGAATCGCAATCGCCTTTCGTTTTCTTTGATGAAGGAAACCACCCTATTAAGCACACACAGTAAGTTCCCTTGTGGCAGACAGCAAACATATCTCTCTGGCCAAGAGAATAATGAAGGTAAGGGCCCTTTAGGTGTCACGAATTTAACTGAAATATCACCTTCTTCATGGTTGAGAGCTTCCACTAGTCCAATGTACCACACTGCTTGCTGTAAATACAAGCTGCATACGAACTAGCAGCCAAATTATCAGGGAAATCCATCATTTCAGAACAAAAATCAAGTATAATGCTGTACTCGTCATCCAGGCCAGTGGACTTTGCAGCGACTTTTCCATCCGATAAAGGCACAAAATGATGGAAGTTTCTTGTGCCTGGAATTGTTTTTGCCTTGGTGGATCTTTCAAGAAGTTTACTATGTGGCCAAGCCACATCACTAGACTTAATGTAATGGATGTTGATGTTTTTCATATTACCTCTACAAAAATCATACATCCTGCTACAGTTTGTTATTTGCTGTGCCATTCGTTTAACATATTCCGTGCTGACAGTTTTTTTGGAGAAAATGCCCTGTGGCTGACTTTTTGGCAAAAAATTATATTTTTTTATTATAATAATAATAATATAATACAGTGGAACCTCGTTAAAGCGAGTACGGGCTATAGCGACACCCCCGCTATTACGAGAGATAGCTGATGCACCGTCAATTGACCCTATAATAAGCGTGTTAAAAAATTCGTTTTTACGACACCCTTTCGGTGTTGGCTCTCGCTATAGCGAGGGTTTCACCGCCGGAAGACTTTCATCAAGACTCCTTAACCTCTGTAATTGCTAGCGATCTGTTAGAAATGAAGCTAATGGAGTGCTCAGTCTCAAATTTATGTGGTAAACTGTCGTTCGATAAATATAATGATTGACGAAACAATGCTTTGCATGATTTTTATTCAGTGCGGCGCTTATACATTGTGTGAATAGTTAGTCGTTATTTGAGTAAGGAAATTTAGTGATGCAAAAAAACATCGCCTTTCGTCTGGATTTACGCTTAGGTTTATCGGATAGATGTTTATCTGTCGCCGCACCACTCCTGTTCCTGTATATCTGTTCGCAACAGGTATATTGGCTATTATTTGCTCCACCTCCGGTAAAGCGACAATTCGCTATAGCGAGTGTTTATTCGTGCACCGTGGGGTGTCGTTATATCGAGGTTGCACTGTAATATGTTTTATTTGCTTAAAAGACCAAGGTACATTTGTCAAGGTATAAGGCACGCCCATCAAAAACATAAGTTACTTCATAAAGCATAAAATCCGTGTACATACTATATATCACATATAATAATCACTCATAACAAAGAAGGAAAAAAAATCACATTGTATAACATTCCATCAAGCCCTTTACTCATGTAAGTATTCTTCCAAAGAGTAATATGAACCTGAAGGAAGGAACCATTTTAATTGCATTTTAAATGCATTAAATTTTTAAATATTTTTTACATCAGCCGGGAGTTTATTGTATAGTCGTACCCCCATTTCCTTCGGGCCAAGTTTGTTTAAGTTTGTCCTTGTAGTAGTGTAATGTATGTCATGCATGCATCTCGTGTGATGGGAGTGATGGTCACTATTGAGGGGAAAGCTTATGATATTAGATTTGATGTACAACACAGTAATCATTTTATAAATGCAAGGCAGTGGCAGAAGGCCTAGCTCTTTGAATAAGGGTCTGCATGAGTATCTGGATGGTTTCTGGGCTATGATTCTAACAGCCTTTTTTTAAAGTCTGAAAATGCGCAATGAGTTGAGATGAGAGGAACCCCAGAAAATTATACTGTGTAGGATATGGGAATAAAACTCCCCATAGTACAGAGTAAAGAGTATCCCTTCTTACTGAACTACTAAGTTGTCTCAGTAAGTAACATGTGGAACTTAGATTATGACTCAAGAGATCGGTATGTTGGGTCCAAGAAAGATTTGAACTCAAACATACACCCAGAAACTGAAGAGAAGACATTTGCTCAATAGGGTGGTTTCCTATTATTTTTTTATTGCCTTAATCGAAAGATTATTACCCCTGGAGTACGTTTTTCACGCTTTTAGATTTTAAAAAGACCATATCTATTTTTTGCGATTAAATGAAAAGTGAAAATTTTCAAGCGCACGAAAACGCATCGGGTAAGTATGAATGCTGGGAAAACTCTGTGTGACGTCGTTCTGGTTCCCGCTTCCGCCCTGTGAGGTGACCTTGAGGCGAGGCTTAGCACTGATACGACGCAGGCTGCTAGCGGGTAGCTGCATACCCTGCTGGCTGGTAGCGCTTGGCTTAAATAAGGATTATTAATACCTTATCAAACGAAGGATACTTTCCGACCTTAGCCAGTTTTAATAGGCGATTATTAAGACATGTTTTCCTGTGCTCTGCGCCTCATGCATGCATTGGTAACCTCAGACGATGTATAACTCCTATCTACTCGTATAGAAACTAGGTCCCTGTGATGTCACGTGGAGTGGCATCGCATGGGTGCCAATCTGGCCTTTTTCGAATGAGGATAAAAATTGACCCTTGCCATTCGTCTAAACCAGTATTTCTAAAATGAAATAATTTTTATATTATGAATACAGTAATGGTGGGTAACGAATCGCAATCAATTCCTTTCGTTTTCTTTGATGAAGGAAACTACCCTATTATTATTTTAACGACGTGATCTTATGATTTGTGATCACTTTTTTTCCAAAAGCAACCCTTCATTTGTTAAAAATTTGAAATTAAAATTTTCAAAGTAACCTGTCAAACTTGTGATACCTTCTTGCAATACACCTACATGTTTCCGCTATTTCTTTGCTCTTTGTCAGTACTGCAGCGAAAACCCGTTCAGACTTTATCAATTTCTGCAAAAAAACTAATCCAAATATTAATGCAGCTAATATTAATTTTTTAATCTGAGAATCATTCATTTAAATACGATTTTTAATGTTTTATTGCTCTAGCAAAAATATTGCCAATTGAGTATTACCAATATTTCCAGCAAAAGTGTTGCTCCCTGTGATGTTAAATGTGTGAACGATATGATATCCTCTGTTTTAGTTTTTATAATGATATACATTGGTTTATAAATGAAAAGAAAAATTTGTATAAACAAAGACTTAAAGCAATGAAACATATTGTTTTAAAAAAATCAGAAATTGAATGGCATAATTAGAATTAATTGCCTTCCTTGCCTCTCCTCAGTGTCCACGTCAAGTCAGGTTTCCCATTTGGATAAATCTCGGACTGGCTACATTGTTATAAAAGTTATTCATATGCAAGGATTGGCTGCAATCAAAACGATCCTCCGTCATTTGTTTACCATCTTCTCCGAATGCCCTTTTCCAGACACTTCTGAGTTGGAGGACTTGCAGTGCCAAACCCTTTGTTTCCGTCAACATATAAAACTTTATTGCATTCCTGTAGCGCTTTCCCCTCATATATTCACCATATCCCAGCTTAGCTCTCCATGGAACCATATATGTACTATTTCAGACTTAGGTCACGAGAGGGGGTCACTACTTCGTCCATTGTTTCCTTGAATGCGTCTATAACGGGGCTAATTTTGAATAATCAGTCGGTCAGAGGAGTGTTAGAGTCAGAGAACGTAGATAGGTTCTCGTTGATTTGAAGGGCTTGGAGAATTGACATGAATTGATCACGCGACTTCTCTCTCCTGAAGCAATGCAAGTCATATTTTTTTATTTATTTCCATTACCCCATAAACAGCACATTTACGGCCTTTACAATGGGGAATTAACAATTAACAATGAAGGACATTCTCACACGCCCATGCCCTGGATAAGGATAACCTACCCAGGCGGGACTCGAACCCGCGACCTTCGGTTTGGCAGGCGAGGACTTTACCCCGCCGCCACGGAGGCCGCCGATATATAGGATGAGCTTTTCAATTATCGGAGGTACGGGAAATTTTGATTATTCTTGTATGAAAAATAAGGCCAAAAAGTGGGGAGATTCTTCTATGGTTAAATATTTCCATCTTGTAATTTTCCTTGAGGACACGCATTGCCCACCTTATATCCTCGGATGTATATATCCTCGAGCCGGATCAGCTTCTCCGAGTTTAGTGGCATGTGACTGGGTTAGAGGAAGTTGTTCTCTTAGGCATTTCTTTGTTGGGGAGGATGCCAAATAAAATGCTTGTAAGGATTTCGAATATTATGAAAAAAATCAAGTAATGAGTCTCTAATTCAAATGTTGGTGAACGCAAGGATGGGGAAGTGTAGCTGTTGTGCATGACATGTAAATAGTAAAAATAAATTACTATGTGGAACCAGGACTTCACTGAAATTATTGTAAAATTTATGCAAATATGGTTATTATTTTAAGTGTAGTAGCAAATAAACAAAGTGATAAAAATAAATTTTGCCATGATGAAATCATAGCAAATAAAATTCACTCAAAAACTTAAAATGTATAAGAAAGGAAGCATTTATTATTTATGGTAAGGATTGAATTACAAATACCTGGAGTATGTCCGTAATTAGACTACCAGCCAAGCAATTCACCACGATAGCGTTAATTGACACTAAAATTAAAAATAACAACAAGGGAAAAATATTACCATTCCTTCTCGTAAACCGATAAAATAAACAAATGTTAATCATTGCGTGAAAAGTCATAAAGGAAGATAAAATACCTTGTAATAAAGTATCTTACCTATCCTCGTCAACTGCAAAAGGATCTTTTTTTTTATTTCGCTTTGAATATTTGTAAAAGTTTTTTTTTAAGGTATAAGAACAATTGTGAGAATATATAACTCTTTTCTGCTTTATGAAATGAAAGTAATAATGAAATAGATTGTAAAAACCCACCCCTGAAGACGTCCTTGCGGAGCAAAACAGGGTAAAACAGAAAAAAATGGAAAAATTCTTTTCGGAGCTCTCCGCACGGTAAACAGGCAAAGAGTGTGGCTAACCCTATCCCATACCCTAACACCGGTGGCTGGCGCTAGGGCAGAACATAACGCAAAAGGGAATCATGACGTAACCCTTACATCATCAGCCGCTCGGTAGCGGCTGCCATGACGTAGACGTTACGTCATGAGCACGGAACGTGTTAATGGTACCACCTATACCATCGCAGGAGGACTTTCCATGGCTTGTGGAAAAAAAAGACTGGGTTGCATTCATTCCATAGTCATTATAATGATGGCACAAATTTATAAAAGACTTGTAGTTTTTATATTGCCCAGCACATCCATCTGTGAAGTACTGAACCTCTTGGATCATAGGCGAAGTTCTCTTTAAAAATTCTATCATGTGACGTTGCACCTCTATAACAAAGGCCACACCATGGTTAAGGTCGTCAGATATGAAACAATGAGATGAGGTAGTGAGAGTACCATCTTTCTTCAGGTAAATCAAGCAAGGGTGTATGGTGCATGATAGTTTGGTCCAGTGATAACTTTGAACTTCATCCTGAATTAAAAATGAAAAGTTTTCACTAAAATCCATTACGATAACTGCCTTTTCATGACTTAGGGTTTCTTTGCTTATTTTGAAAAACGAGAATTATTCTTTTGTGACATAATAATGTGGTATCAGCTTATTCATTCTGAGGCATAGAATATCTAAGAGTTCATCAATGGATGATGTAAACAACTGAAGTTCTGTTCTATCAGAGGAAACCCACTGCCTATATTTCACTCTATCAGTAGGGGCATGTTCACAAAATTTATAAATGATGATATCCTTTAGCCTGGAAGGATGTTGACAGTAAGAACATTTTCTTAGCATACAGTCTGCATTGTTTTTGTCACAGATGATGATATCCATCAACTCCTTATATGTTTCCTTCAATTGCAAGGCACTAATTAGCAGTTTCACATTTTGATATATAACACAAACAGAATGAGTCCCAGAGGCACCAGTCATCACACATCATTTTGGCTGAAGTGAACAAAATTTGGAGAACCCAATTGTTTCTTGTGGATACTGCTCTTTGAGCACTTAAAGTTCCTTGAGGTTATATAAAATCAACCTCTTCTGCATATACATACACATTGACTTTATTTTTGGCTCCAGGAATCTGTATAGAATTCTTGTCAAGCTCGTAAAAAAATTTCACCCGCTCTACCGTGGAGTTTGGAAGTGGTTTCCCAGCACATGGTGATTGCAGGTATTCCCTTCTCATCAAGTAACTTTTTTGCCTGTCTCACATTGTAGTCTGAAACATAAAACTCACTCACGATCCTTTTCGTAGACCAAGATAAAGGGGCCAGGGTCAACATTTGAATTTTACCCTGCCAGCTAACTGTTGGTAGTTTATAATAATAATAATAATAATAATTTTATTGGTCCCAGGACTTTACATTGTAAAATATAGGACATGTCATATACAAAAATAAATACATACACAATCAAAATCAGACTCAGACACTTCTGTGGTAGGCAAATTCCTCTAGAAACTGAGTTGTGCTATAATAGCCTTTGTTGACTAGAAAGAGTTTAAGATTAGATTTGAAAATTGCCGTTGTAGAAGCTTTTTTTAAGGTTGGCGGCAGAGCATTATAAACCTTGATAGCCATGTGAAAAGGGCTCTTATTGTACATTGCCGTGGAGTGGCAGTACATATGTACATCCCCACTATGGCGAGTGGAGTGTCCGTGCACTTGAGCATTGGTAGTGAGATCTTTTATATCATCTTTGACATGCATACACAAGTGGTATATATACATAGAAGGTAACGTTAGGAGTTTTAATTCCCTGAAATAGGGTTTGCAAGATTTCCAAGGGGGTATCTTTGCTATATACCTTATACTTTTTCTTTGTATTGCGAAAACTCTACGAAATCCAGGCGACGATCCCCAGAAAATAATTCCATAGGACAAATGGGATTCAAAATAACCATAATATACCATTTTTAGAACATTTAAATCAACAATATCTATTCTTCATTTTAGTCAGCAGGTCATCCAAGTTGGCTGCCTTTCGCTTGATGAGTTGACTGTCACTCTCATCTTCATCACTACTTAGATTTTCCAGGGATGGATTCACTAATTTCAATGCACCAGACACATTAGAAACGAGGTGATGCTTACCCTGTGTTATCTATCATTTTCCATACGAGTGTCTACTGTGAGAAGACAAAGAATGTATTGTCAAAGGAGAGCAGTCTAAAGCCTCCAAGCTGCAGTTTGCCTCATCTTATTTTCTATCACTTTCCAGCAAGACTTAACTGATGTAAGTTCTTTATTGCTTTCGTCAATGCCATTGGAAACAACTTCACTTTTACAAATTTTGGAAATCCTTATGTCACACCTACAGCAAAATTTTCCTCCAGGCTTCACCGGGATGCCCGCTGCTTTCACAGACCTACCCTTTTTTAGAGGTATGGTCCTAAGAAATTTCCTCACAGGACATTTATGAATGGCAAAGGGGTACAGCATTTAAGCTGATAACACTCTTATTTCTTTGAGTAGCAATGAAGATGATGAGGACACACAGTCAACAATGTTGAAATAGGAATATTGCACTGCTGGGCAATTAATTCTCTGTCCACTACTGGTAGTTCTTTGAAATAAAAAGTTTGGGCTGTGTTTGTGTGAATTTCAGAACTGAGTTCTTTGCCAACACTGCACAATGCTATCTCTGACATGACAAGACAGACCTCAATACGAACAAGAGATGTTACAATGTAAGCCTGGCTATCAGTCACACTAACATGAGTTACTTAATCTGAAATTCTACCAGGATATCACTAAGGCAGCACCATATGAATGAGAAATGAATGAACTTCACTTGGAGAAAACTTTCTGATGCTCTCTTCTGTCACACTAACATGAGTTACTTAGTCTGAAATTTAACCAGGATATCACTAAGGCAGCACCATAAATGAGAAATGAATTAACTTCACTTGGACTGAAATTGGAGAAAACTTTCTGATAGCTCTCTTCTGCCTTAACTTTTATACCATACTATTCAGTTACCCATTACCCATAGAAGAGATAGCTTGGTAGGAATAGTCCTGAAAGCACAAAATTAGCAGTACGTTGGGAAGTACATTCACATGATTGCCTATGTGTTTCCTACTCTAAGAGCCAGTAGCATACGTTATAGTGAGTTAATGCATGCTCCAACATTGTTTAATCATGAGTATAAGCTTATATCTCCTCTAAATTGTGTAATATCTATGTGCCTTGAAAAAGAGCCATTTTTTTCCCGTGACCATGAATGAGTATTTTTTTTACTAAAAGGAACGTTGGACTCACAATTTTTTTCATCAGGATCTTTGCTCATACATTAATGATTACTTTAAACTGAACCATGATTCTGTATTCGCATGGCCTTTCCCTGTGGATGCTGACAACGAAAAATGGTACAAGCGAGATTTTTTTGTAAACTTTATTTTTTTTTGCAGCTGAATTACTTCATGCAGTGAATATTTAATGATAATCGTGGGATCATTATGGACCACTTAGATTTAGAAAAAAACCCTTGACTTTTCATCTCACAGGAATGGCGTTATGGATGAAAATAAAAATCACAATGTGTTGCACGTTGCGGCACTTTAAGGGTCACGCCCAAATAGGGTGGTTTCCTATTATTTTTTTATTGCTTTAATCGAAAGATTATTACTCCTGGAGTACGTATTTCACGGTTTTAGATTTTTAAATGACAACATCTATTTTTTGCGATTAAATGAAAAGTGAAAATTTTCAAGCACGCGAAAACGGGACGCTTCAGTATGAATGCCGGGAAATCTCTCCATGTGACGTATTTCTGGTTCCCGTTGCCGCCTTGCGAGGTGACCTTGAGGCGAGGCTTAGCGCTGATACGTCGCAGGATGCTAGCGGATAGCTGAGTACCTTGCTGAATGGTAGCGCTTGGCTTAGAAAAGGTATTATTAATACCTTATCAAACGAAGAAAACTTTCCGAACTTAGCCAGTTTTAATAGGTGATTATTAAGACATGTTTCCCTGAGCTCTGTGCCTCATGCATGCATTGGTAACCTCAGACGATGTATAACTCCTATCCTCTCGTGTAGAAACTAGGTCCCTGTGACGTCACGTGGAGTGGCATTGCATGGGTGCCAATCTGGCCTTTTTCAAATGAGGATAAAATAGACCATTGCCATTTGTCTAAACCAGTATTTCTAAAACCAAATAATTTGTGTATTATGAATACACAACTGGTAGGTAACGAATCGCAATCAATGCCTTTCGTTTTCTTTGATGAAGGAAACTACCCTATTGCTCATATTTCATTAACGATTGAAAATTGGAGGCTAAAATTACAATCTCTAGTTATACCAGGATGTATGACCATGGCAAGTTTCATGAAAATCCGAGTCGGTGGGTGTCATGGCCTGGTTGTTTTGAAATGGAATGACCCGTGTATCCATTTTGCTAATCATTCATGCATGATTTTTTGCTCTTGCTCAATATTTTCTGTGATCTTCGTAAAAATATAAAATCCGCCGCAAAGTCACCGGAATTACTCCATTAATGCTGGGATAAACCGGGTTTATTATTTCCGTCAGATTTCCCTTTGTAAAATCGAAGCGATCGCGTCCTATCTGCTTTCATGGTAGCACCGTGTTCGTCTTTTCCAAGCCCTGCAGCGGGCGACCGCGCTCCGTGATCACAGATACACGTCCCGCATCAGTTGCAACCCGGGCAACTTGTGCGAGACGCGACTACGTGGCGTGGTGCCTGACGGTGTAGCTTCCGATGTCAAGCAGTGGTTTTAAAGCATTCGTGCAGACCACTTTTCTGTATCCGTGATCACAAAGCCATGGATATGTGGTTTTCGTGACCAGGCCTTACATGGAGCTGATTTGTGAATGAAAAACTTTGCTGTTTCTACAATTTGGAACTTTATTTTCCTGACTAGTTTCGATACACTGTATCATATTCATAGGACTAGCAGTACAAGTAGCGTTGCTGTTGTACTGCTAGTCCTATGAATATGATACAGTGTATCGAAACTAGTCAGGAAAATGAAGTTCCAAATTGTAGAAACAGCAAAGTTTTTCATTCACAAATCAGTAAGATGGATTTCTACAACGTGAAGGCCTCTACTATTCAGTGCATCTTACATGGAGCATTAACAATAAGAGTACAACCATGTTATCGCCTCTAAAGAGATTGTGAACTGGCGAAGAAAGCTCTCAATGAGTCCGGGAAGCACTCTAAAATAACAGAATAACTGCATAAACAATCCATGATAAAAAGAAGAACACAATGGTAATTTCCACACTTTTAATGTCACAACTCAGTAACCGACCATGGTTTCAACACGTGGAAAGGACCTTGAAAATGACACTTACATGTTGAAACCATGGTCGGTTACTGAGTTGTGACATTGAAATTGTGGAAATTACCATTGTGTTCTTCTTTTTATCATGGATACAAAGAACTTCCACAAAATCGAGCCGGATACGATTTTATACGTGCATAAACAATGATATACGAGCATGCTGTGCCTGCTCCCAGCAGACTTCCCCTGCTCTTTTCAATGCAGGTCCACAGAGGGATAGGCGCGTTTCTAATTTTTAAATGTAGAAAAAAAAGGCAGGGTCTTATGTAGAAATTAAATTGGAATGTTCATGTACAAATTGAGGTCAGAGGACCTCTTTAAACACAACATTGGAAGTAAATACACTATCCTCTGTTAAACGCACATAATGACTCATACTTACGTATCAACAGGAGACTTGAATGTGGAATCAGCCGCATTTTGATAAAAGCTATTTAAAGAATGCGAGATATTGTTGCAAATGAACAAATGTATCAGTTTGTGCGCCGTTAACGTCAGGAATATTTACCGTTTTTTTTTTTTTAATTATTTAAAAACCTATTTTAGGAAACAATAGCAATATTTAGGAAGTAAAACATGCCGTCGCATGTTCTCTGATAAATTCTGAGCATTCTGGTACCTCATTTGTAGAGTTTGGTTGCGTATAAGTTGAGAAAAAGGTATCTATACAGTAGAAATAATATAGAAGATTCTATGTTTTACGTAAATTATGAGCATAGCGAGACATTTTAGTGAAAGGTTTGGTTATCTGTGTGTTCCAATTATTCGTGGAGTTTCTCCTCATCATTAGCTCGGATAATCTCGGGAGTGTGCTGTAATTTGTATATCATGAATACGCTAATGGTGGGCAACGAATCGAAATCAATGCCTTTCGTTTTTAATTCACCGTGTCCGGCGATATCTGGTGGAAATGTTTTATATCCATGAGAATAAAATAAAATGGTAAACAAAGAAAACAAAAGTGGTGTATACTTGCTGAAGTGTAATAATTGTGATATTCGTTATGTAGGGCAGACTGGGAGGAGATTTAAAGATCGAGTGATTGAACACAGGAATAGCTTTATCAATATTGACGAAAAATCATGTTTTGCTAAACATTTGAATCATTGTAAACATTTTAGTAACTTTGATTTTGATATTTTACATTACATAGAGAATGGGCAAAAGCTGGGCTTTTACGAGAAATTTGAAATTGTTTAAAGCCCGCATAATCTTTGTAACGATGAAGTGTATTCTACTCAATCGCCTCTTTTAACCCTGAACATTCCTGCCCGCTCTTAGATGTTTTTAATTTTTGACCTTCGCCAACACCCGCTCCTCTCCTGGTTGATATGACTTCTCTTCCTACCTCACCGATTCACTGATTTACGTAATCCCTAGTCCCCCCTCCCTTGCTAGCCTTTCCACCCCACCTTCCTCTTGCTGGACAATATATATATAACTTGGAAAGCCGAATTGGTACCTTGATAATGACACTACGTGTCAAAACCGGGTCGGTACTTTAGTAAATAAAATTATGTGGAAATTTACCATTTTGTTTTATTCTCATGCCTTTCGTTTTCTTTGATGAAGGAAACTACCCGATTGCTAATGCTGTTTTTTTCAATTCCTAACAGGCTGTGACTGCAAAATGCTGACCATTGATCATGGAGGAATTGCTGCCTCACATGCTTCACGCTCAGGAATGTGGTATTCATCACTGTGCTATGGTGCACTCTTCGTCTTCGCAGCAGTCACAGGAAGATTGAATTTCTCTGGTGGGCTTGAGTTAACCATCACCTAAGGAGTAAGCTGTTGAAATTCCCAGTTTTTTATTAAACAACGCAAAAATACTTCAGTCCAAAGCATTAAATATAAAATGCTGAATGCAAAAAGGCCCTCACCATTCAAGTTTTCTCAGCCTTGACATAAAAGTCAGAAATTTGATTGGATAAGGCTCTTATATTTTCTTGAGTACACCATTATAGTTTTCTTTCCTCAGATGGAGGATGGAAAGTTTTTGTGTATTTGAGTTGTGAGTCGGAGGCCCTATCCTTCCTCACCATAGAACCAAGTTCTTTTGACCTAACTCTTAAGGATTTTGTTTTTTTAATAACCTTAGTTGGATATGAAAAGGGTTGTCGGCCCAATCTAATGCCTGACGGCTATCGCCTTCGGTGGGAAATTCAAATAATAATAATAACAATTTTATTACTCCACACACAAATTACATGACAATAACAAATTTGAGTAATTTTAGGTAGCCCCAAAGGATAACCTGTTTGAGGCTACCATCCAAAGTAATAATATTTATGCTTTACATATAGTGTAGCTCATTTTGTGTTACCTTTATAATCTATACAACCAAAGCTTAAGTGCGTACATGAAAAAAACAACTAAAGTACTATTTATAATTCATTTACAACAATATTTTATAACAATATTTGTTCCACACTTTCTTTAGTGAGAAGCCAAGAATGTGCATTTTCCAGAAACTTTTTTAAAGACTTTGAAATACAGCATGGCTGGGGTAACAAATTAAAAACCTTTGGTCCTACGTACGAAAAACATCTTTTAAACACAGTCAAATTTGGCTGTGGTAAGGGCACACTTATTTTACTCATCATTAGCTCGGATAATCGGGAGTGTGCTGTAATTGATATATTATGAATGCACTAATGGTTGGTTACGAATCGAAATCAATGCCTTTCGTTTTTAATTCACAGTGTCCAGCGGTTTCTGGTGGAAATGTTCACCTCTTCACAAATCAGGCCAACAGTGGGCTAACGAATCCTACAGGGTTCCCACTCAACCGTGAATAAGCCGTGAATTTCGTCTGCCGTGAAAGAACCTGGAAATAGCCGTGAAATTCGTCGTAAAACCTTAAAAACCTCTCAAACTTGATTTTAGATCTACGATTGACAGATTAAAAGAAAAAATATGTCAGTCACTCGCAGATACTGTCCATGCATTTATCTGCACGCATATATTCGAAGCGCAAATATTGGTCTGTGTGTCATGATGACAAACAGACCTTAAGACTGTGATTGGACGACCTTTAAACAAAGCGATCATTAACCCTGGTGAGAAATCAGACACCTCTTCACTTCTCTGTCACCCTCCGTTTTCCCACTCACAACCTTTAGCTGGCCCTAAATTTTGCTAACGATAGGCGATGTCATGAGAGCACTGTCATTGCTGCATTTTGCATTTCCGGCGTTGATCGCATTTGCTATATTTTTAGTTAGCGTGCGGCCAGTGATTTTTATGTGATCAGTATTTCTTCCGAAAATGGCTTATCAAACAGACTGTGAATTTGACGCAATTTAGACCGTGAAAACCTGGAAAAAACCGTGTATTTCATAATTAAGTTAGAGTGGGAACCCTGTCCTACGTACCAATAAAAAAATACCACAGCGATTGAAAATGACAGTAGTAATCGTATGACACTTACTCAATAAGGCACCATCACTTAAGGTTCGACTGGTGATCAGGGCATATGTGCTCACAGAACTTAGGAGGTGATAATACTTAGCTCACATGATGATCTTGAAGTGGTATTGGTATTCCCCCGTCGCTGCCGTTTGAAACTCCATGCGTGACTTCGATGTTCTTTTCCTCCATTGCGTTAGAGCCGTTCACTGACAACAGCGTCTTCCAATTGGCAGTCCGTCTTATTCAATTTGCGGCTAAAAGATATTTAAACCCTTAACCGGTGATGTGCGGTCTGAGAGACCGCTGCGTTTCTTAAATTATGAATATTTTCAAAATTAAGATTTCAAAAATGTCTACAATTCTCGTTAGCTTCTTAATTTTGCATAACGAGGACATCCCACTCTTAAAATTTAACGTTCCCTTTATTAATTTCCGTAAATTTGCAATTGAACTCGATTAGCGGTCTGTGAGACCGCACGTCACTTACTAAGAATGCATCAAGAAAAGGAATAAGCGGGATAAATTTCATAGCTACTCACTACTTAGCCTTCCAACTTTAACATTTAAGGCCTTTTTTGAATCTGGCGAAATATTGATGCATAAATATAATAATTATAACTCAAGTGTTTTTGGCATCAGTTTTTTGATCCTGCTTCAAATAACAATTTTTTATGACAAATTGGTTCGTATTGGGAGTGTAAAAATTTTAAATATAAGTTTTAAAATAGTTAAGCATTTAAGGAAAAATTAAACAAAACAATAAAAATGGCATAGCAATATTTTATGAATTTTTTTATTTATTGCAGTCTCCCAGACCGCACGTGACTGGTAGTGTAACGAGAATTGTATGTCACTGGTTAAGGGTTAAAGTTCAACTGGTGATCAGGGCATATGTGCTCACAGAACTTTGGAGGCGATAATACTTACCCCACACGATGATCTTGAAGTGGCATTGGCATCCCCCGTCGCTGCTGTTTGAAACTCCATGCGTTACCTCGATGTTCTTCTCCTCCATTGCGTTAGAGCCGTTCACTGACAACAGTGTCTTCCATATTGAAATATATGATATGAAAATTGAGATATTGAAAGAGTCCTGAAAAGGGAAGAAGCCTAAATAAATATAAATTTAATCTGGTATAACTATAAATTTCAATGTATTGAGTGTTCCCAACGTTGTCCCAAGAACGAGCAATTTAAGTCTCCCAACGTATATAGAATGAAGAACATGTCTTTCTAACAAGCCATTGTAATAATTATTTTTGTAGCTTTCTTTTGTGTAGATTTTTTCTTGTCTAAATAGCTGCAACTTCTCGGTAGAGTCTAAGTAGAGTTTTTAAACATACTTATATCATATGAATCAAAAATATATTTCACTGTATGGAGAATTCCGTCATGTATGATAAGCTGCTACTCCTCCTCAGGAGAAATTAAGAATTTATAAAAATATTTCCATCAACTGATACTATTATATGTTTCACTGTATGGAGAATTCCGTCATGTATGATTAGCTGCTACTCCTCCTCAGGAGAAATTAAGTATTTATAATAATAATTCCATCATCTGATATAATAACAGGGTTCCCACTCAACCGTGAAAACCTTAAAACCGTGAATACACATTGCTGATTACTGATACAACGCTTGTCAGCCCCATGTTGCAATAAAGGTGAATTTAAACTCCTTTTTTTTCGAAACTATTTCCGTGCCGTAACTAGGATTATGTTCTGGGGGGGGGGGGGGGGGGGGCTTTTGACGCCATTCTCCGACCAGTAAAACTTTGAACTGTCTCGCGAACAAAATACGTGTTACAAAACTCAGATTGGACAAACCCAAAACAACCAATTGTAGAATTCTTCTCCAAACATTGCTGATTGCTGATACAACGCTTGTCAGCCCCATGTTGCAATAAAGGTGAATTTAAACTCCTTTTTTTTCGAAACTAGTTCCGTGCCGTAACTAGGATTATGCTTTGGGGGGGGGGCGTGGGCTTTTGAGGCCATTCTCCGACCAGTAAAACTTTGAACTGTCTCGCGAACAAAATACGTGTTACAAAACTCAGATTGGACAAACCCAAAACAACCAATTGTAGAATTCTTCTCCAAACATTGCTGATTGCTGATACAACGCTTGTCAGCCCCATGTTGCAATAAAGGTGAATTTAACTCCTTTTTTTTCGAAACTAGTTCCGTGCCGTAACTAGGATTATGCTTTGGGGGGGGGGGGGGGGTTAATTTAAACCGCCTGGGATATGTCCAGTCCGGGTGTTTGGAAGGTCGGGGAAGGATGGGGAGATAGTTTCTCCATTCTTGGTTTTAACTTTCCCGAGTGCTTTTAAACCGATGAATATTGGCTCGGGCACTGCGAGGACTTTACCAGAGAAAATCCTGTTTACCTCGACTTCCTGTGCTGCTAGGGTGTCGCCTAGTTGTAGCTTCAGACTTATTGTCCTCAGCCAGAACAAACACGCTGAATAGTAACGTAGAGCTTCACGGGGAAGTTCCTTCGCCACCTGCAGTGTTCGATCATTCCTAAGCTCACCATAGAGTAGGTCCGTAAAATGAGTCCATCCTGTTGCAGACGGAGTGAACCTTAACTCTCTGAGCACGCACGTAAGGCCGGTGTCAGGCTCGAAAGCTGACTCTGAGACGAGAGACTCCTCCGTGGTTTTAATGGATGGTTGTCTCTGCTTGTTCTCGGCCTTGTGGGCTCAGGCTTAGTCGCGGGGACTATTGGTTGCTGAGTCGGGGTAGGCTTCTTCTTGCCTGAAGAGTTCTTGTTCTTCTTACCCTTATTCTGCTTAGCCACGCCTTCTTCCTTCATCTCGACTTGGTTGGAATCCATTGTCAATCAGTAGAAAGAAATAACACTTTAGTTAATTGGGGTTGGTAATCTAACGCACGGCTTGTGGTTTCTTACCTTCACTGTTGTACAGCTTACTCAATATAGGGCGGGTTCCGAATCCGCTAGTTCCATATCGAGCAATTGTTAATTTGGTGTATTTGACAGTTTAGATCAAATGAGTTCAGATTTTTTTTGACATACATTATTAAATTAAATACATACAAGGCAGTAAGAGGCATAATTTGTAAGGATTGAAAATGTGCCCTGCATGACTCCCTATAGGGGAGTCATTGAAAGGTTACGTTAAAATTTACTGTTTGTCGAAACTAGACAATAGTTCCGAGTATTATTTTTATTTCTCTGAGGTTTTGGGGAGGGATCTATCCCCCTCGTTTCCCCCCATGGTTACGCCACTGCTATTGCATAGTTTTCTCTAAAGGTTTTCTCTCTTTCTCTAGTCCCTCCGTCACCAATGGAATTGCCCAATAATAATAGCCAAGTAGCAGGTGTTTCAAAATCAATCTATGTACATTCTCTGCACCCAGACCCCCCCACTCGTTCCCGAGCATGCTTCACAGCCCCTCGGCGTCACCATTTAACAAAATATCGTAACTCTACTTTTTATAAACTTTGTTATTTCAGAAGTGGATAAACTTTTATCAAACTCGTATTTCACTGCAAAAACGCGAATATTGTCGTACACAACTAAACAGTTATTAATGAACCAACGATTCCATGTGTTGCCAAGCTGAGAAAATAATTTGGAATGTCCAACCCATGAAGATCCCCATTGGGAATTAAACATTTTATCATTCCAAACGCCAGTTACATGGTGAAAAGCAAACATCATATTCGACCAACTGACATCTTTTTCGGCAACTCTCATTATTGGGCTAAATCAAAACCTTGATATTTTACGATACGATTTACGTCATTAATTCATCATCGGACGAAGATATCGTATAAATTTCCGGCTCCTCGCAAATATTCTCCGACTCCTCAATCTTGACCGCCATTGGCCATTCCTCATTCGTCATCTCCTTGTCACCTCATGCAGAGGGGACTAGGAGACGATGTTTTAAAACAACCGCAACAGCATCCACAAAATACCTAGATGCAACAGAGCTATAAGGGCCAAAAGGAAATACAAAGAAGCTAGAAAATAACGATTCATAACTCAAATTCACTGCATAGAGAAGACACCAAAACCACAAAAAACACACACTAACAAACTGAAAAGTTTAAAGAGTTTGAACTCGCAACATTCGATTCTACCCCATGGAGACAAATCGTCTCACGTCAACGGGTAAGCAGTATTTCATCAAAATCGTAAAAAAACGAAAATAAACGCTGGGCATTAATTGTAAAAATCAATGCAGATGACACGATGACAATTCCATTGCCATCAAAGTTCTCCTGACGGCAGAGCCGCACGAGACGGAGACCGCCCCTCGCTCAATACAAATGAACGCTTACGTCTACGCAGCAGCATTATTCCTTGCTTCTATCTCTCAGGGGCAGATATTTATCAATAAAAATCTCCTGTACGACATGACTTTTGAAAAGATCGGAGGGTCCATCATGTTTTTTTTACCAATACATCTTCTCAACTGTTTTTTTTTATGCTGTCTAATGCCAAAATATACGCCCTTTGCGGACGGATCCTGGTCGATGATATTCCGTGGCTCATTTGGTTGTACTCCATGTTTTCAGAGAGGAGATAGTTGGTAGGGTTTCCCACTTCCATTCCAACAGTGTTTTTCACGTGACACCATCACGTGGACTACCTTTCGTCTGGCTCCTACCCTGCGATCTATCTGTCATGGGGGGCCCTACCGGGAATAATTTAGAATGGTTGCTGCTTCTAGACATGTCTTAGTCTGTCTCTGTACGAAAAAGGGATGAGGGCTTCAACATTGGCTCTTGATTGGTGGAATCTTTTGACTTCCTGAATGATATCAATAGATGTGCAATATTGTCCCATACACATCCTGTCAGTGCTAATGACAAGAGGAGCTGATGTTTCACCAGTGACTTCCTGATTGGTGAAATTGTGTGACTTCCTGGATGATATCAAAAAGTGTGCTATATTATCCCAAACATATCCAGACAGTGCAAGTGAACTAGAACATTCAATGATGACTTCAGGCATGCAGGAAATTTAGTCGATAGTTGGTGGGTGTGCGAAGTTATTTTTGCTGTGTTTGTGGGTGATTGCATTGTCCATTAGGTTGCGTCCTCCCAACTGTGTTTGAGTTAGGTTAGCTTGTTGTCTGTCTGGTCCTTTGCCAAACCCTTCCATGGTCCATCCTGATATCCCTGAAAAAATGCCCTGACGGACCTCAGTGGCGAGAAGATTGTTAATCCTTCCCTCCTATCCTTTTGTGTAGGGGTTAGTAGATGTGCGTTTCAAACGCAGTTGGGGGATACAGAATATTAGATACAATGTTCCCACCGGCAGCCTCATTCCCACTATGCTAGTTTTCCACACCGGATTCTTTCCTTCGTGTGGAGGAACGTCCTTCCTGCCTGAATTTTCATAGACGTACAATAGCAAGAATGCCCTTAATTCACACAGTTGTAGCATGTACGGGGTGTGTCCTGAAAGTAGTAGGACCGAGTCGAGAACAAAAAATGTATCTCTCGTATAGGTACGTCACTTCAAAAGTCTTCAAAGTAGCCCCCTTGGGCATCGACACAATGCTGCCAGCGAGTTTTCCACGCAGTGTACGCTGCCTGGAAGGCTGACTCCGGGATGTCCTTTACAGCACGCGTCACGGACTTTTGGAGAGCTTACACCGACCCGTGGTGATGACCTTTCGGAGGGGATGGCATGGCTAGATAACCACAGCTCAATCACCACGAAAGAATCCTGAAAAGTAAAGAAGACATCATATGATATATATTTCACTGTACTGCACGCAGTGAACAATCACCTGAACAAACTTTTTATAAAAATGGAGAATCACTCCACAAGAATCATACGTTCCTTTGTGAGTTTTATAAATAAGCCATCCAATTAGTTTTCCACCAACTTTTGACGCCATTCTCCGACCAGTAAAACTTTGAACTGTCTCACGAACAAAATACATGTTACAAAACTCAGATTGGACAAACCCAAAACAACCAATTGTAGAATTATTCTCCAAACATTGCTGATTCAACCCTTGAATCGCTTTCCCGAAAAGAATAGCAACCTCTTCTCCTTCTTTCAACTCATGTAACTCTTGTAGTTGATCAGGTGAATAAGTAATCTGTTCTGATAACCTCTCTGCGACTTTTTCAATCACATCATGGATTCTAAAATTTTTTTCCCCATCTACCCCTTCGTTATCAATAATGTCACACAACTTTCTCTCGACACATTACAGTTTTTCAGCCTGTGCAGAAAGCTCAACATCATGATCCTCAACCTTAGATCTTAGCTCATGTCATTCACGCAAACATTTGGAAATCGATCCGTTTGACTTCAATAAAGCATCGTCAATTTCATTACATTTACCACTTTGCTCAATAGCATCAACAACCACGTTGAAGGATCCATTTTCCAATTGCGCTCTTGAATAATCAGTGACATGATCAGGAAAGATTTCAAACTGTCCCTGATTCTCTAAAAGTACACCTGCTTGATTGATGGCATCGTTTGTTACACTGCTCGGATGAATTTTCTCATCACTTTTCAACAGTCAAAAAAACGTTCTTAGAAGTAGCAAATAGAGTCACATTTTCGTTTTTTAAGTTGGCACTAAGGGATATTTTGTTCGGTTCGCTAATATTCTCCAAGAAAATTACAATGCTCGTCAGCCCCATGTTGCAATAAAGGTGAATTTAACTCCTTTTTTTTCGAAACTAGTTCCGTGCCGTAACTAGGATTATGCTTTGGGGGGGGGGGAGGGGCTTTTGACGCCATTCTCCGACCAGTAAAACTTTGAACTGTCTCATGAACAAAATACGTGTTACAAAACTCAGATTGGACAAACCCAAAGCAACCAATTGTAGAATTCTTCTCCAAACATTGCTGATTTCTGATACAACGCTTGTCAGCCCCATGTTGCAATAAAGGTGAATTTAACTCCTTTTTTTTTCGAAACTAGTTCCGTGCCGTAACTAGGATTATGCTTTGGGGGGGGGGGGGCTTTTGACGCCATTCTCCGACCAGTAAAACTTTGAACTGTCTCGCGAACAAATAACGTGTTACAAAACTCAGATTGGACAAACCCAAAACAACCAATTGTAGAATTCTTCTCCAAACATTGCTGATTGCTGATACAACGCTTGTCAGCCCCATGTTGCAATAAAGGTGAATTTAACTCCTTTTTTTTATAAACTAGTTCCGTGCCGTAACTAGGATTATGCTTTGGGGGGGGGGGGGGGCTTTTGACGCCATTCTCCGACCAGTAAAACTTTGAACTGTCTCGCGAACAAAATAGGTGTTACAAAACTCAGATTGGACAAACCCAAAACAACCAATTGTAGAATTCTTCTCCAAACATTTCTGATTGCTGATACAACGCTTGTCAGCCCCATGTTGCAATAAAGGTGAATTTAACTCCTTTTTTTTCGAAACTAGTTCCGTGCCGTAACTAGGATTATGCTTTGGGGGGGGGGGGGGCTTTTGACGCCATTCTCCGACCAGTAAAACTTTGAACTGTCTCGCGAACAAAATACGTGTTACAAAACTCAGATTGGACAAACCCAAAACAACCAATTGTAGAATTCTTCTCCAAACATTGCTGATTGCAGATACTACGCTTGTCAGCCCCATGTTGCAATAAAGGTGAATTTAACTCCTTTTTTTTCGAAACTAGTTCCGTGCCGTAACTAGGATTATGCTTTGGGGGGGAGGGGGCTTTTGACGCCATTCTCCGACCAGTAAAACTTTGAACTGTCTCACGAACAAAATACGTGTTACAAAACTCAGATTGGACAAACCCAAAGCAACCAATTGTAGAATTCTTCTCCAAACATTGCTGATTGCTGATACAACGCTTGTCAGCCCCATGTTGCAATAAAGGTGAATTTAACTCCTTTTTTTTCGAAACTAGTTCCGTGCCGTAACTAGGATTATGCTTTGGGGGGGGGGGGGGTTAATTTAAACCGCCTGGGATATGTCCAGTCCGGGTGTTTGGAAGGTCGGGGAAGGATGGGGAGATAGTTTCTCCATTCTTGGTTTTAACTTTCCCGAGTGCTTTTAAACCGATGAATATTGGCTCGGACACTGCGAGGACTTTACCAGGGAAAATCCTGTTTACCTCGACTTCCTGTGCTGCTAGGGTGTCGCCTAGTTGTAGCTTCAGACTTATTGTCCTCAGCCAGAACAAGCACGCTGAATAGTAACGTAGAGCTTCACGGGGAAGTTCCTTCGCCGCCTGCAGTGTTCGATCATTCCTAAGCTCACCATAGAGTAGTTCCGTAAAATGAGTCCATCCTGTTGCAGACGGAGTGAACCTTAACTCTCTGAGCACGCACGTAAGGCCGGTGTCAGGCTCGAAAGCTGACTCTGAGACGAGAGACTCCTCCGTGGTTTTAATGGATGGTTGTCTCTGCTTGTTCTCGGCCTTGTGCTGGGGAGGAGCTAAAGCTGGCTCGGGCTTAGTCGCGGGGACTATTGGTTGCTGAGTCGGGGTAGGCTTCTTCTTGCCTGAAGAGTTCTTGTTTCTTCTTACCCTTATTCTGCTTAGCCACGCCTTCTTCCTTCATCTCGACTTGGTTGGAATCCATTGTCAATCAGTAGAAAGAAATAACACTTTAGTTAATTGGGGTTGGTAATCTAACGCACGGCTTGTGGTTTCTTACCTTCACTGTTGTACAGCTTACTCTATATAGGGCGGGTTCCGAATCCGCTAGTTCCATATCGAGCAATTGTTAATTTGGTGTATTTGACAGTTTAGATCAAATGAGTTCAGATTTTTTTTGACATACATTATTAAATTAAATACATACAAGGCAGTAAGAGACATAATTTGTAAGGATTGAAAATGTGCCCTGCATGACTCCCTATAGGGGAGTCATTGAAAGGTTACGTTAAAATTTACTGTTTGTCGAAACTAGTCAATAGTTCTGAGTATTATTTTTATTTCTCTGTGGTTTTGGGGGGGGGGGGGGGGGTCTATCCCCCTCGTTTCCCCCCATTGTATGCCACTGCTATTGCATAGTTTTCTCTAAAGGTTTTCTCTCTTTCTCTAGTCCCTCTGTCACCAATGGAATTGCCCAATAATAATAGCCAAGTACCAGGTGTTTCAAAATCAATGTATGTACACTCTCTGCACCCAGACCCCCCCACTTGTTCCCGAGCGTGCTTTACAGCCACTCGGCGTCACCATTTAACAAAATATCGTAACTCTACTTTTTATAAACTTTGTAATTTCAGAAGTGGATAAACTTTTATCAAACTTGTATTTCACTGCAAAAACGCGGTTATTGTCATACACAACTAAACAGTTATTAATTAACCAACGATTCCATGTGTTGCCAAGCTGAGAAAATAATTTGGAATGTCAAACCCATGAAGATCCCCATTGGTAATCAAACATTTTATCATCCCAAACGCCAGTTACATGGTGAAAAGCAAACATCATATTCGACCAACTGACATCTTTTTCGGTACTCTCATTATTGGGCTAAATCAAAACCTTGATATTTTACGATACGATTTACGTCGTTTATTCGTCATCGGATGACGATATTGTATAAATTTCCTCCTCCTCGCAAATATTCTCCGACTCCTCAATCTTGACCGCCATTGGCCATTCCTCATTCGTCATCTCCTAGTCACCTCATGCAGAGGGGACTAGGAGACGACGTTTTAAAACAACCGCAACAGCGTCCACAAAATACCTAGATGCAACAGAGCTGTACAGGCCAAAAGGAAATACAAAGAAGCTACAAAATAGCGATTCATAACTCTAATTCACTGCATAGAGAAGACACCAAAACCCCAAAAAACACACACTAACAAACTGAAAAGTTTAAAAGAGTTTGAACTCGCAACATTTGATTCTATCCCATGGAGACAAATCGTCTCACGTCAACGGGTAGGCAGTATTTCATCAAAATCGTAAAGGAACGAAAATAAATGCGGGGCATTTATTGTAAAAATCAATGCAGATGACACGATGACAATTCCATTGCCATCAAAGTTCTCCTGACGGCAGAGCCGCACGAGACGGAGACCGCCCCTCGCTCAATACAAATGAACGCTTATGTCTAATCCACCGTATTCTCTCGAGACGTGATCCGTGGTATATTATACTTATATTTTTACTGACAAATTGTTCCGTTTTAGGATTGCTAAAAATATAATACAAGTTTGGAAATAGTTGAGCATTTAAAAACAATTAAACGAAACAATAAAAATAGCATTGCAACATTTGATGAATTTTTGTTTTGTTGTGGTTTTCTTTTTCCAGACCACGCACGTCACTGGTAGTGCAGCAAGAATTGCGCGTCACTGGATAATGGTTAAAGATACCAAATTATTCGTTTTCATTCTTGTAGTTTCAGTCAAAATAAGGCACATTCAAGAATTTAGTTTCACAAAATTTGTTTTATAAGGGTCATGAGGCAAAAAGCTGGGCCTTAGAGACCGATCCGGTTTACTCTTAAGGCCCTGATCGAGTGGGGGCTGAGCAAGGGACCCCCGGGGTTCATATACCCCTTCAGACGGTGGGTCGGCCGTCGCCGATGCAACCTAGTATGTCCATCGCGACAGTGTATGTTCCCCGCAACATTTTATCCTAAGCCGCCCTCAGACGGCGCTGCGGGTTGGGTGACGCCGACGCAGCAACCATGTCCTCGCTACAACGTCACTGGTTAAGGTTTAACTCGTTATGGAAAAAATTTCTATTCTATTTGTGTCTCTGTTCCTGAAATTGTATAGCCAGTAAATGTGAGGGAGAAAAAAGAAAGATTTTCATTCATCAAAAGAGCTCACATAGTAAACACAAAATTACTCACAACTCCAATTTAAGATTTCTGATTTTTCCATTGCCATTGCCATTTTCACGTCCACTTCCCACGAGGGCATGTTAACGAGGGAGCATCCGCGTTCCCTTGTTCACTTAACCTTCATTCCCTTGCGCCCTCAACCGATTGGATCCACCCTTGCTGTCGTCACATCCGTAAGTTGACGAATGAAAAGTGCACGTAGGGTGAATAATTGCGAATTGGAAAACGGCCATAGAATTGTTTTTACATCTCAGCGTAATGTAATCCAATCGGTGCCTTCCACTTCGATTTATGATACGCGAGCACCAAACACACTTCAAGCATATCGCAAGCATGCGCAAGGGTAGCAAGGTTGCAAACTACCCTGCAAGGTGGGTGCGTAGTCTCTTATCTTCTTCCTCCAGTCCATCTTCAGCACACCTCTGGTGACTGAATATAGTTTTTAATAAATCTCCCCCATAATTTATCCATCCTCGCCTATTTCGTCGCTTCTCTACCAAGTCCACTAATGTCTCCATTTCCTCCTCGACGTGATGATATTCCCTCTTCATCCTGTCTAATGCCAAAATATTCCCCCGGCTATAACTCTGCCGAACTCGCCAAAATGGAAACTCTGATGGAATAGTTTTTGGGTTCTCACTTTTGGGTATTACATATTCAGTTGGAATAATAATAGATTAAAAAATTCACCAATTAACCTCTCGATTAATTTGTTTTTAGACTGCCTTGCATTGTCGGGGAGGTTGGACCCGATTCTCCTGTGCGCCTACTCCTGAAGGACCTGGTTGTGGCTCTTGGGGCACCTCAGGAGGAGCGGGTCGTATTAGTTTGGGCCTATCGCGCGTGCTTCCTCAACCTTGGCGTTGATCTCCGCTGCCGTCAGGGCTTGGATTGGGAATTGACCTTGTTGTACAATTGCGGAAGACGGTACAAATGGCGCGCATGTAGCCTCGAACGCATCGCTGTAGTCCGGATAACTTTGGATTTTTGCGCGACTGAAATGGGGAGATCTGGCGACCGTGCTTCTTCCGAGCACATTTGTGACATAGCTCCCCAGCCTCCCCGTGCAATCTTCCGCTTCAGCATCGGCGAACTGGGGAACTTCACCATCGTAGAGGTATCTGGCCCCTATGTGCTAGGCAGCGGGGCTGGCACTGACAACAGCAGATCTCTCCATGACACCTCTAAAAGGCCCTGAGTCGCCGATATAAGCTACTATATCGCTGTTCTGTACACGACGGAATGCGGCGTGGGGTACTGCATTTCGATGCGTTCCAGCTGGCATGGAAGTCACGCGGAGCTGGATGTCTTTGCCGGGTGTGAGCTCATTGGCACCTGAGAAGGCGATCCTGACAGTGACCTTCACGTTTCGGACGCCGCAGACCGAAAGGATGTATTTCGTGCTCGCCCAGTGTCCCATAGTGTGGATGATGTTTGCCTGCGCCTGTTGCCCCATTTCACGTACTGATGGGACTGTTTGAACCACCTTTGACACATACCCAATTAACAGATGGTGCACTTTTGGGTAATAATAATGATAATAATAATATTTATATGCATGGAGATCTTGGTATATACATGTTCCATGATATACAGCTCGTCAATGTTTAGTTACAAAAAAAGACATTTAAGGATATAATAATAAACATTACCCATACAGAACATATTTACACAGTTTAATATTTGTCAATAGAATAAAATAAATGTATCAAAAAGAACTCTTTCACCTTAAATTTAAAACTAGACATTTTTTGCAAGCTCTTAATGTTTCTAGGAAGCTTGTTATATAGTAGTAGTCCCATGTTGAGGGGGGAAAAGCTGGTTTTACTGGTTCTGATGAACTTTACATATAAATTGCTAGATTTCCTGGTGTAGTGGTCGTGAATACTATCGTTGGTAGCATACAGACCAAGATTGCGTTTAGCACAGATGATTGTACTCAACATGTAAACACACGGAATTGGGAGAATGGAGAGTTTCTTGAAAAGAGGGCAACATGGAGCTCTAAGGGGTGCACTACACATGTTATAATTGCAGGGGTATTACATGTTCATTTGGAATAATAATAATGCTTTATTTGCCAAGATAGGTCAGATACATAAAAAGAAAACCGATATATGGTACGTCAGAAAAAAGAGGAATTTAGATACATGTTACATGGATTAAAAAAAATAAATATTAAAAACACAGACAATTTTACATAAGAATGGCATGAACTGTACATGGAAATGGAAATACTTTAAGACTCGTAGGAGTCATCGCTCATAAATTCATTTACAGAGTAATATTCCAGTAAAAAGTCTTTAAGTTTTACCTTGAGGAGACTGGCACTTTGCATATTTTTCAATTTCTTGGGAAAAGAGCAGACAATTGGTGAGACAATAAAATGAAAACTAGTTTGATAGAAAGAAAACACCACTGGTGTCAAAACTGACCTCAGATGCACTGAGAGTTCCATCGTCTTCTACCTTCATCCATTGTGCCGTTCCAGACTCAATAAACTTTCCCTGCTTCTCTATCTTCTCTAACAAACTTCGGGTCAAGCTCTTGAGCTCAGCTGTCATTTCCTGCTCGTTCAATGCTGTTCCACCGATGACATCCATTTGTGAGTGCATCTCTGTGAAAAATTTGTCTGCCAAAGTGATCTTACTTTTCCCTGAGAATGCACTAGCCCCGATAATCTGCTGAGTGCCAGATGAAATCAAGGAAGTCTGATTGGCACCAGCCATCTTGGAGAAGTATTTAAATGGTATAAGTTTTATCACCTTTTGAACTGCGCTCCCTGTCCTTTGAAACCCAATTCCAAGATCCTTTCTTTTCAAAAATTCCACGTTCGTGATCGCCCTCAATATCCCTAAGTCTTCTTTGTACGTTCCAAACATACAGTGGAACACGATTTGTGAAGCAACGGCGGGGTAGAAATTTGACTGCAAAGACCACTCTCTGTTTAACATTAAGTGGTACCAAGTGTGTGCCTTTGTTCCGGAAACATTTATGTCATTCTTTAGTACCTTATTGTCGAACTCCAGACAAATCAGAGCATTGATTGGGAAGAAAATTCTAGTCTGAGCTCTTGTCCCGACAATCAGACATAAATCTGCTAACGCGGTTATCATTCCTGTCACAGGTTTTATGGACTTAGCTCTCTCAATCAATGAAATTATATGACGTGAGTTTGGAATTTGTGCGAAAGCTCTCTCCGCTGCGGCCTTCCATTTCAACTGATATTTGCCAGTGGTTCGCAACATCAGCAGGATCGAGGTGAAAGCTCCCAAACTCTGCGCCATAGAAGCCCTTTTCTCCGGCGGGTATGTGACTCCTTCCAGCATAATGTGATGGCGACCGCCCAATCCACATTCGGAAACTAATACTTCCTTGTCCTTGGAGATCGGCATCTTCGAGTGTCCAATTCGTAATTCCTTCATTCTTAGGCCAAAACCATTGAAGAATGAGATGTATGGCAGGATAGTGCCCCAACAACATTCAGGATTGCCCGGATCCACAACATTCAACGGAAGTCCCGCTTCTTTACAAACTGCCTCAAAGACTGCCCTTAATTCAACAAGGCTAATCTTTTGATTCATGTATTCAAAACCTTCAACAGCCTTTGTTTCAAGAGATGTCACCTGCCCTTGATAGGCGAGTTTTACAACTTAGGCTGTTGTGAAGAGTGCACTTGATAGTTTGATGCCAAAAGTCAAGTCCACTTTAAGATACTCTTCTCTTTTATCTGTCAGCTTGCCCGCCATTTGACTCGACACTGTTGTAAAAAATCTGAAAAGCGCATAGAGGCAACGGCCTTTCATTTGTTCGTCTAATGGGATGTTTCTCCGCTTACTTTCAGAGACTTCAGTTGCTTCATCACCAACGCTGACAAGTTTTCTTTTCAATGCTCTGTTGGCCTGAGTTGCCTCTACTTCTGCTGGACGATCCTCACCTGTTTCCATCTGGGTAGACATACTGGGTACTGCGTCCATTTTATCAGAATTATTTCCGTTTTTCATGCTTTCAATATAAGTAGGATTTGTTATTACTACCGATCAATTTGAGTAGTTTATTGTAGTATTGTACTTTAATAGTTTATAGTAAATTCTGATTCCCATTTCATTTGGGCCACATTTCAACCTTTCGGTTCTTATACAGGAACAATGGTGGTCATTTTTCTTTCTTGTGTTATAAGAATGGATATCAGAATTAGTGGAGAACTGAATCAGGTTTTTTATAACATGTGAAATAAGCTGAAGTAAATATATGCAGGGGAGTGGGAGGATTTTTAAGAAATGGAAAATGGGCTTGGAGGGAGATATTTAATTTGATGGAAAGTAATGATTCTTATAATTCGTTTTTGCAATTTGAAAATTTCACCAAGGTGATGGGATGCATCCCAGAACAGTGGAATAAACACACAAAATGGAAACTGTGATGGAATAGCTTTTAGGATGAGATTTTTAGGATTTCCTAAAAGTTTCCGCAGTGTTCCAAATACCTTGGCGAGCGTGCATTTCGGTCTGGTTTCTAATGAGAATACCGGCAAGTTCTGGAGAATTATAATAGTTATCCATGGCAAAACGCAGTAACCCATTGCTAGTAATGATAATAATGATAATAATAAATTTATTGTTCTAGGACCTTGTCCTATGGAATATATCGCATTTTAAAAATACGTCTCAGCAGTGGTCAACAAAGCAAAAGTGAAAATACAATTTTACAGTATTAATGATATTTAGTATTACAGTATTTTAATAACAATTATATTTTTCAAGTAAATAAGCAAACATTTTCATTTTGAATTGATTTACAGTGTTACAGGTCCGATATTTAATTCCATATTCCTATGGCAGAGTTTAAGGTTGACAATTGGTACACTGTAGTTCGGCAATTTGGAATTTTAAATTGTCTTCTAGCTATTACTATTCTACACATTTCACTCTGGTGAGGTATAATCATTTTGTAAAGATAATCAGGTGTTTTGGATGACAAGATTTTATGTACAAACACAGATAGCAGGAATTTAGTTTTCTAGAAGTTTGTAATGGCCGCATGAGTGAAAGTACAATACGTGTTGACGCAGGTAAATGGCTGTACTCCTCTGCGAGCTTTGTACCTTTTCCTGTGTAAATTATACTGGATCAAATATAACCAGTGTCTGCCTCACTAAGCATGAATCTCTTTAAGCCAAAATAAGGTCTTTTCATGGGCAGATATTTATCAATAAAAATCTCCTGTACGACATGACTTTTGAAAAGATCGGAGGGTGCATCATGTTTTTTTTACCAATACATCTCCTCAACTGTTTTTTTTAATGCTGTCTAATGCCAAAATATACGCCCTTTGCGGAGGGATCCTGGTCGATGATATTCCATGGCTCATTTGGTTGTACTCCATGTTTTCAGGGAAGAGATAGTTGGTAGGGTTTCCCACTTCCATTCCAACTGTGTTTTTCACGTGACACCGTCACGTGGACTACCTTTCGTCTGGCTCCTACCCTGCGACCTATCTGTCATGGGGGGCCCTACCGGGAATAATTTAGAATGGTTGCTGCTGCTAGACATGTCTTAGTCGGTCTCCATATGAAAAAGAGCTGAGGGCTTCGACATTGGCTCTTGATTGGTGGAATCTTTTTACTTCCTGAATGATATGAATAGTTGTGCTATATTGTCCCATACACATCCTATCAGTGCTAATGACAAGAAGAGCTGATGTTTCACCAGTGACTTCCTGATTGGTGAAATTGTGTGACTTCCTGGATGATATAAAAAAGTGTGCTATATTATCCCAAACATATCCAGCCAGTGCAAGTGAACTAGAACATTCAATGATGACTTTAGGCATGCAGGAAATTTAGTCGATAGTTGGTGGGTGTGCGAAGTTATTTTTTCTGTGTTTGTGGGTGATTGCATTGTCCATTAGGTTGCGTCCTCCCAACTGTGTTTGAGTTAGGTTAGCTTGTTGTCTGTCTGGTCCTTTGCCAAACCCTTCCATGGTCCATCCTGATATCCCTGAAAAAATGCCCTGACGGACCTCAGTGGCGAGAAGATTGTTAATCCTTCCCTCCTATCCTTTTGTGTAGGGGTTAGTAGATGTGCGTTTCAAACGCAGTTGGGGGATACAGAATATTAGATACAATGTTCCCACCGGCAGCCTCATTCTCACGATGCTAGTTTTCCACACCGGATTCTTTCCTTCGTGTGGAGGAATGTCCTTCCTGCCTGAATATTCATAGACGTACAATAGCAAGAATGCCCTTAATTCACACAGTTGTAGCATGTACAAGGTGTGTCCTGAAAGTAGTAGGACTGAGTCGAGAACAAAAAAAGTATCTCACGTATAGGTGCGTCACTTCAAAAGTCTTCAAAGTAGCCCCCTTGGGCATCGACACAACGCTGCCAGCGAGTTTTCCTCGCAGTGTACGCTGCCTGGAAGGCTGACTCCGGGATGTCCTTTACAGCACGCGTCACGGACTTTTGGAGAGCTTACACCGACCCGTGGTGACGACCTTTCGGAGGGGATGGCATGGCTAGATAACCACAGCTCAATCACCACGAAAGAATCCTGAAAAGTAAAGAAGCCATCATATGATATATATTTCACTGTATTGAGTTTTCCATCATGTCGGCATTGCTGCAACTTCTCGGTAGAGTCAAGTAGTATTTTTAAACATACTTCCATCATATGAATAAAAAATATATTTCACTGAATGAGGAATCGCGTCATGTCTGATTAGGTGTGACTTCTCAGGAGAAATTCTTAAGTATTCATTAAAATACTTCCAACATCTGACATATTAATATGTTTCATTGTTTTGAGAATTCCATCATGACTAAATAGCTGGGACTCTTGTAGTTCCTAATTAGTATTTATAAATATACTTCCATCATCTGATGTAAATATATATTTCACTGAATGAAGAATTCGGTCATGTCAGATTAGCTGCGACTCCTCAGGAGAAATTGTTAAGTATTTATAAAAATACTTCGAACATCTGATATAATAATATTTTTTACTGTTTTGAGAATTCCATCATGTCTTAATAGCTGCGTCTCCTTCGCAGTGCCTAATTTGTATTTATAAATATACTTCCGTCATCTGATCATCGTGTCGCATCCCGACGCCTTCGCCAGGACGTAATGACAATCGCGAGTCGCAAGAGTCGAGTGGCTGCCTCCTGACTCGCGGGTGTGGTTGAGAATCAGGGAAAATGAATAAAATTCCCGCTGGATACTAGTGAGGTTATTTATTTGAAGGAAAATACAAGTCCCCTCTAATTAGTCCAGCTCGTCGAGACGCCGGAAAACCCGGCCCGGCCGTATTCTCTCTCTGGAGAGAACTGGCGACACATCCTCCTCTTGCGTAGATTGTGTCCCAATCGCACCTCCCACCACTCTCGACTTTGCTCCCCCAAAAGGCCAAAAGGCTCTGCGCTTCATACAGCCGTCATGATGTTGATGACAGAACCCACCGCCCCCCAAAGGCAGGCACGACCACAAACAGGGCCATGTGGGGGTGCAACAATCGTCATCCAAAAGCAAATTTAACGCCTGTTACATGGTGAAAAGGAAACATCATATTCGACCAACTGACATCTTCTTCGGCAACTCTCATTATTGTACTAAATCGAAACCTTGATATTTTACGATACAATTTACGTCGTTTATTCATCATCGGACGACGATATCGTATAAATTTCCTCCTCGCAAATATTCTCCGACTCCTCAATCTTGACCGCCGGTATTAAACGCGCCTTTTCTTCAAAATAGGCGCCATTGCACTGTACAACCTCTAACCTACACAAAAGAGTATCATCATATATTTTAAAATCATTGCTTACAAATATTACTGGCTGTCGCCATGTCACAACCTGACCAGAAGTGAAATTTTGTGGAGCACGAAATGGCAATGCTTCCAAAAGCCGTTTTAACATACTAATACAATAATATTGAATATCAAATTCTTCAAATATAATTACTTTATGGAAATTTACATCAAGATCACCAAAAGCAAATTTACCAACGTCGGGGTAATAAGCAAACTTCATATTTTCGCGCCCGATTAAACGACTTACAAAGCTACTTTTACCGCAATTCTTTTCTCCGTACAAATATAATTTTTTTGTTTGTGGTACTAACCTTTTATTTTGAAGTTCCACCAAAGCGCACACCTATCTGCCCACTCGCAATGTGATAAACTATATTCCTTAAAGTATTTAAAATCAGGAACCTCCTCCTTCTTGAACGATTTATAAAAATTTTCAAAAAACTTATAATTATTACGGTGCTGGAAAATAAAAGGATCAGAATACTTAAAACTAACTCTTGAACACCAAACATGACTTTGGTAAAATAAATTTAACTTTGATACACTCACATTTGTCAATAAATGCTTATCTTCTTTAGAGCAGTATTTCAAAGTATTGCGTTCAGAGCGACACTTCTGAACATCCAAAAGATACTGTTTGTCAAATAAACAGTCAAATTAGTTCACTAAATCACTAAGTAGCCACTTGTCAATTGTTTTTAAGAATACAGGTAAGTGAGACAACACACCAGTACGTCCGTCACTTTCTAAATAGACCAACCAACTGACACAAGCTCAATGTCGACACTTCTGAACATCCAAATGATACTGTTTGTCAAATAAACAGTCAAAATAGTTCACTAAATCACTAAGTAGCCACTGGTCCATTGTTTTTAAGAATACATGTAAGTGAGACAACACACCAGTACGTCCGTCACTTTCTAAGCAGACCAACCAACTGACAAAAGGAGGCAAACTATCACGCACATCCTCGCGAATACCATCATACACTTCTGGAGGGGTCAATCTGATTAAAAATAAATTGCTAGCTCTACAAAGTCCCATGATGATTTTGTGCATTCTTCCAGGTTCGTACCTGATAGAGAATGTGTCTGAGAGAAATGAGGGAGGGTAATGGAAGGGAGCAGCGACCATTCCGCTGGAATGAGACGCCGAATGGATAAGGTGGGATTGGCCGAGGATAAACAGGGGAAATTGGGAGCGACGACGCTACCGTTGTAAGACAGGCGGCAGTCGCAGGGAAGGGTAATACGGAAAGAACCCTTTCTCTCAGCACCCCACTCACTCCACCGAGCCGCGTCACAGTGTATCACAGCGTCGGGAGGAGGATGGGTGATTAAAAAGGTGGCCGGGCCTAATGATATGACCCGGGTCTCCGATGATCGTCGACAATGTAGTGGGCAGACCTGGGCCGCGTCTTCTGCCGTCCCTCCAAGGGCGACCAACTTCGCAAACTTGGCGGGAATGGACTCGTTCTCTCTTACCGATTCGAGAGAACACAATTCATCTCGATAAGGGTTGCACTGTAGGCTGCCCAATTTCACACCCTCTGTGGTGCGTATCAGGGCCAATTCTGCAGCAGGGGCCGTGATTTGACAAGTGAAATCGCCGTAGGCAAAGGGGTTTGGAATAAATGAGAGTAGCGATACCGACGTGGTGTTAGCTTTAGCCAGCGGTATCACAAGGAATAGGTATAAGGATGAAGGTGAGAGTAAGCAGTCTACTAGAGGTAAGATGTAGTATCTGGAAAAATGTTGAATCGCCAGCTCCCAGCCTCGGTTGTGGACAGAGCGTTGCAAAGAAAGTAACTCAGTTCGGAGTCTGTCCACATTTACTACCGAGGGACTCAGCCTACGAGTTTGACACATGGCCAAAACGTCCATTTGGGCCGCTATGGTGGATGTGACGAGGGTTAGTAGTCCGAAGTCGGGCTCTTCTCCCAAGGCAGGCGTATACACTGGTGTGCAAGGCGCCGAGAGATTTCTGACACCCCCCCATCAAAGCCAAATCATTCTCCAGCTCCCTCGCTTCTTCCGCTGAGATTATCATTCGTTTGGAATGTCTGCGTGTTGGAAGCGTGAAGGTATTGACCATAGCGCCTCCATCCGTGGCCAGGGGTGATTCCGACAGGGATTCGAACCAGTACCGTCTGTCCCAATCGCGAAGAGCAGAGTCGACCGCGAGCCGTGGAAGGCTACATACTGGCCGATGGTCCGCTTTCCTGCAAGCCCGTCCAACCATTTCCCGCAGCAGCTGAAGCTGATAGCCGGGGTTGAAATCCCACCGAAACGCCAGGGCAATTGCTGTCTCGTAAATAGTGATGTTTGGGAGGGGACGGAGGTAAGCGCCGGCTGTGAGATCGACGTGGGGCGATCGGCTGCCTGGCTTCGGCGAGCCGCTAGAGGGCGTGGTCAGCAATATAGCAGCCACTAGGAGGCGCACGCCTTTCCCCTCTCACAGGCTAGAGTCTTCCGAGGCGTCATGATCACAGAGGACATGACAAGCGGCCTGTTAAGGACACAAGCAAATCCAAGGAGACGTTTAGTCTGAATTCATGCGTCCAATAAACGAGTAAAAATAACAAAAATAATGAAAACATACCAGTGTTTAAATTTGGCTGGCAACAGGAAATGCTAGAAGCCAGAAGAGAGTCGACTATTTTAAAAATGGCTGCCTTCCTTTCGAAGACACGCCCACAAGAGATCAAAGGGATGGTGGTTTCATAGAGCGTGACGTTCGGCAACTGCCGGAACAAGGCTCCAGCTGTTATATCCACCGCAACTTCCTTTGTGCCCTCCGTCCGGATTACTCTGCCAATGACTAATAGTAGCAAATTATAAAGATGTAACTTCATTGTCTTCGTTTGTCGCATTTTCCTTCCACTCCGCGAGCGCGACAGTGGCTTCCACTTCAGAGAGCTTCAAGGAAAAAGAAAGTGGTTGATCAGGCCACCCCTTAAATACCTCGTATTAATGCTAAAAATTCACTTAAAACTACAAAATTGATACTAATTTTTTTCTCTAACTAATCTAGGTTGGCTCCTGCGGATATATCCACCGGAACGTTCTTGGTGCCGTCCGTGTGGATCACTCTGCCGATGACTGATAGTAGAAGATTATACAGATGTAACTTCATTATCTCCTTCGCCTGCACGCATTTTCTTTCCACTCTGCAAGGGCGACAGCAGCCTCCACTCCTGAGAGCGTTGATCCTGGTATGCCTCCCATCCTCAGGATATCGTCGATCTCCTGGCCCATGGGATCCTCACACTCCCCCACGAAGGGTGTTGCTCGGCGAATAGGGATAGCGCTGTTACCCGGAAATAACAATTGGCAGCTCCTTAGCTCAATCACTGGTCCGGCTCTTTGAAGGAAATCCAGACCCAATTGAAGGGGCAAGCTTGGATTCCAAACAACGTGGCCCCATGGATTGAATCTTTGACTTCCCAGTTCTAAGGGAATTATTTCCGTCGAGTTTTCCCTCCTATTCCCTAGGAGGATCCTTGCGTCCACCCATGTGTATTCACTACATGGGAGGACCTTAATCTGATGGCTGAGTACTCCACATACTATCCCGGACACCGTCAATGTGTCGAGGAAGGTGATCGGTTGGCTGGGGTATCCTTCTGCATTTGGCCATTCGGGGCAATCTCCAGGGGTGTGCCCTTTTTCCCTGCAAATTCCAAACTTTCCAAGATCCGCCATTTCTTGGCTCCGATTTCGACCGTTATCTCCGGTATCACCGTTGGTCCTTTAAATGTTACCCGGCGACTCCACCAAATGTCGCATCCCTCGGGCGACCAGGACCCTCGAAAACGGGTTCGCGGACCGTCCGGGGTACAACCGGGGAAGCTCGGGAGGAATCTGAAGCCAGACTTTCAAACTCATAACGGTTTTATTGCCGTCACAGGTTGAAGTCTCTCTCTCTGTCAATGTGTAATCACTACGTGGGAGAACCTTAATGTGATGGCTTAGTACCCCACATACTCTCCTGAATACTGTCAGCGTGTCGGGAAAGGTGATCGGTGGACTGGGGTATCCTTCCGCAGTTGGCAATTCGGGGTACTCTCCAGGTGTGTGCCCTCTTTCCCTGCAAATTATATATATCTCTGTTTTGAGAATTGCATCATGTCTGCATAGCTGCGACTTCTCGGTAGAGTCTAAGTAGAGTTTTTAAACATACTTCCATCATATGAATCTAAAATATATTTCACTGTATGGAGAATTCCGTCATGTCTGATTAGCTGCGACTCCTCGGGGGAAATTAAGTATTTATAAAAATAATTCCATAATTTGATATAATTATATATTTCGCTGTTTTGAGTATTCCATCATGTCTGAACAGCTGCGACTTAGCTGCGACTCCTCGGGAGAAATTAAGTATTTATAAAAATAGTTCCATCATCTGATATAATTATATGTTTCATTTTTTGAGAATTCCAACCAGTACAGTCTTACCCAATCAGGATGGGCCGACTCATCGGCAATCCGGGGAAGGCTGCATACCGGTCGATGATCCGCCTTCTTACAATCCCTTTCCTACCATCTCCTTCTGCAGCTGAAGCTGATAGCGGGAATGAAATCCCCGCGGAATGCCAGGGCAATTGCTGTTTCGTATGTAGTTATGTTGGGAAGAAGTCGTAGGTGTGCGCCGGCGGTGAGGTCAACATGGGGTGACCGGATACCGGGTTTCGGCGCTCCTTTTTGTGGGCGTGGTCAGCGACAACGCAGCCACGAGGAAGAGGCGCACGCCTCTCTCCTTCTCGCAGTGTGAGGAAATCGTGACTCCGATAGTGGCCGGAGGTCGCGAAAGAGTGTGGAATTTGATGGGCGAAGGTTGTAAAAGACAATAATATGGGGATATGCCCCTAGCAACACGGCGGTACGTGTCAGTATCACGTGGTTAGTATACAGGGAGAAGAGGATAGGGTATTTCTCTTCAAAGCAATCGTTATCCTTATATTGTTCTGTACTCTTTGATAATTAAAGGGATGCAAGCTTCGATGTGAGATTATTTTGCTCTGTGCTACCCATTCAATCAACGAGTGGCACGAAATCAAAGCTAATTTTTCTAAAATTCTTCCACTATTCTTTCAAATAGTGTGGAGATTAAATAGCATATATTTCTTGGATATTAAGAATAATTCACTGTTGTCTGGGCAAGCAACGGCAATATCACGTTGTTAGTGTAGAGAGAAAGGAGGATAGGGTCTTGCTCTTCAAAGCAATCGTTATCCTTACATTGTTCTTAATTCTTTGATAATTTTAAGGACGCAAGCTTTGAATTATCGAAGGTGTGCAAGCTTCGATGCGAGATTATTTTGCTGCATGCTACCCCTTCAACCAGTGAGTAACACGCTATCACATCAAATTCAATTACACAAAAATTCTTCCTCTATTCTTTCAAATAATGTGGAAATTGAAGTGCATACATTTCTTGGGTATGATGAGAAATTCACTGTTGTCTTGGCAAGCAACAGCAATATCACGTTGTTATTGTATAGAGACAGGAGGATAGGGTCTTGCTCTTGAAAGCATACGTTATCCTTATATTGTTCTCTATTCTTAGATAATGTTAGAGACAATAGCTTTGAATTATCGAAGGTGTGCAAGCGTCAATGTGAGATTAGTTTGTTATCTGCCACCCCTTCAACCAGTGAGTAACACGCCATCAAATCAAATTCAATTACCCAAAAATTCTTCCTCTATTCTTTCAAATAATGTGGAGATTGAAGTGAATATATTTGTTTGATATGGAGAGAAATTCCCTCTAGCCTTGGCAAGCAACAGCAATATCACGTGGTTAGTGTACAAAGAGAGGAGGATAGGGTCTTGCTCTTCAAAGCAATCGGTATCCTTATATTTTTCTGTATTCTGTTATGAAATCAGGGACACAAGCTACTGTCAGAGGTCTGGAGATGTCCGAATCCAGTGGTTGGCACGAGCATGTGTGAGAATTGAAGGCAAAAAGATGAAACATGTGCTGCTTTGTATTCCAAACCTGTAAAATGTGTACCGATATATTTTCGTGTCATCACGTGTAGAGCTGCACAAAGGGCGACTCAGATTTTGGATCTTGACTGACTTTATTGCCAACTCATACCCGTTCATCCTGATATTTTGACTCACCATCGTTACTTTTTCCTGAAAGTTCTCACGCCACTCATCATTGCGTCCAACCTTTATTTTGACATGAACAAGGAATGTTAGTTTGGGCCCGAATAATCTCTATCACTTCTGGTCGTCCAATGTTCTTCCGCACAGATCTGGCTATGTCTATATCCCATTTTCCTCCTACTGTTAGAATTACGACAACAACTGGTCCGTCAGAGGAAGTACAGGGAACAGAATTAAAAGAGTTTGCGCTTTTGAGACGAGTGAGTTTTGATACTTTTGGGGTGTCAGATGTGGGATCTCGACTGACGTTTAGGAATTCCGTACTGCGAAGGTTAACCTCTTGTAGGGTCAGTATTTGTGAACATTATAAAAATACTTAATACAGATTGATTTTCTTCTTTCAAATGTTGTATTTTTATCGCTTTCGACTCATTGGACTTAACTTCAGCCAGTTGATGAGAAGCCTTATGCGTCAAGAACCTTGGAAAAATTAGAAAATTACGTAACAACATCGGAGTCGAATATCTTTGAATGCTAACATACATAACAACTCCTCACCTCTCAATACAGACATACATAACGACTCCTCTCCCTTTTAGTAATACTGGCACACTAATTATAAAAAAATATGAAGTCAATTCATTCACAAATTATCAAAATTATTAAATCAAATCATTTACTCCATACCTCACCCTTTTTCAGGAGTCGCTAATGTCACACTTAAACCATCAGTCAGTCACTCGGCACATTACTAGGCATAATCCTCCGAGTAACCTGGCACTTTCCTTGCTCTAAGAGGAAACCCTCACATAGCCCTCTAATTAGGACTCTGAATTGGGCAAATCTTTTGACCTGCTGACTGATATCGATAAATTTGCAATATGTAAGACTCCCGATACTCAAAAAGGTGTCGCCGATCAATTGGCTGGGATTTCGGGAAGGAAACTCAGATACTCCTGAGAGATGTCTTTTTATTCACCCGTTTATTTTACATCATTCGCCGTGCCCCGACGCAACGCCGGAGCCCCCCTCTGCCGACCCTCACCTCCTGCTCCCTTCCCCATCCTCAGTCATCGTTTTTATTGTGTTCCATCCAGCCCTGCATTTTCCCACGGGAGGATGGGAGGAGGCCTCAGGGAGCGAGAGTAAGGCACAGAAAGACAGCACAGAGGAAACTCTCAAACTTATGGAAAAAGAACTACAATTTACAGATCAAAAGAAAAACATGATATTTCAATCATGTTCAAGGCCGAGCCACATACAGGCACTGTCCATCCATTTATCTGCACACGTATATTCGAAGTGCAATTATTGGTTATTGTGCCATGGCGACACATTGATCTTGAGCCTGTGATTGGAAGACCGGCCTACAAAGTGTTCATTAACCCTGACGAAAAATCAGACACTTCTTTACTTTCCTACCTCACCGCTCCCTCCATTTTGCCACTCCCAACCTTAAGCTTCACCTAAATTTTGATATCGATAGGGGACGTCATGAAAAATAGCACTTTCATTGCTACGTGTGAATTCACAGCGCCTGTCGCGGTTGATAAATTTTTAGTTAATTTTCGGGCGTTGATTGTCACGTCATCAATATTTCTGGCTAAAATGGCTCATCAACAGACAGTGAATTTGACAATATTTAGACCGTGAAATCCTGGAAAAACCGTGAATTTTATGAATTAGTTAGAGTGGGAGCCCTGAGAGGGAATAAGTAATGTATGACGGCCAACGACGAGCATCAACTGTGGATAACCTTGATACAGCCGCGAGGACCGCCCGCGGATTTCCCCTAATAAATTCAACCAGTCTCTGCTCGTTAAAGAATCTTAAGTGAACTAATTCGTTGCAGCACACTAGGTGAGAGTGCTGAGAAGCGGGCCAAACGATCAATACGTCTTCTTTTGACATCCGCTCGGGCTGTAGCCATCTCTTGATTTGACTCTTCGCAGAGACAGGAACTCATGGCTCATGGAAGGAACATGAAGGAGAGTGTAGGGAATGGGTGGTGGACATGGGAGCGAAAGTTGAGTCTGCTTTTCTGTCACGTACACTATGTTGATCCAAACACGTCCAGCCGGTGCAAAAGAAATGATGGACTGGAAACACTCAATGATGCTTTCAGGTATATGGGAAATTTAGTCGATAAGTGCTCTCTATTCACTAGGAGACTTAATAGTCTCATAGTTTGAGGGTGTGCGAAGTTATTTTAACCGTGTTTGTGGTTGATAGCACTGTGCATTTGTTAACGTCCTTCCTGCTGTGTTTGAGTTAGGTTAGCTTGTCGTCTGTCTGGTCCTTTGCCAAACCCTTCCATGGTCCATCCTGATATCCCTGAAAAAATGCCCTGACGGACCTCAGTGGCGAGAAGATTAATAAACCTTCCCTCTTATCCTTTTGTGTAGGGGTTGGTAGATCTGCGTCTCAAACACAGTTTGGGGATAGAGAATACAGTGCAGACAAGGAAATACACCATCAAAGATAGGTTTATTAGTACGGGGAAAAACTTATTTCATACCCAAGGAATATTAGGAATGGCCACACACGGAGTGTATGAAGGGTATAAAGACATCCCTTGATTACCTGATCAAGTCTCCGTTGTTTCCCTATCAGGTGAAAATTCAACCTGTCTCTGAGAAGCGTATGTTTTACCAATATGATTTGTATTTAATCAGCCATCTCTCTTGCATTCACGCACCGCACTCGTACACGCAGCTTGGTAATATTCCTTCGCCCACGGTGTGCCAAGGTTCAATGCACAAATATTCTATTAAGCTTTTCTTATTCATCTGTGCGAATTGATTAATGTTATAAGGGGTGATTGGCTGCTTAATTCGAAGTAGAGACATTCTGTCACCGTTCTTGCCAAGCCACTCTTTCGTAGATGATAAATCAAATTTGTATGTGATCATTTCATTTCAATAGCTTAATAGCAATATAAAAAATTGCGTACCTGCTCGAATATGACATTTATGTATTGTAATATCATAACTACTGGTTGGGGACAACAGGGAATCATCTGTTTACTCACTCTGCATATAGTCGTTGGGGTAGCTTCTCAACAGACAAATGAGTCATTATATATGGTACAGGTTCAATTTCCTGTGGGAAAGCAGCGTCTATACCATGTGGTCCGAGAATAATGAGAACAGATAAGAGTATCGCTCCAACAGTGAATGTCTTCCACCTAGTGATCCATTTTAAGTGATAATACGAGGTACAACTGCCGCTTGGTAATAATCATTCTCCAACTGTGTGCTATGTGTCAATGCACAAATGATATATTATCTAATCTGACTCCTCTACATGCCAATGGATTCGTGTTAGAGGCGGCACGTGTATTGGTTGGATAATGGGAACTCTGGCGGTGTCCTCATAACTCCACCAACCCTATTCCATTTGGTCTCCAACGTTATTATTAAGATATTCTCTGTGATAAAATTGCAAAAATTTTTGCGTGTTTTTATGCTCCACAGCAAAAAGGGCGACAAAAAGGAAAGCAACCAGTCTGCTCGGCCCACTTTGCTACACGGTAATTAAAATTAATTTTACTCACCGATATATTCGTCAACAAATCAGGGTCCTCTTTACCTATGTATTTCAGACAATTCCTTTAAAAACGGCAGCACTGGATATTAAAAACAATGCAGGGAAAATAACTTTCACAAGCTTCACCAAGATCACTAAGCAACCAAGGAGATTTGAAATGAAGGAAGCAAAGCAAATGCTTCGTTACTTTCTAAGACGATCTGCTCACTTCAAGCGTAATACAGAAACTGACATAGTCTTGCTCAAACACGTAGAGAACATCACCCCGGGTCAAACCAACACTTGCGTCACTCAATGTGATAAAGAATTGATGCGAAGTCTTCTTACGCCTCCTTATCTCCGGGCGACCTCCAGCCTTTGAACCTTGACCTCGGCACTTAGACTCTGAACAGATAGTAGGAAGTGTTATCCCGTACGCGTATAGGTTATTTTAGTGTACGCGTACCGATAAAAAATTTTAAGTCCTTATCACAGTGTTGCACAATCGAAGACATCCTCGCTTTGCCAATGGGCACGTGGTACATAGCGTTGATGCCTAATGGCAGGAAGTCGACGACCAGTGACAGCGGTACAAGTGTAAAATCAACATTGTAATGTAAAAAACGCCAAAAGTTCATTTTCGAATAGTTATTCGAATCCTTGTTATCTTTCAGAAGTTTGCCCGCCATTTTGTAAATTTTATCCCTAATAGCAACCAGACAAATCTGATAAAGGGTATTCCTTTTAGTGTCATTATGTGACCGTAATTAAAAAGAATTATAATTCAAATTAGAAAAATTACGATTTTACTTTGGTAAACATTAAATCTTTAATATCAAGGGGCTTTCTAGTAAATTTTGATATTTACAGATCCTAACCTGTTAAATATAGCGGGAATATTCGACCTTGAGCAGTCAACAACTATTATAAGAGGTGTTTTGATGCATCTTGAGCACCAGCAATTGAAAATTTCTACAAAGTCTCTAATTAGAAAATCTGTACTAGTTACAATGTATCTATGATATTCCATTGATATACTGTAAGTAGAAAATCTCATGTTATATACCTCCACATCTTTTATTGAAATCAAAAATGCATTATAACATTCAAAGCAAATGAAATATTGACCACCACCACGAATTGAATCTACATAACACCTTTTCAAACCGTAAAAGGAGTCCTAATAATTAATTTATCCCATAGTTCCCTATTAGCGAAATCCTGCAGTCCACGAGTCATTAATAGAATAAAATCGTATTCATTCACATTTTTCCTGCCGTCACGGATAATAAATAACGCAAGAGCTTCATTGGCTCTGGATTTTGTATGCTTATCGATGGGAGGAGTCAATCCAACAGTAAAAAAATACACGTTTACTTATCCCTAGCCGCGAGAGTAACTTTAAGAGATCACATATAGGTGGATTTATATTCTATTTTGGAATTATTTAAGTATTTCGAGAAGCATAGTGTGTCTGATACATAGACAATAGTGCTGTTAACGTTAAAGATATTAAGGTAGGTACTTAAAGCATGGCTAAAAAGTTAGACTTACCAAGATCTAGATGGTGGTCATGTCGTCTTTGTAGAGATCAGATGATGTCGTCTTTGAAGAGTGGTTCCAAAAGGAAGTTCTCCGATCAAATTACGAGATTGGAATGAATAGTTCCGTATTCGTTCGGTATTTATAATGGAAAATCTTCTCCTAGTACTCCTCAATGGATGGCTACCAAGTAAGGTACGCCAAAGATTATAATGTAGGTACTTTAAGTATGGCTGAAAGGTTAGACTTACCAAGATCTAGATGGTGATTATATCGTCTTTGTAGAGATCAGATGATGTCGTCTTTGAAGAGTGGTTCCAAAAGGAAGTTCTCCGATCAAATTACGAGATTGGAATGAATAGTTCCGTATTCGTTCGGTATTTATAATGGAAAATCTTCTCCTAGTACTCCTCAATGGATGGCTACCAAGTAGGCTTTTTGTGGGTGGGCACCTTGTCGTCCTCGCTGCCGTGACCGACAACCGCCTTTTTCGGACGAGTCCCGGTCGATGAGATTTGGAGGCTCATTTGGTTGAACTCTGTTTCTTCAGGGAAGGGTTTTCCACTTCCATTCCAACAATTGTATTGTCCCATCTGGACAGTTTTAGGGCTCTGCCTCAGGCATTCGGATTGAATGCCTCAATGTCATCAAGCGTAAGCACAAAGTGCTTTGGGAGAAATATCTTCCTCATTGAGTTTTCGTACACTATTTCCGCAATAATGCTGCTCCCGTATTTAGTGATGGTTGGTGAAAGTTCTCCACCTCATAACACTGGCTCTCCTTCAGCTCCTCCTTTTTAAGGTATTTCGCCTCCTCCTGTTTTTATGTCCACCGGAACTTCCTTTGTGCCCTCCGTCCGGATTATTCTGCCAATGACGTTGATCCGGATAAGCCTTCACTCCTCTGGATGTTGTCGAATTCCCGGCCCGAGAGATCCTTACATTCCCACACGAAGGGTGTTTTGCTCGGTGAAGAGAGAGTGTGCGCTGTTACCCGGAAACACTAATCGGCAGCTCCTTAGCTCAATCACTTCTCCCGCTCTCTGAAGGAAATCCAGACCCAATTGAAGGGGTAAGCCTGGATTCCACACAACGCGGCCCCATGGATTGAATCTTTGACCTCCCAGTTCTAAGGGAAGTATTTACATCGACTTTACCCTCCTATTCCCTGGGAGCATCCTTTGGTCCACCCTTGCGTATTAACTACATGGGAGAACCTTAATGTGATGGCTGAGTACCCCACATACTATCCCGGACACCGTCAAGGTGTCGGGGAAGGTGATCGGTGGGCTGAGGCACCCTTCCACAATTTGCCATTCGGGGCAATCTCCATGGGTGTGCCCTTTTTCCCTGCAAATTCCACACCTTCCAAGATCCGCCATTTCTTGGCTCCGATTTCGACCGTTGTATCGGGTATTGCCGTCGGTCCTTTAAATTTTACCCGGCAACTCCACCGAATGTCGCATCCCTAGGGCCACCAGGATCCTCAAAAACGGGATCGCGGACCGTCCAGGTTACAACGGGGGAATCTCGGGAGGAATCAGAAGCCAGAATTTGAAACTCGAAACGGTTTTATTGCCGTCACAGGTTAAAGTCTCTCTCTCTCTAAAGTCTCTAATTAGAAAATCTGTACTAATTTCAATGTATCTATGATATTCCTTTGAGATGAGAGAGGAAGTCACACTCGGCTTCACCAAATGCGTAGAGCGCTGCATCACCCACCACAATAGTTTCCATGGTGCATGAAAGTTCGGTGTGAAAAATGAATCGTTCGTTAAAGGAAGTCTCATTACGTTGTAAGGCCTCTTGGAAAGAAAATGTCTGTCCTCCAGCAATGACACTTCTCTCTCCTGTTTGTCATGTAGGCGATCTTCTGCCATTCTGGACGGAACTCCTGTGTCTGCAGCGACAAATGACTCCATTTGAATGCAATCGTCAATTCAATAGATTCCGTTCACATCTACCCTACCCATGAGCATTGAGTAGTCCAGGTTTCTGAAAACTATCCCAAAATAGACGGTTTGTATCAACGTTGACAGCTTCTAGGTCTAATATCGCCTACGGTAAGGACGAAGTGCTTCGGGAGGAAAGTATTCCTCTTGCAATTCTTAAATTGGGTTAAAATCGTTGATTGAATTATATTTAAATATTTCAAAAACTAATTATTAGCATTATAATCACAATATAGTTGAAGACAGAGTTGAGCTCCTGATGTACAAAAGACAAGTGAAAACCGCTGCTGATTTTGCGCTCCTTTTGACGTGAATGAACACGATTCTCACAATGAGAATAGGAAGGTATATTGAACTGCTGTTTTGAAGTCTGCTACGAAGTACTGCTGTTTTTCATGAGTCGTTCTTATACCTCTGGATTTTTGCTGTTATACTAAATGTATTTTTTGAGCTGCACATAGTTTTTATAGATTGCAACTCCGGAGAATTGATCATAGTGAAAAGGATACCTCAAATAATTATATAAAAAATGGAGCTACTCAAAAACTACCCACTCCGGAATTAAATAAAACAGAAAATTTTTTGTGAAATAATGATCGATATGAATATCTTTGCATAAAACGAACAGTTTTGTCTTATCTGTTTATCTTTTAAACCGTACGATTTAACCAGTAATCTGTCAAAGAGTGCAAGGCGACGTATACCTCTACGACGTCGTACTTCACTTTGTCCAAAGTCCATCTGGCTAAAATCACCCAGTCTTCAGGTTGTCTTGGGAAGCCCCTCTCCCTCTTGAATAATATCGATACAAAGTCTGAAATTGCAAAACATTTCCTTTATTTCACGTCCAGACATCACCCACGTTACATAAAAATATATTTTAGCTTTTAAGGTTACAACATGTACATTCAAATTATTTAACGAATCAGCAGTAGGTGGTGGTTCACATGAGTAATACATAAATTGGCAATGCCAAAACCATTCATTTTTACTAATATATCAGCTATTTTCGATAAACCACCTGTACCAGAATTTAAGTCAGAACTTTTTATTGTATTTTTACAGCCAGGATACCAGTTAACAGTATGAGTAATATAAGTCCTCACAGAAAAATTATCACAATCAGTTCTGGCAAAATTTTTTAATACATCACCAGCTTTCATTTCATTAGCATTATACGAAGCCTTATACAATAAACCATCTCCAACCATTGGCGTTAAACGCTTTATTTGACGTTAAATGACTCCATTTGAATGCATTGGTCAGTTCAATAGATTCCGCGGCCATCTACACTACTCTATAAGCATTGAGTTTTCCAGGATTCTGGAAACTATCCCAAAATAGACGGTTTGAATCAACGTTGACCGCTTCAAGCTCTAATATCGTCTACGGTAAGGACGAAGTGCTTCGGGAGGAAAGTATTCCTCTTGCAATTCTAAAATTGGGTTAAAATCGTTAATTGAATTGTATTTAAATATTTCAAAAACTAATTATTGGCATTATACTCACAGTATAGTTGAAGACATAGTTGAGCTTCTGATGTTCAAAAGACAAGTGACAACTGCTGCTAATTTTGCGTTCCCATTGACGTGAAAGAACACGATTCTCACAATGACAAAAAGGAATGTATATTGAACTGCTGTTTTGAAGTCTGCTACGAAGTACTGCTATTTTTCATAAGTCGTTCTTTTACCGCTGAATATTTGCTATTGTTAGTCCTCTCGGATTCGATCGGAAAAATTTGGCAGGGATTTGGGAAAGGAAAGTCCAGAGACGTTGGAAAAGTAAAGTTTATTACTTATTACGTTGCACTTTGCATAGCGACCGCCCACCCGAGTCCCGCTCTGATCCTCCTTCACCTTGCTTTTATCCCCAGTCAGCTGTTTGTCGTAATTCGGCAAACGGGCGTTGCATTCACATTCCTCCGGGAGAGGTGGATGGAACAAAGGGTGGGGAGGGGGCGTCTCAGTGAGGGAGGGGAGCCGTTGCTGCAATTCGGCAATCGGCCTTTGTTGTACATTCCTCCAGGGGGAGGAAAGGAAAAAGGTTGCTGGGGCAAGAAGGGGGGAGGTGACGAGGTATGAATGCTGACATAGGTACTTACAATCACCCTCCCTCAACAGAAAAAAAATCATTTTCCGCAGTCACAAATTATTATTTTTTTAAACTACACAATGAAGAATTAAATCTCCCTTTAAAATAGACAATTTATAAGTAATTAATAATACAATTCCAATCCCCAAAACACAAAGACTCAAATTAGAGCATTATGCTCAGCGAGAGAATTCCTCTGTCGATAAAAAGAATACATATATTTTTTTAATCACAAATCTCCTGTTTCGAGGTTCCCAAAAACAGTTTCCAAGATGGCTCCTCCAGAATAAACTCAACCCCGTTTGGGTCTCCCATGTCCCAATAAACCAAAAACTATCTCAGTTCGTCTTTGATGCCCTGATACTCCGTGAGAATTTTACTCATCGCCATTACATAGCCCTCATGCAGTTGTTTTCCCTTTAGGTTATAACTCTCCCAAACACTTTCAATTCCATCCCCCATTCGTTTATAACACTCTTTAGCACTATTAATTCATCACAACAGACCATGTGTGCTCCGAGAAGACCACATTTGTTTGTTTCTCAAAAACCACCCCATCATCAGAGGGGTCACTAACTTGACCACCGCTCTTCGATAGTACAAGCAATAGCATTATACACAAGTACAGATTAATTACCTTCATTTTTCGACGTTGTTCGAGGACGGAGGTTGTAGTGATGCGTCTGGGCTACGCTTTCGTTTCCACACGTGAGGGGGGCTTACACTGCCTTGGATGGGAGGGTATTCTTTGCTTGAGGGGCAGGGGGGCTCACTCGGCGTCGGGGGTGGTCCAAGGGATAGCAGAGCATACGGTGGTTCGGGGAGGGGGCCGCGGCGAGGCTGGCGGTCACTCCTGTGCTTCTATATCTTTCTCTGGCGTCGCCAGGCGGTCTGGTGTGTTATCCGCCGGGTGTAGCTGAGATTTCTGATTTTTCTTTCAGCAAATTTTTGCAAAAAGCGTTTCTAAAATTTCATTCACATAATCTGCTTCAAAAGCTATTACATTTTTTTTTGTTTTAAACCACCTATCCTGTGTCTCCTCTCTTTCTTCATTCTTATCAGTATGAAATTTGGCTTTCACCAGGTTTATTTTTAATAACGTATCTTTGAGGCCACTTTTTACTCTCTCTAAAAGAAAATCCTTTTTAAAAAAATTACCAGGTCTTTATGCTCTCAACCTTCACCCACCCAAAAGGTTTTAAGTCGTCCTTTTACTGATGATTCAATCTCTACAATGGCAGAAGAAGTGTCTCCTCCAAATTGTCTGACTGCGGGACGACGTTGAGCCTCCGACATCTCATGACCGGCTATGTACATTGGGTGGTAATAGACGTAGCAAACCGGGCATAACACCATCTCTTCAATTAGTGTCTGGTTGGTATTTGCATTGGAAATGAAATTTTTTGATATGAGAATTAGGCTTTACGCAGAAGAAATCCTGAATTTATTTTAGACTTTTTATGAATAAAACAAGATTAAAAAAGTTTTTAAAAGTGTAACTAAATACGTTCCTCTTTATTCTTTTTCTGTAGCTACAATTTTATAAATGAGCAAACTTATAATAATAAAAAAATATTTTTTTTTACAATATCACTATGGAATTGTCTTTTCTGGCTACTTTCATCCCCATTCCCCAAGCGTTGGCGTTGAACGCCTCAATTTCTTCGTGCGTTAACATGAAATGCTTGGGGAGGAGCAATTTTCTCTTATTTCCTCCTCACCTTGTTGGTGAAGGAGCTTGGAATTCCACTTTCGATAAAAAGAATACATATATTTATTTAATCACACATCTCCGGTTTCGAGGTTCCCATAAACCGTTTCCAAGATGGTTCCTCCAAAATTAAGCCAACCCCGTTTGGGTCTCCCACGTCACAATAAACCAAAAAATATCTCCAGTTCGTCTTGGATGCCCTGATACTCCGTGAGAATTTTACTCATCGCCATTGCATAGCCCTCACTCAGGTGTTTCCCCTCCCAAGAGGAATTATATTTTTCACAACATAACAATTGAGTTGTCTTTTCTTGACAATTTCATTCCAACTCCTGAAGCGTTTTCGTTGAACGCCTCGATTTCCTCGTGTGTTAACACGAAGTGCTTGGGGAGGAACAATTTTCTTTCACATCCTTCGAAAAAGGATTTCACATAATAATGTGCTTCCGTATTTTGTGGTACATGGCAATAGCTTCTCCACCTCGTATTGTTGTCCCTCCTTCAGCTCCTCCTTCTTCATGTACTTCACCTCATTTTGCTGGTGAAGGACCTTGGCTTTGATTGCGTCCATCTGAAGGAAACGGAATATTAAGATAAAGTTTGAAAACTGCATTCAGTCGCCGACTATATTTCTAATTATCCACATCAGTATAGTTTCCGATAGGGATAGCAGCCGAATTCCAAGCATTTTGATTGGTTCTTTGTGGCCATGTGACCTATCGTGACGCCTCGCGTTGGTTGTGGTTGTTGAGGGAACGACGAGGAAATACTCTTTTCTTTCATTTTCAAGGAGAAATCAATACCTCAATTTTAATGAGTAAGCTTTCTTTATTCAATGTATATTCATACAGTCCTCAAGTATAAGTACAGACTTAATAACACGCAGACGGTTGCCTTTAATAGCGTCTGTGGTACCATATCTCACTTTTGATTGTGTATGGTCTGTGTAACGAACAGGTTTTGGACCGTCAACACAATCATTTTGAGTCCTTATTCATCCTTTCGAGTAGAATTGAGGTTTTAGCACTCTTACACATCCAACCAATTGTCGGAGAAGGTTTCTCAACTTGGAATTTTAGAACGGTTTTTTGTAGAAGGAAAGGGTCGTTGAGTCGATTCAAATTCTACAGCAGCTGCCACAACGGCAGAAATTGGCGGAATGCCGGCTAGTTTACGGAAACCTGGATCATAGGTAACTTTCTCTGGCACCTATATAGTAATCAATTTTCTATTTGGGATTTGCACATCAGCGATAGAAGTAGGGGAAGCCACACTTACTAATGCCGGAACATGTATGGTTGCGTCGCAGGAAGAGGCACCGTTGTCGTTGAGCACACAAGTATGTGGTACTCCCAGTAAGCGAGAACACATAGTTGCCCCCAACGGAGATGGATGTCGTATGTTTGACCCTCCTTCAGCTCCTTCTTTTTAAGGTATTTCGCCTCCTCCTGTTGCGTGAGGAGCTTCATCTTCAGAGCGTCCATCTGAAGCAGATAGAATAAATGAGCATTTTAGCAAATTTCTTACTTGCTAAATCCTTAAAGGACTTGCATTTATATTTAGTTTAAAATAAATCATATGTATTACACTCGCGTTATCGTTTAGGATTAATAATACGAAGCACTTGTGTTGAGAACTGCTGGAATGTGTTCCTTCTCTTTGCGTCGTTTCTGCGGATGATACTGCTGCTGGTACTTCCGTATGACGTTCTTGCAGTGAGTGTGGCTATGAGAGCATTTCTATACGTATATATACTGAATTTTCCCTATCCCACTTAACATTCACACATCCCTCTCTCTCTCTCGAAGATCGAGGTGGATGGTACGAGATTTTTGACATCGAAGTTATTTTTTTTCAATTACAATCAGCTGGGCGATAATATTGTCGCATCCCTGTGGCGACCAAGACCCTTAAAGCGGGATCGCGGACCATCCGGGGTTACAACCGGGGAAGTCGAGGAGAATCAGAAGCCAGACTTTCTTAAACTCATAACGGTATTTATTATCCGTCACAGTTAGAAGTCTCTCACTCTCACTGGGAGGCTAGTGCTCCGCAGGATGCGTTCCAACGTTGGGCCAAAGACTGACGATTTGTGAGCCGAAGGCTCTCCCTTTTATGCTTGGAACGCATCCTGTTTTGCACCAGCATATGTCTCGCAATCACGTCCGCCGCCAACCGCAGCGTTTCCTGCAGTCAGCGCACGTCCGCCCCGAGACGCGGGTGCGGTTGCGAAACATCCGCCCAAGTGTTTAGAGGACGCTTGGAGGTGACTTTGTGCTCGTCCCCCAACTCGGGTGCCCTTGATCGTACGACTGTACCCGCAAGTGCGGGCGCACTACGTGCGTCCGCACTCGCGTTTGCACTCACGAGCCCGCATGAACGCGGCCACGGACACAACATCACCCCCTCCTTAAAGCTTCGACCTCCGGGCGAAGTAACCAGAGAAAGTTTGAGAGAGTTGACTTGAGACACAGAAATTACAAAACAAAAAAGGTTACATAGCTGCTTGTTCATAAGAAATTATACATCACGACGGATTATATAGCTGCTGGAGTCCACCACAATTTCACAAAGCTTAGTTCATTCATAGCAACACTCAAAGGGTCTCAGGGTGGTACTAAAGTCCAGCCTGCATATTCATAATAAAGCACATAAGAGACTCAACTGATACACATAATGAGTCTAGTTCAAAAATACTGACATGAAGAGCTGATTATAATATTCCTATGAATAAACAAAAATTCAATAAAATTGCTGATTATAACATAAATTCACTAGAACCTAATCGGAACACAAACACTTATTCTGTAGATACCAGCCCTAAACACAATTATTATTTATTCACAAAGTCACGCATTGGCAGGTAATCGGGTTCTTTTATCTCGCTGTAAATAGGTCTTGGAGTTACAGCGGGAGGTTTTCTAGAGGGTATTGTCTCAATTGGCGGTGGTTTCGGAGCTACTGTTCTTGGACACACGGGTCGTCTGAACGACGTGCACACGTTAACTTCCCTTGGCGTTGATGTTAATAGAGGGTCCATTTTTTCCCTTGGCGTTGATGTTAATAGAGGGTCCATTTTTTCCCTAGGTGCCAACATTCGGTATGCCATGTATATTGTCCCTAATACTGACACAATCGAGATGACTAGACTACATACGGCTAGAGTAGGGTAAATTATTGTCACTGGGTTGAAGGGTTTCCAAGAACTTTTCACAAAGTCTTTCAGTACTTCACACGTGGCAAAGTTCAGGGAATCGTAGGGGGGTAAGGAAGGGAGGGAATAGAAGCCCAGGGAGCAGGGATTAACCTGCGGACAACTACGGATTCGGATGCGGACAGACACGGGTACTGGGGTCGAAACTCGGCGTCACCTAACTGCAACACACAGTCACAGGGGAGATCCACTTTGAAGGCCTCCCAAATTCTCTGCAGCCCAATGTGAGCGATTCCTCGCCCACTCGCATTGAACCGTGGCGTTGGCAGGGGGGTTGGTGATGACGTAGGTCGTGGTGCTTATCTTGGTGACGACCATGTCACCAGATGGTACACATTCAATTGGGCAGACCGATATAAGTTTGGCTGCCGACCCCCCTTTCACCATGGTCTCTGCACAGCGGACTGTAGTCAGCGTCTCCCCCAAAGGGTCTCCCAGTAGGCACAGTTCGTCCTTGTGTGGGTTGCAGTCCAGTACCTTCATCTGTATCCGCCGCGGTTCCGCTAGAATCGCGAAGTCCGTTGCTTGCATTTTTATTCCGCAGGTATGCCCCTCCCTGGCGAAAGGTATTGGAAGAAAGGCATGTAATGCAGTACAAAATGCTGTCTTCTTGACGGAGTTTAAAGGATCTAGTAGAGGTGACTAGGAGACAGCAAACAATCCATCATACTAAGGATGTAATATCGGGATAGGTGTTTTATAGCCAATTCGTACCCATCAAGCCGTATTTTCTGACTAATGAGAATTAATTTATCTCTTAAGTTATTTACGTCTATAACCATAGGGTCTAGTGTCCGATGTTGACAGGAACGGAGAAAGTCAGCCTGTGTCCGAATAAGTGTTAATACTTCTAGAAGTTTTAGTCTGACATCCCCGTTCTCTGCGTTGCACAGCTGAGAGGGTCTGACCGTGAGGGGAGCCATCTCCATGTCCCATTGTCCCCCCAGCGCCCTCAGGTCCTGCTCCATGTGGTCCGCTTCTTGCTCCGTAATTACCATCCGTCCCGTGTGCCGTCTCTCCGGTAGAGCAAAGGAGGTTGCGAAGGCCGTACCATCTCTGGACAGATGCGACTCACCGAAGGTGTTCGCCCAGTTGTTCCAATTCCAATTAGATACCGCCCTCCGCAGGATCTCCTTTGACTCCCCACAGGCCTCATTGCATGTTTCCTCCAGATATCTATACATCAGGTTTAAATTTTTCCGGGCTGGTAAGGAATCTTAAATATCAGAGGGATGGTGGTTTCGTAGAGCGTGACATTCGGCAACTGCCGGAACAATGCTCCAGCTGTTATATCGACCGGAACTTCCTTTGTGCCCTCCGCCCGGATTACTCTGCCAATGACTAATATTAACAAGTTATAAAGATGTAACTTCATCTTCGTTTGTCGCATTTTCCATCCACTCTGCGAGCGCGACAGCGGCTTCCACTTCAGAGAGCTTCAAGGAAAAAGAAAGTGGTTGATCAGGCCACTCCTTAAATACCTCATATTAATTCTAAAATTCACTTAACATACTTAAAACTACAAAATTGATACTAATATTATCTCTAACTAATCTAGGTTGTCGACTTGGCCATTACTTAATTCTCTCTTTCAATTGGAGAGATGTCTCGAGACTCTTCACAAGGCGGTCTTGTCCAACGCTCCTGACATCTTTTTTCTTTAGGCGTGAGCGAGTCGCCGGACAAGAGCGCATTGCGTCTTTCTTTCCAACTGTTTTCATTCTCACCCCTTCGTTGGGTTCCGCGGTTTAGTATCATGTTAGCCCAGTTAGTTCACATGCATCATCATACTAGTGTACTGGTTAGTTCTCTTTATCCAAGCTTGTCTCCTTTATCTCTGAAACTTCGTGCAATCATGCTATTCCATGCATCTAGATGCTGCTTATTGTGCAAGGGTTTCCGTACCCTATCTTACCTCTCCATGATTTCGGGCCTTCTTGTCCACAAATAATTCTCTTCCGTCCTCCATTTTCACCAAGTAAGGCATATATTGTTCGTGTTTGTATACACGGTAAGTAATTAAGGTAACCAAAACAGACCTGAGGAGGCACCACACAAGACCAGTACTACCAATATCCTCTCCACAATCCGTTCTCAACATGGGGACATTTGTATCAATTTCCCAATATTGACGTGACAGATTTAAATGCGGGGTCTTAATCACCCATTTCTCATTTAAGAAATCTGTTAAGTTTTCAAATTCCGGCAAGGTTTCGGGTCGCCTTGGGTCTACTACGATGGTGTTCAGTGTCGACCATATTGCTGGTAATACATGAGTAGTTTGGACTTGAGTGTTTCCGTCCTTGTTGCAAGGAAATGCGGCCGGTATCCATAGGTCTCCTGATATCCTGGCCTGGCATTTACACGGCAATACTAGCTCAAGTGCTCCCGGTCCTTCTAATGCGGTCTTTATTTCCCGCGATCTCAAGCCGCAGTGTACTTTAATTGAGGGGGTGGATGGGTGATTACGTGTTTCTCAAATGCAACCTCAGTAATAATGGTACTCTGATCTGGATGACAGCGGAGAGTGCACGCCTCGTTTAGTTGTTTCGCTGTTGCTCCTTTGAACATCGTCAGAGCGCATTGGGGACCATGTGAGGTGTCCCCATGGAATCTAGGTAGAAAACATAATTTATCTTCAAATGGACGGCAGTCATGCATCGCTGGTCCCGACAGCGTTCGCAACCTTCCCCCATCTACCGCTGCGTAGATTACGTCGTGCAGTATTACTCAAGTTTCGTTTTTCCAACCGAAAGGTGTGGCGCTGATTTCGTATAATTTCCATTTGGCTCCCTTCCTTATAAGGGGAATGTTAAATCTAATTAATAACTCGCCTTCTCGTAACGTGCATTGGGCTATTTTCACTGTCATCAGTTCGGTAACTTGTTTTTGTGCTAATTCGTAGCCTAAAGGGGTTAATTTGCTATTTAAGTTATTTGAATCATCTTGTAAGTCTGAAAGTTTTACCAGAGAGATAGGAAAAAGATTGTTTCGGCAATAGTGGAGAGCCTCATTTTCTTAAATGGTATTTATTAATGTTGCCTGGGTGCCCATACTAGTACCAACTACTCTAATGAGGTCGCGAAAGTGCCTAGCCTCACCCTCAAATAATCTCATGTTCATCCCCTGCTCGACTCGTATGACGTGTTTCTGCAAGTCATCAAATGATTTTTCCATATCTTTGGAATCATTTCGTATATTCTGAGTTGCGTCTAACTGATAGTTATGTTCTTTCTGTAATGCATTCCCGAATTCTGATAATTTCTGTCGGTATGTGTCTACATTTCGTTCTACTGATTTTAATTGCTTTTCGGTAGCAACTCCACAGCACCATCTAAACGCTGCGCCCAAAAAGTCTAATCCTCTTTTCTCTCTCTTGTTACCAATCTTTAAATATTTCGGTGTTAAATTGAGGTCTGTTAAAACAGTTTGTAGCTTGGTCATCGTGATATCCAAAGTATGTATGGCAGAGCAAATATCATCCCGATTTTCACAATCATGTTCCTTTAGTGTAAATCTTGTAATTTCACGTCCCCATTTAACTTTATACAATCTGGGCAAGGATGCCTCATATGCCACTACGTCGGGCAACGGTGTCCAGTAAGTGCCTGCATTGATTTTCTTAACCATAGGTATTTCGCTTCCCATACAAAAACAAATTATGCCCCCCATCCCAAAACAAATTATGCCCCCCATCGTAATTAAAGCCGTTAGGAGGATCATTGTGTGCTACCTTTACTCACTGTTTGGTCCCTTCAGCTGTAAACCAATCAAGCAAAGTCTGCCTTCAGTCGTCCTGGCAGTCTTGGATCTATTATTAAAAAGAGAAGAATGGAATTAAGTACCGTTGATCCGGGAATGCATTCCATCCTCAGTATGTCGTCGAATTCCCGGCCCGTGGGGTCCTCGCACTCCCACACGAAGGGTGTTGCTCGATGGAGAGGGAGAGGGTTGTTTCTTGGAAATATTAACTGGCAGCTGCTTAGGTCGATTACTGCCCCCGCTCTCTGGAGGAAATCCAGACCTAGTTCCAGGGGTAGTCCTGGATTCCACACAACGTGGCCCCATGGATTAAACCTCTGGCTTCCCAGTTCTAAGGGAATTATCTCCTTCGACTTTCCCCTCCGATCCCCAGGGAGGATCCTTGGGTCCACCCACGTATATTCACTACATGGAAGGACCTTGATGTGGTGACTGAGTACCCCACATACCATCCCGGACACTGTCAGCGTGTCGGGAAAGGTGATCGGTGGGCTGGGGTAACATTCTGCAGTAGGCCATTCAGGGCAATCTCCAGGGGTGTGCCCTTTTTCCCTGCAAATCCCACATCTTCCAAGATCCGCCATTCTGAAATGAATCAGACTGCTTGATTTCCTATTTTCCCCTTACCTTAGGTTGTATAGAGTCATTCGTGAGACGTGTACTACATCCCTTTTGCCTTTCGCCTTCTCTATCTCGTAATTGACTGGTCCCTTCCTTTCAAGTACCTTGAATGGACCTTGGTACTGTGGAAGAAGTTTCTCACTCTTCCCCACCTTCCTCCCCGTCTCCTTGGGGGTCATTGTCGGCGATCGTCTTTCCTTAACCGCGTCAGCTAGGCAAGCCGCCTCTTCTTCTAATCTGATGTACCCCAAGAGAGCTCCTGTGGTGCGTAGTTCCCTCGGTACTATGTTCATTAACAATTGAGGCCTTAGACCTTTTATTATATTTCGTACCATCTCGGTTTCCGACATCTGCGGGTCCACTTCTTTACAAAGTGCTTTTGTATCATAGAAGTATCCCTCTGTTGATTCAAAGGGCCCTTGCTTCCGTTCTCCAAGTCTCTTCTCTTTCAGCTCGTCTGAAAATGTTCCTTTAAAAGCGGCCTTAAAAGCCCTTGTCAGATTCTCCCAGTCCCCGTGGACTACGCCTGTTTCGCTATCGTACCCGTCTAGTGCCTGTAACCAACGTGCCGCCGTTCCCTCTAAAAAAACACGGAAAGAGTTTCACTTTCGTATTGTCATTCCAGCCATTTGCCAAGGCAATCTTGCTGAAGTGACTAACGTAGTGACATGCCAAGCCATGACAAGCCTCTGAATTTCGATGGTGTTAGGTTACATAGAGTCCCCCTAACATTCCGCACGTCTTCGTGCCTACACGTCGTGACGGCGCCACTGTCTTCCCGGCTCGCCTCGTCGGCACTTGCCGGAGTTTCTGATCTCGGCCCACTATTTGGGGAAGCCATTTCTCTATCTTCGTCCTGTCCTAAGTCCTCTAATCCTGGGTCTTGCTCAAATCCTACTCTTTGCTCTAAGAGTTCTTCTATAGGGCGTACTCTCAATCCTATCCTTTCCTCTCTCAGTTCTTCTATACGGGGTACCCTTAATTGTGGACGGACTGCTGCGAATACTATAGGCTCCCTACCTAATAACCGCCGGCTACGTCGTGGGTTCGCTGACATAACAACATCTCAAGGCACTCGTTAAATCATAGAATCTTCAAAAGCAACTAACACTCATAGAACATTAAAAACATTTTAGTTAGAGGCAGTGTACTTACTCTTTGGCTCTGATTCCGTCCGTTGTCTCCGGTCTCACCGTCGGTCCTTTAGGCTATACCCGGCGCCTCCACCAAATGTCGCATCCCTGTGGCGACCAAGACCCTTAAAGCGGGATCGCGGACCGTCCGGGGTTACAACCGGGAAAGTCGAGGAGAATCAGAAGCCAGACTTTCTTAAACTCATAACAGTATTTATTATCCGTCACAGTTAGAAGTCTCTCTCTCACATTCTCACTGGGAGGCTAGTGCTCCGCAGGGTGCGTTCCAACGTTGGGCCAAAGGCTGACGATTTGTGAGCCGAAGGCTCTCCCTTTTATGCTTGGAACGCATCCTGTTTTGCACCAGCATATGTCTCGCAATCACGTCCGCCGCCAACCGCAGCGTTTCCTGCAGTCAGCGCACGTCCGCCCCGAGACGCGGGTGCGGTTGCGAAACATCCGCCCAAGTGTTTAGAGGACGCTTGGAGGTGACTTTGTGCCCGTCCCCCAACTCGGGTGCCCTTGATCGTACGACTGTACCCGCAGGTGCGGGGGCACTACGTGCGTCCGCACTCGCGTTTGCACCTACGAGCCCGCATGAACGCGGCCACGGACACAACAATATTTTTGAGGGTCTTCTTTCTTCACTGCTGCTGTGAAGATGATAAAGGCCGGTATTCACAATGCGAGGCTGCTCGCTGCGAATGCCTCGCGCCATCTGCCTCAGGGTGAGGCATACGCTCATCAGCTAGTTTGTAACCACGAACGCTCACTGCGACCACGCGAATCACCCGCATTCGTAGTGAAGGCAGTAATGCAATATGTCTCTTGTTTCTAGAAATGTGCAAGTTGCTGCCGCTGCTTTTATTGTGATGGCGACGATTATTGAAAAAAAACAACTGAAAAAGCGACGTAAGCGTTGGTGGGTAAAAAAGCTATATCAAAATCGGTTAGAATATGAAAGCAGACTCCTAGAAGACGTGAGATTCGAAGAAGACGTGCCAAATTTCTTGCGAATGTCCAAGCAAGATTTTGAACATATACTTACATTGATAGAGCCTGCCGTGAAAAAACGTGACACGTACATGCGAAGTGCTAAAACCACCAAGGAAAGATTAGCTCTTACTCTGAGAATCATAGCTACTGGATATTCATTTACAAGTTTGCAATACCTCTTTCGTATATCCAAACAACGAATATCTGTGTTTGTTCCAGAAGTATGTGATGCACTGATTGAAGCCCTAAGGGACTACATAAAGGTAAGAAAACAATTTAGGTACTTCAAAAGATCAATATATTGTAATGTTTAACAATGTAGCTTGCATATTACGACATTTCATGTTATTATATTTGTTCAGGATTAATGTTAGTCAGGTAGTGTAGTAAAGTGTCTTCTTGTTGAGGAGGCCTTGATTCAATTTCAAGTACAATATCGGAAGGTGGAGGCGTAGAAGTTGGAGGGTAAGTACTTCCAGACGAACTCTGTGTGGGCGTACTGAAAGAACTGTAGTAAAGTCTCTGAGAGGATCTCGCATGCGGACGACCCCGAGGACCTGGCCGACCTCGCTTCAGAGACACACACCCGCCCTTTGCCCGGTGGATGAGATTTCGAGGCTCATTTGTTTGTACTCCATGTCTTCAGGGAAGGAAGAAATTGTAGGGTTTCTCACTTCGATTCCAACATTGTTTTTTACGTTACACCATCACGCGGACTACCTTCCGTGTGGCTCCTACCCTTCCACCAGTCTGGAATGGGTGGTCGTACCGGGAATAATTTAGAATTAATTCCACCAGTGCTGCGCTATGGGTCAAAGGAACGCGAAGACCCTTCCACCGTTACAAGGTTGTAGCCAAGGGAAAGGATTTAGTCTGTAAGAGCTCAATATTCACGAGGAGATTTCGTAGCCTCATAGTTAGTGGGTGTGCGAAGTTATTTTAAGCTTGTTAGTGGTTGATAGCACTGTGTATTTGTTAACGTCCTTCCTGCTGTGTTTGAGTTAGGTTAGCTTGTCGTCAGTCTGGTCCTTTGCCAAACCCTTCCATGGTCCATCCTGATATCCCTGAAAAATGCCCTGACGGACCTCAGTGGTGAGAAGATTATTAATCCTTCCCTCTTATCCCTTTTTGTAGGGGTTAGTAGATGTACGTCTCAAACACAGCTCGTAGATAGAGAATACAGTGCAGACAAGGAAATATACCATCAAACATAGGTTTATTAGTTCGTAGCAAAACTAATTTCATACCCAAAGAATTATGGGAATGGCCGCACAGGGATAGTTTGAAGGATGAAAAGACATCCCTTGATTGCCTGATCAAGTCCCCGCTGTTTCCAAATCAGGTGCATACTCAACCGTTCTCTCAGAATCCTATTTTGACAAATATGACTTGAATTTGATCAGCCATGTCTCTTGCATTCACAGATCTGGCAAAATCCAGTTGAAGTCCTAATTGCTCACAGCGAACATTAGTCTAAATTGAATCAAGAAGGCAGGTATAAAGGTATAAAACATATATCACTAAATGCTGGTATAATACCATTTACATATGTTTTTGTGTGATGATACCTTCCAATCATCAATAGAGTTCTGAAGTCCGATGTACGTAATAGGCTTTAGGACTTGTAGTGATTTTTCAGCTGCTTTGTAATATTCCATCGCCAATTTTGTGCTCCGGTTCAATGCACTAATGATCTATTAACCTAATTATGCTCCTTCCGTTCCATAGGATTCACGTTATAATTGGCATATTTCTGTTAAAGCTGAAGAAGAAGCATTCTCTGATTGTTATTGAATATCTTCTCAGCAAACAGCTTTTAATGTCATCTATGCTTTCAATAGGAAGGATCTTTTAGATTCTCTTTTTTTTGAGAAGAGGATAACGTCAGGTGGAAACATGTCTGGCATTTATCCTGGCTGAGGCATCGTTAGTTTTTTTGTCCTGCAAGTAATGAATAAGCGATGAAGCGAGAAGCAAGCAGTTCATTTGACATAAGTGGCTGGTACTGGAAAAGCAGACAATAAACACAACTGAATATTATATCATACTTCAGTTGTATGTATTCAAAAGTAAACATTTATTTTTCACAGCTAAGTTCTTCAGCAGTCAACTTCCTGTCAATGTGAGGATGGAATACCACGTGTTTATGAATAAGGAGAAGAGGAAAGGTCTTGCTTTTGCAGCAAACGCTTTCCTTCCATTGACCCATCTTAAGTGATAATCTTAGGTTCAGCATCAGCTTGGAAACATTCCTCCGCCAACTGTGCCAAGGTTAAATGCACAAATATTCTATTAAGCTATTCTTACTCATCTGTGCCTATTGATGCATGTTATATGGAGTAATTGGCTGCTAAATACGAAGAAGAGACATATTGTGACCGTTCTTGTCAAACCACTCTTACGTAGATGATAAATCAAATTAGTATGTAATCATTCAATTTTAATAGCTTAACAGCAATATAAAAAATGCCTTACCCGCTCGAATACGACATTTATATATATTGTAATATCAGAACTCCTTGTTGGGGACAACAGGAAATCAACTTTTTACCGACTTAGCATATAGTCGTTTGGGCAGCTTCTCAACAGACAATTTAGTCATTATGTATGGTATAGTTTCAACCTCCTGTGAGGAAGTAGCGTCTATAACATGTGGTCCGAGAATACTGAAAAGAGGAAGGGGTATCGCTCAAACAGTGAATGTCTTCCACCTAGTGATCCATTTTAAGTGATAATACGTGGTACAACTGCCGCTTGGTAATAACCCTTCTCCAACTGTGTGCTATGTGTTAATGCACAGATGATCTATTATCTAATCTGACTACTCTCCATGCCAATGGATTAGTGTTAGAGGCGGCACGTGAATAGGTTGGATAATGGGAATCCTGTGGGCGTTGTCTACACCACCCACCCTCTTTCATTCGACCTTGAACGCCTACATAGTCCCCACCAACCCCTCAAGTAGTCGATAAACTTCCCAAAGTTAAAGTGTTTTGTGAGACAAGTTTCGACTTGTTTGAGTGGGGCAGTTTAATTCTTTTTCGAGAAAGATGAAAGTGCATCCTTTAACAATCAGAGAGGATGTCACTCTTGGCTTCACTAAATGGGTAGAGCGCTGAAGAACCCTCCACAATAGTTTCCAAAGTGCATGAAAATTCGGTGTAAGAAATGAATCCTTCCTTAAAGGAAGTCTCGTTACGCTGTAAGACCTCTTAAGAAATTTTTCTGCTAGAGCAATGAGTTTGAAATATTTGAAAAATCAAAATTTTGACATATTTTCAATGCCTTCGTAAATAACTTCAGGTAAAATTTGAAATTCTTTATCGCTCAGCACTATGGCAACGTAGTAATTTAAATAACGCCAAATGTTCCTCTTCGAATGCTTATTCGAATTCTTGTTATCTATCAGAAATATACCCGCCATATCGTAAATTTTATCCCTAATAGCAACCAGACAAATCTGATAAAGGGTATTCATTTTAATGCCTTTGTACGACTGCAATAAAAAAGAATTATAATTCCAATTAGAAAAAGAAAAATTAAATTTTACTTTGATAATTATTAAATCTTTAATATCGACGGGCTTTCTAGTAAACTTTGCTCTGATATTTACATATCCTTACCTGTTAAATATAGCGGGAATATTCGCCCTGGAGCAGGCAATACAATTATAAGAGGTGTTGTGATACGTCTTGAGCACCAGCAATTGAAAATTTCTACAAAGTCTCTAATTAGAAAGTCTGTACTAGTTAATATGTAATGTGTGACATTCCATTAATATACTGTATGTAGAAAATATTATGTTATAAACACCCACATCTCTCATTCAATTCAAAAATACATTATAACATTCAAAGCGAAAGAAATATTGACTACCACCAGGAATTGAAACTACATAACACCTTTCCCTACCGTAAGGGGAGTCCTAATATTTAGTTTATCCCATAGTTGCCTATTAGTTAAATCCTGCAGACTACGAGTCATAAATAGAATAAAATCGTGTTCATTTACATTTTTCCTGACGTGACGGATAATAAATTCGGATATGCTTATCGATGGGGGAAGCAAGCCAAGAGTAAAAAATTAACGTTTATTTGTCCCTAGCCGCGAGAGAAACTTCAAGAGATCATATATAGTTGGATTTATTTTCTTATTTGGATTTTTCCAAGTATTCCGAGGAGCATAGTGTGGCTGATACATGGACTATAGTGGTGTCAACGTTAAAGATTTTGAGGGAGGTACTTTAAACATGGCTTAAAAGTTAGACTTACCAAGATCTAGATGGTGATGATGTTGTCTTTGTAGAGAGCAGATGAAGTCGTCTTTGTAGAGTGGTTACCAAAAGGAAGTTTTTGGATCAAATGACGAGATTTCAATGAATGTTTCCGTCTTGGTTCGGTATTGATAAAGGAAAATCTCCTCCTACTACTCCTCAACGGATGGCTACCAAGTGGGTATTTTGTGCGTGGGTACCTTGCCGACCTCGCTGCCGTGACCGACAACCGCTTTTTTCGGACGAGTCCCGGTCGATGAGATTTGGGGGCTCATTTGATTGAACTCTATTTTTAGGGCTATGACCCATGCATTCGCATCGAATGCCTCAATTTCATCAAGCGTAAGCACAAACTGCTTTGGGAGAAATATCTTCCTCTTTGAGTTTTCGTACACTATTTCCGCAATAATGCTGCTCCCGTATTTAGTGATGGTTGGTGAAAGTTTCTCCACCTCGTAACACTGGCTCTCCTGCAGCTCCTCCTTTTTAAGGTATTTCGCCTCCTCCTGTTGTGTCAGGAGCATGATCTTCATGGCGTCCGTCTGAAGTAGATAGAACAAATGAGCATTTTAGCAAATCGTTTTCTTCCTAAATCCTTAAAGGACTTGTATTTAAATATATTTTAAAAACTAATCACATGTATTACACTCACGTTATCGTTGAGGATAATGATAAGAAGCGTTTGTGGTGGGAACTGCTGGAATTTCATCCTTCTGTTGTCAGTGTTTTCTTTCCTTTTAAGTTTTAAGGAAATCTCTCAAACATTTTCATTGAAGATGTGACTCACCGAAGGTGTTCGCCCAGTTTGTTCCAATTCCCTTTAGATACCGCCCTACGTAAGATCTTTGACTCCCCACATGACTCATTTCACGTTTCCTCCAAATATTGATACATTAGAGTTCAATCATTTCCAGGCTGATAAGGAATTTTGAATATCAAAGGGATGGTTGTTTCGTAGAGCGTGACGTTCGGTAACTGCCGGAATAAGCTCCAGCTGTTATATTCACCGGAGCTTCCTTTGTGCCCTCCGTCCGGATTATTTTGCCAATGACGTTGATCCGGATATGCCTTCCTTCCTCAGGATGTCGTTGAATACCTGGCGCGTAGGGTCCTCACTCTCACACGAAGGGTGTTGCTCTATGGAGAAGGAGAGTGTTGATACCCAGAAACAGTAATTGGCAACTCCTTAGGTCAATCACTGCCCCTGCTCTCTGAAGGAAATCCAAACCCAATTGAAGGGGTAAGCCTTGATTCCACACAACGTGGCCCCATGGATCGAATCTTTGACTTCCCAGTTCTAAGGGAATTATTATCATCGACTTTACCCTCCTATTCCTTGGGAGGATCCTTGGGTCTACCCTTGGGTATTCACTACATGGGAGGACCTTAATCTGATGACTGAGTACCCCACATACTATCCCGGACACCGTCAGCGTGTCGGAAAAGGTGATCGGTTGGCTGGGGTATCCTTCTTCATTTGGCCATTCGGGGCAATCTACAGGGGTGTGCCCTATTTCGCTGCAAATTCCAAACTTTCCAAGATCCGCCATTTCTTGGCTCCGATTCCGACCGTTGTCTCCGGTATAACCGTCGGTCCTTTGAATTTTACCCGGCAACTCCACCAAATGTCGCATCCTTAGGGCGACCAGGACTCTCAAAAACGGGATCGCGGACCGTCCGGGTTACAACCGGGGAAGCTCGGGAGGAATCAGATGCCAGACTTTCTTGAACTCATAACGGTTTTTATTTGCCGTCACAGGTTAGAAGTCTCTCTCTCTGTCACTGGGAGGCTAGTGCTCCGCAGAGTTCGTTCCAACGTTGTGCCAAGACTGACAATTTGTGAGCAGAGGGCTATCTCTTTTATACGCGGAACGCATCCCGTTTTGCACCAGCCTCTTTCTCGCAATCATGTCAATAGGTAACCGCAGCGCTGTCTATAATCAGCGCACGCCCGCTCCAAAATGAGGGTGCGGTTGCGATACTTCCGCCCAAGTGTTTAGAGGACGCTGGGAGGTGACTTTGTGCTCGTCCTCCAGCTCGGGTGCCCTTGATCGTACGACAGTACCCACAGGTACAGTCGCACTGCGTGTGTCCGCATTCACTTCTTCAATTACGAGCCCACATGAACGCGGCCACGGACGCAAAAATATACTTAAGACAGGTATCCTCAGATCGGCACACTTGCACATAAATTCCTGTGCAAGGAAAATAGGACTCCAAAACGCCTAAATCCACCAACAGCCAACCGCTAGCATACCGAAGAAAGCAATGGCTATGCTTTGTGAGTACTGCAGACGTTCTTTACACTTCCAACGCTATGCAGTAGCTGGCAAGTTCAGACTCGAATGCCTCTAATATATCAGTTCGGGTCAAAGCGCCACTTGCGTCACCGAGGGTCACGGTGGTCAAGTGGGAGGGCTTCCGCCGCCGCCTTATCTCTTGGGGGTGGGTGGACATTGAACATTGACCTCCGGACTGTGGTGGTTAAACGAATGAAAAAGCAAATACCCTGTTCTTTCATTTTCAAGGAGAAATCAAAACAACAATTTAATGAGTAAGGCTTTATGCAGAAGAAACCTCGGTTATTTTAGGATTTTTATAAATAAAACAAGATTTTTAAAATATTTAAACAGTGAAACAAAATTAGTTCCTCTTTATTTTTTCTGTAAATACAATTTTTAAGAAGAACATTTTTAACGGCAAAGAAGAATTATTTTTTCACAATATAACAATTGAATTGTCTTTTCTTGACAATTTCATTCCAAATTCCCAAGCGTTTGCATTGAACGCCTCGATTTCCTCGTGTGTTAACACGAAGTGCTTCGGAACAATTTTCTCTTGTTTCCTTCAAAAAGGATTTCACATATAATGGTGCTTCCATATTTAGTTGTGCATGGTATTAGTCTCTCAACCTCGTAGTGCTGCCCTTCCTTCAGCTCCTCTTTCTTCAGGTACTTCACCTCCTCTTGCTGGTGAAGGAGCTTGGCATTGATTGCGTCCATCTGAAGGAAACAGAATATTAAGATAAAGTTTGAAAACGGCATTCAGTCGCCGACTATATTTCTAATTATCCTCATCAGCATAGCCTCCAATGGGGATAGCAGCCGAATTCCAAGCATTTTGATTGGTTCTTTGTGGTCATGTGACCTATCGAGACGCCTCGCGTTGGTTGTGGTGGTTGAGGAAACGACGAGCATATACCCTGTTCTTTCATTTCAAGGAGAAATCAATACCCCAATGTTAATGAGTAAGCTTTCTTTATTCAATGTATATTCATATAGTCCTCAAGTATAAGTACAGACTTAATAACACGCAGACGGGTGCTTTTAATAGCGTCTGTGGTACCATATCTCACTTTTGATTGTCTATGGTCTGTATAACACACAGGTTTTGGACCGTCAACACAATCACTTTGAGTCCTTATTCCTCCTTTCGAGTAGAATTGAGGTTTTAGCACTCGTACACATCCAACCAGATGATTGGGTGCTGGTCGTTCGCCAGGCGTCGTTTCCCCGGATCGGTAATGTCATCCTGGTTCGTTATGTTAAATCTCTCCACTACACCATTCTCATTCTCGAAGCCGGAGAAAGACACCTTCTGTCCGATCACTTCAAATGTCTTTCTCTGGTGTCGAAATACGTAGTAGTAAACCGCGTTAAAAAGTACCGAGAGCACAAAATCTGTGCCTCGATGAGGGATGTATACGATGTAAGTATCCTGATCTGGCTGCTTCTCCACCCGGATATTGGTGTACTCCAGAGAGGCTTCGGGATCTCTTTGCAGCTCAGCGACATTTCTGGGGGCCATGGTAACGTTGAACGAGCTAATAACAATGCAGGGCCATTTATATACTCGTAATAATGTTACACGACACGTGGTAATAGACGTAGCAAACTGGGCGCAATACCATATCTTCGATTTGTGTCTGGTTGGTATTCGCATTGGAAATGAAATTCATGATATGAGAATTGGGCTTTATACATAAGAAACCTAACTCATTATTAGGGTTATTTAAAGGAAACAAGATTATTTTCTATGATCATTTGACAAAATAAAAACATGTATTTTTAAAATATTATTTACGGCAAGACAATAGAGTTATCCTTCCTGGATATTTTAAGCATTCCCATTGAATGCCTCAATCTCCTCATTTGAGAGTACAAAGTGTTTTGGAAGGAATATCTTCCTTTTCGTGTTTTCAAACAATACTTCGGCTATAATGCTGCTCCTGTATTTCGTGACTGTTGGACAAAGTTTCTCCACCTCATAACACTGGCCCTCATTCAGCTCCTCCTTTTTCAGGTATTTCGCCTCCTCCTGTTGCTTGTAGATCTTGATGTTCAGGGCGTCCATCTGAAGTAGATTGAATAAATGGACATTTCAGCAAATTTTTTTCTTCCTAAATCCTTAAAGGACTTGTATTTAAATGTATTTTAAAACAAATAATATGTATTATACTCACGTCATCGTTGAGGATTAATGTTAAGAAGCACTTGTGTTGAGAACTGCTGGTATTTCTTCCTTGTCTTTGGGTCGTGTCTGTGGATGATACAGCTGTTGGTACTGCCGTATGGCGTTCTTGCTGTAAGTATGGCTATGAGAGCCCTGCTATACGTTTATATACTTAATTTCAACACACCGCAACACATTCACCCATCCCCCTCTCTCGAAGATCGAGGTGGATGGTGCGAGATTTTTGACATCGAGGTTATTTTCGTCAATCACAATCAGTTGAGCGTTAATATTTTTTGAGGGTCTTCTCTCTTCACTGATGCTGGTGATGATGATAACTCTGCAAGGATCTCGCATGCGGACGACCCTGAGGATCTTGCCGACCTCGCTTCCGAGACACACACCCGCCCTTTGCCCGGTGGATGAGATTTCGAGGCTCATTTGTTTGTACTCGATGTACTCAAAGAAGGAATAGTTTGTAGGGTTTCTCACTTCCATTCCAACATTGTTTTTTACGTTACACCATCACGCGGACTACCTTTCGTGTGGCTCCCACCCTTCGACCAATCTGGAATGGGTGGCCCTACCGGGAATAATTTAGAATTAATCCCACCAGTACAGCTCTATGGGTCAAAGGAACGCGAAGGTCCTTCCACCGTTACAAGGTTGTAGCCAAGGGAAAGGATTCAGTCTGTAAGACCTCAATATTCACGAGGAGATTTCGTAGCCTCATAGTTAGTGGGTGTGCGAACTTATTTTAAGCGTGTTAGTGGTTGATAGCACTGTGTATTTGTTAACGTCCTTCCTGCTGTGTTTGAGTTAGGTTAGCTTGTCGTCAGTCTGGTCCTTTGCCAAACCCTTCCATGGTCCATCCTGATATCCATGAAAAAATGCCCTGGCGGACCACAGTGGCGAGAAGATTATTAAACCTTCCCTCTTATCCTTTTGTGTAGGGGTTGGTAGATGTGCGTCTCAAACACAGTTCGGAGATAGAGAATACAGTGCAGACTGGGAAATATACCATCAAACATAGGTTTATTAGTACCGTGCAAAAGTTCATTCGTACCCGAAGAATTATAGGAATGGCCACACTTGGATAGTTTTAAGAGTAAAAAGACATCTCTTGATTGCCTGAACAAGTTATGATCCCTTGATTACCTGACCGTCATCGTCGTCATACGAAGAAACTCTAGTCTTCTTCATACATCAACCCGTACTCCGAACCTACTAGTGAGACCGTTATCGTCGTCATCCGAAGCAACTCTGGTCTTCTTCATGCATCAACCCGTACTCCGAACCTACGAGTGAGACCGTCATCGTCGTAATCCGAAGAAACTAGTCTTCTTCATACATCAACCCGTACTCCGAACCTACGTGTGAGACCGTCATCGTCGTCATCCGAAGAAACTCTAGTCTTCTTCATACATCAACCCGTACTCCGAACCTACCAGTGAGACCGTCATCGTCGTAATCCGAAGAAACTCTAGTCTTCTTCATACATCAACCCGTACTCCGAACCTACCAGTGAGACCGTCATCGTCGTAATCCGAAGAAACTAGTCTTCTTCATACATCAACCCGTACTCCGAACCTACCAGTGAGACCGTCATCGTCGTCATCCGAAGAAACTCTAGTCTTCTTCATACATCAACCCGTACTCCGAACCTACCAGTGAGACCGTCATCGTCGTAATCCGAAGAAACTAGTCTTCTTCATACATCAACCCGTACTCCGAACCTACCAGTGAGACCGTCATCGTCGTCATCCGAAGAAACTCTAGTCTTCTTCATACATCAACCCGTACTCGGAACCTACGATTGAGACCGTCGCCATCAAGCATTGAAAGTTCTCTTTCGCTGTTTAAAACTCATCTACTGCAAGTTAGTGTATTCTGATACTAGCCGGAGAACTGTCCGTGAAGGACGGTCGGCCAGATTGGATTCGGTCGGGACAGGCCTCCAGGACGCACTCCGCGTCGCATATTTTATTACGTTTAACAACAGGGTACAATATACATCATCCTCGAAGAGGAGGCCCGATCCCTTTCGGACCGCGCGCAACACAGCCTGATTGTCTATATACAAAGTCACATCGCTAAAATCAGGAACATGGTTGTACATAAAATTCATACTCTTCAAGGCGGCGGTGTCTACCGCATAATAAATGAGCAATTGCTGGTCAAACACTTCTATGTATTCCAGATCAGGTTGCGTTGAAACCACCGCCCACTGGAAGGGGGTAGCGTCCACGTATCCTACGTAGGAAACGCGGAGTGTGGAGCACCGTCTCACTTGGTGGAACACTTCGTCAGTGCTGTTCAGTGGGACATGCTTCCTAAGCGAGGGTGGGTTCTAATACCTTGGGGATTCTCCCTTGAAATCCCCAAAGGATTTTACGCGAGACTCGCCTCCCGCTCCACCTTGTCGGTAAAGCATGGGATAGGAGTGGGTGCGGGTTCAATTGACCCGGATTATAGAGGTGAAATTTGAGTAATCCTATCATGGCGGTGAAGATTTTTTTTAGTTGGAAGAGGTATGAGGATATGCCAAATTATTGTGGAAAAAATCGGAACAGACATAACATTCATGGTGACTGAAGAAGCACTAAGTAAAACGAGGCGATGCGGGGGTGGTTTTGGTAGTTCCAATCTTCATTTATGTAAGTGCAGTGAGTTCAACTTACTCTCCCACCCTCCGCCTCGCCGCTAGAATTGAAAACTCTAGAGCAGTCTTGCATATGGCTATATCAAGCTATCAACCCGCCTGGTCGTAACAGGGCCCACTGATCTTTATAGCCCTCTCCTCTTTCCCATCCCCCAGGTGAACTGGCCCGGTAAAACTCAATCTCTTGTACAACGATTTTCTCATCTGGGAATCTTAATGACATGGAATTACGTGGCAAATCAATGATGGCTCTACATTGCCTTAAAAATCAATTCCAAGTATGATAGGGCCTATTAACTTTTTAACCACTAAACATACTACATCACACTCCCGATTACCTAAGGTAATGGTTAACGAAGCCTGTTTTGTTGCAGGTGATGACCTGTGTTGGTCCGCCCCTATATCGCGGGTACGATTAATGGGTAGTGTTGGTATTTCTATACCTTGAATCTACATACACATTAACTCTTCCTCAGAAATCGCGGATTTTTGGCTCCCCGTATCGATTAATGCGATAACTGCATGTCCAAAACATGACAAACGGACTTCGGGACACTTCCTACACTCGCGATCCCCATCCCGGTATGGTTCTGACGCAAAGGGGTCGTTCACCTCACGGATAGATAGAATGGGAACCTCCAACATTAGACTTGGTCAGTTTGGGCAGGGGACGTCTGTCGGCCCAAACTCCACGCGTTTCCCGACGGAGGTGGGGTTGGAAATAAGGGAGGTGGGGTTGTTTGTTGACTTCATCCACTGACTGAGTTTACTCCCCTAACGGTCTCGCTTCTTTCCCTCAGGGCGTCTTCTCTAATCCGATGCCATTCTCTGTTTCCATTCTCAACGCGCCCCATTGAATAGGGTCGGCGGCGTTCTCCTGCTTGCATCGTGTTTACCTTTGGTGACCCACTTTCTGGCTTTCCTCCGTCTCCTTGGGATTGGTCGAACCGTCCCTGCATGAAAGTCCCTCGAATGATGAGACATTGGTTCTCCTCAACAAGTCTTGGGCACAGGGAGGAAATTGACGAATTAAGAGGGCCACCGTCTACTCCTAAGTCTTATTTCAGCTATTTTCCTAGTCGCATACTCTTGCATACTATTACTGGGTGCACGTCTATAACTTCCCGTAATTACTCTCAATTTATAATTGACTTGATGTTCCTAACTCCAAAACCTGTCATAGAACATTTTTCTTAAATCATCCATATCCTGTGGGAAAGGGAATATGGCATCGGCCCATTCTTTGGCCGCATCCTCCAACATCTGGTAAAACAAACGGGTTCTCAACCGCTGAGGAATGGCATAAATAGAGTAATGATTTTCTACCCCTCGCAGGTGAACTTTGAAATTATTCATCGCACTGCACTATATCAGCATAGTAATTTAAATAACGCCAAATGTTCCTTTCCCATTGGTAATTCGAATCCTTGTTATCTTTCAGAAGTTAACCCGCCATAGTGTAAATTTTATCCCTAACAGCAACCAGAAAAATCTGATGAAGGGTATTCATTTTAGTGTCTTTGTATGACTGTAATAAAAATGAATTATAATCCCAATTAGAAAAAGAAAAATTACGATTTTGCTTCGCTAAAAATTAAATTTTTAACACCCTGAAGAACCTACCGGTCTCGCTGCTACGTCCGACACCCGCCCTTTGCGGAGGGATCCCGGTCGATTAGATTCCGCGACTGATTTGGTTGTACTCCATGTTTTCAGGGAAGAGATAGTGGGTAGGGTTTCCCACACTCAATCCAACAGTGTTTTTCACGTGACACCATCACGTGGACTACTTTTCGTCTGGCTCCTACCCTTATATCTAGGATGGTTGGCCCTACCGGGAATAATTTAGAATTAATCCCGCCAGTAGCCCAGGGAAAGGATTTAGCAGATAAGAGTTTAATATTCATTAGGAGACTTCATAGCCTCATCGTTTGTGGGTGTGCGAAGTCATTTTAACCGTGTTTGTGGTTGATAGCACTGTGCATTTGTTAACGTCCTTCCTGCTGTGTTTGAGTTAGGTAAGCTTGTCGTCAGTCTGGTCCTTTGCCAAACCCTTCCATGGTCCATCCTGATATCCCTGAAAAAATGCCCTGACGGACCTCAGTGGCGAGAAGATTATTAAACCTTCCCTCTTATCCTTTTGTTATTCATACCCAAGGAATATTAGGAATGGCCACACACGGATAGTTTGAAGGGTAAAGAGACATGCCTTGATTGCCTGATCAAGTCTCCGCAGTTTCCATATCAGGTACAAATTCAAACTGTCTCTGAGAATCCTATGCTTTATGAATATGATTTGAATTTTGTCAACCATGTATATTGCATTCGCAGATCTGGCAAAATCCAGTTGAATTCCTAATTGTTCACAGCGAACATTAGTTTTTATTGAATCAAGAAGGCAGGCATAAAGGTATATAACATATATAACAAAATGCTGGTGTAGTTCTATTTACATATGTTTATGTGTGATGATACATTTCAATCATCAATAGAATTCTGAAGTCCGATGTACGTGATAGGCTTTAGAGCTTACCTTTTAGTGATTTTTCAGCTGCTTTGTAACATTCCTTCGCCAACTGTGAGCTCCGGTTCAATGCGCAAATGATCTATTAACTTTATCCCACTCATGCCGTGCCATTTGATTCGCGTTATAATTGGCAATTTTCAGCTAAATTTGAGGAAAAAATCATTACCTGAACCTTCTTAAGGAACTTCTCAGCAAACAGCTTTTAATGCCACCTATGCTTGTAACAATACGGCAATTTGAGGTTCGCTTTATGTTTGGAAATAGGAGGAAGTCACGTGCAGCCATGTCTAGCAATTATGCTGGCTAAGGAATCGTTACAGTTTTGTTTTTGTCCTGCAAGTAATGAATAAGCGATGAAGCGAGAAGCAAGTAGTTCATCTGACATTAGTAGCTGGTACCTTCCTGTCAATGAGAGACAAGTTTTAACTTGTTTGAGTGGTGCAGTTTAGTTCTTTTTCGAGAAAGATGAAAGTACATCCTTTGAGATCAGAGAGGAAGTCAAACTCTGCTTCAGCAAATGCGTAGAGCACTGTAGCACCCTTCACAATAGTTTCCATGGGGCACGAAAGTACGGTAGAAGAAATGAATCCTTCGTTAAAGGAAGTCTCATTACGCTGTAAGACTTTTGGGAAGGAAATTTTTCTCCTTCAGCAATGAGTTTGAAATGTTTGAAAAATTAAAATATTGATATATTTTCAATGTCATCGTAAATTACTTCAGGTAAACTTTGAAATTCGTTATCGCACAGCACTATATCAACATAGTAATTTTAATAACGCCAAATGTTCCTTTTCGAATGATTATTTGAATCCTTGTTATCTTTCTGTAGTTTAACCGCCATATTGTCAATTTTATCCCTAGTAGCAACCAGACAAATCTGATAAAGGGTATTTATTTTTGTGTCTTTGTGTGACTGTAATAAAAAGAATTATAATTCCAATGAGAAAAAGAAAAATTACGATTTTACTTTGCTAAACATTAAATCTTTAATATCAAGAGGCTTTCTAGTAAACTTTGCTCTGATATTTACATGGCCTTACCTGTCAAATATAGCGGGAATATTCGACCTGGATCAGTCAACAACAATTATAAGAGGTGTTGTGATGCATCTTGAGCACCAGCAATCGAAAATTTCTGCAATGTCTCTAATTAGAAAATCGGTACTAGTTACAATGTAATCTATGATATTCCATTGATACACTGGAATTTGAAAATCTCAATTTATAAACCTCCACATCTTCCATTCAATTCAAAAATACATTATAACAATCAAAGCGAAAGAAATATTGCCTACCACCAGGAATTGAAATTACATAACACCTTTTCCTAACCGTAAAAGGAGTCCTAATAATTAGATATCCCTATTAGTGCAATCCTGCAGACCACTAGTCATTAATGGAATAAAATCGTATTCATTTTCATTTTTCCTTACGTCACGGATAATAAATAACGCAAGAGCTTAATGGGATTTGTATTCTATATGCTTATCGATGGGAGGAATCAAGCCAAAAGTAAAAAATTCACGTTTACTTATCCCTTGCCGCGAGAGAAACCATAAGAGAGCACATGTAGGTGGATTTATATTCTATTTTGGAATTATCCAAGTATTCCGAGGAGCATAGTGTGTCTGATACATAGACAATAGTGCTGTTAACGTGAAAGATTTTAAGGTGGGTACTTTAAGCATGGCTAAAAAGTTAGACTTACCAAGATCTAGATGGTGATTATGTCGTCTTTGTAGAGATCAGATGATGTCGTCTTTGTAGAGTGGTTTCCAAGAGGAAGTTCTCGGATCAAATGACGAGATTTCAATGAATGTTTCCGTCTTCGTTCGGTATTTATAATGGAAAATCTCCTCCTACTCCTCAACGGTTGGCTACAAAGTGGGTTGAGAAGACTTTGCATGACGTCAGCTGCAGAGGTATTCCAATTGAGTGAAAAAAACCTAGCTCAATTCTCATGGGCAGATGATCCTTTCGCCCCAAATAAGGTAAGAAATGCGCAAATCTTGCAACTGAATGACGCCACCAGCGTGGAGAAACCCAGTTCAATTCTCTCCGGGTGGATTGCAAAGTCGTCACCTCATATAGGGTAAGGAGTGTGCTGCGCTAGCAACTAGGTGAGGTCAGCAGAGTGAAAAAACCCACTCCATTACCCTACGCATCGGGCTTGATGCAATGTCCTATCCTGTTTCCTTTCACCCCAAGTAAGGTAACGAGTGCGCTGTGCCAGCACCTGGGAGTGGTCAGCAGAGTAAAAAACCCCACTCCATTCTCCTAGGCATCTTGCTTAATGCAAACTCCTTTCGGATTAGAAAAAAATCATCTTCCTAGTTTTCTCATGTTGCAGCAAGTAGAGCTCCTTTATATAAAGCCTTAGCTTTAGGAGTCTCCATCATTCAACTCTACCGCCGATACCGTCGTCTACTACCGTCATCTTCGTCATGCGAAGCAACTCTAGTCTTCTTCATATGTCAACCCGTACTCCGAACCTACCAGTGAGACCGTCATCTTCATCATCCGAAGCAACTCTAGTCTCCTCCATGCATCAACCCGTACTCCGAACCTACCAGTGAGACCGTCATCGTCGTCATCCGAAGCAACTCTAGTCTTCTCCATACATCAACCCGTACTCCGAACCTACGAGTGAGACCGTCGCCATCAAGCATTGAAAGTTCTCTATCTTGCTGTTCAAACTCATCTACTGCAAGTGAGTATACTCTGATACTAGCCTGAGAACTGTCCGTGAAGGACGGTCGGCCAGATTGGCTTCGGTCGGGACAAACCTCCAGGACGCACTCCGCGTCGCATATTTTATTACGTTTAACAACAGGGTACAATATACATCATCCTCGAAGAGGAGGCCCGATCCCTTTCGGACCGCGTGCAACACAGCCTGATTGGCTATGTACGAAGTCTCATCGCCAAAATCAGGAACATTGTTATACATGAAATTCGTACCCTACAAGGCGGCGGTGCGTACCGCATAATAAATGAGCAATTGCTGGTCAAACACTTCTATGTATTCCAGATCAAGTTGCGGTGAAACCACCGCCCACTGGAAGGGGGTGGCGTCCGCGTATCCTAAGTAGGAAACGCGGAATGCGGAGCACCGTCTCACTTGGTGGAACACTTCGTCGGTGCTGTTCAGTGGGACATGATTCCTAAGCGAGGGCGGGCTCTAATACCTTGCGGTTTCTCCCTTGAAATCCCCAAAGGGTTTTACGGGAGACTCGCATCCCGATCTAGCTTATCGGTAAAGCATGGGGTAGAAGTGGGAGCGGGTGTAATCGACTCGGATTATAGAGGACAAATAAAAGTACTCCTCTATAATCACGGCGATCAAGATTTCGTAATAAGAAGAGGCATGAGGATATGCCAAATTATATAAGAAAAAATAGGAACGGATGTATCGTTCAAAATAACGGTAGAGGCCCTCGGTAACACTAACCGAGGGGAGGGTGTTTCGGTAGCTCCAATCTTCAATTATGTAAGTGCAGCGAGTTAAACTTACTTTTACGCGATGTATATACATATTGTAACCCACCTTGCCGTCGTCCGTCCGGGTTCACTTTCTGAGGGGTGGGGGAGGATGGTTTGGAGGGATTGCTCAAGGTGAGCGGGCCGTGGTTCGATGGCTAGGGGAAATGGAGGGAGGAATGGAAAGAAAATTGGGGTAGGTTCACTTGCTGAATGGAGGCTGGCGCGTACGAAATAATGAAAGCTTACGTAAGCGTTTACAATTCCAACACGTTTAATGAGCACTTCAATTGGAAAATGTTTCACAAAATACATAAATGAATTAATCTTTGAATAACACAAATTAAATTACTGCTACTGGCCAGTTATGAACCTAATAACATTAATTAACAAATGACAGAAAATAAAATAAACCCTGATTACAATCGTTGGCGTGAAATATTATAAAAATGCTTGAAAAATGACAAACGCCAATTTCAAATAAACTCTTATTGTCCTACAAACTACCATTAATCATTCACACACACACGGGGACACGGGGGAACTCAAAAAAATATAAAAAAAAATGTACGGGAAAATATCACTGTTCTTCTTCTCTTGTACGGAAGAAAGAGGGGAATGGGGAGTGGGGCTCTTCTGATTCTGTTGAAAATTTGGGGATATTGGTGGCTAGAGTACTTATCACTCTCGCTGATCTGCTGGTGGAGAAGATTTCCTCGGCTGGCTCGATACTGCGACTAGTATTGCTGTGGGATGAGAGAACTCCTGTGTTGGCGCCGTGGATTGACGTCTTCTGCTGCGCGTGCTAGGAAGATACCGTCTTATCTCCTCTTTCCAAAGTCACCGCCGTTTAATACTCGCGTCTTTTTCCACGCTGGGCTGCCTTCCTTTCTTTCTCTCTCCTTACAGAACGGGATGGTTGTCGGAGCAGAGCCTCCGGCCGATATCTCCAGTAGAATCATCCTTGCATGTTGTCCGCATTTCGCTTATATAGCCACTTTCTGGGAGGGGGATGGGTGAGCGGAAAAACCCCGGGCATCGGGTTTTTTCGGCTATTCGTCCGTAGGGGAGGAGGGGTGGTTTCTGTGGAGGGTGGGGTTGGAGGATTTCATCATCTCCGTACGCAGGTGTTCCGGCTTCACAGTGGGATGGGGAGAAACATGCTACGTATCACGTAGGCACCGGAACTTTCCACTTCGTAGACGGAAGAATTGTGGGAGGGATGGGGGACGGGAAAATACAAAATCTAGTCATTCATTCATCACTTTACATTCACACACACATTCACACAAAATTACATAATCATTTACATAACATTAGAAAAAACACTTTACAATATTTATTAGACCCTTCATAATTTACGCAAGCCTTCCCTACCTCGTAAATGCCTTTTTACTTCACCATGTACCTAGCCAAACGGCAACGGCTACAATATATAAGTATGTGGCCGATCGAGGAGAACGCACAAAAATGGTACTAATAAAAACATAGACACACGTAAAAAAGGGACACTCACAAAAAAACGTTCAGACGTTTCAGCGGGTTGACCCGCTATCCTCAGTGCTGAAGGTGAACCGCTGCAGGCAGGGTTAGTTCCTCCAGTAGCCCTCCTTGGTGAAGTAGTCGGGGTGGAAGAAGGGGAAGGGAGGGTAGGGTTTGTTTTGGCTGTTAATGGGCGATGTTTAGCCCGGGCGTTTCAAACGCCCTTTCAACCCAGATGTGGGCCATCTCCCTCGTCCTCACCTCGATGATAGTTGCCCTCTCTGGCAAAACTTCAATGAAGGTTAGGGAAAAACATTGGTCGAAGGTACTGTTGTGTGAGGAAGTGTGAATGGGGATGGGTTCATGAAAGGGGGGAGTTGTAAAACTTACCCTGCCTGCAGCAGTTCACCTTCAGCACTGAGTATAGCGGGTCAACCCGCTGAAACATTTGAACGCTTCTTTGTGAGTGTCCCTTTTTTACGTGTGTCTATGTTTTTATTAGTACCATTTTTGTGCGTTCTCCTCGATCGGCCACATACTTATATTATCGCTTAGTGCGCTTTCATCAAGATTGTACATATAAAAATATATATATTTATTTGAAATTATAGGATGGAAACCACCACCACCACCGCTCCCGTCAATGCTACCACCAGCACCACCACCACTCCGGTCAATGCTACCACCACCAGTATACCAACTTTACTGCAAGCGATGTTACCGCCAGCTCCTCCTCTTCGTTTTCTTTGGTAAGCTGATTTTCGTTACCGTAAAACGGCCTGACTTTGCCCCAAATATTTTGACTCCTCAGTTTATTTTTTGTTTAAATTGCTTGAAATATTTTTAAAATTTTTTATTTCTTTCAGGTTAGATTGTTGATATTTTACAGTTACTGAAAATCACCTTTTTAGATCAGTAAAGTATTAAAAATATTCTTTTTTGTTTTTTAATGTCGTTGGAGCAAAGTCAGGCGTGAATCGGGTGACTTTTCCCCAACATTTTATTCCTATTGTAATATACTCAAGAAAAGATTTTTAGAGAAATGAAACATCATTGGAGTATTTTAAAGAGTTTATATGTTAGAAAGTATTAACTTTAAGACTAGGCTCCTGGCTTTCTTTTATATTTAGAGGGAATTTTACTACTTACACCAAAAATGAACGAAAATGAAGTGTAAGGACATGGGAGGGGAAAGGAAAACAGAAAAATCAAATTCAACAGTAATTTTACGATAAAACATTGAACATTCCCACGTTATGAGAAACTATGTGACTTTTCCCCAAGAATATGTCTGGGGTAAAGTCATTCCGGATTTCTCTGTTAAGGTACCTTGTCCCAGAAACTTGCTAATATAATTCTTCGTGATTGATGTGAACAAAAATATGATTTATGCAGCTGATCTATGGTAAATTTTGAGTAAAAAATACATAAATCACCTTCTGGAAGCGTCTAGGAGGCCGACAATCAGCAACTTTTTACATAAAAACTTTAGTATACCACAAAAACACCCTCCTCACAAAATCAACAGCACCCTTCACTAGAACATGCAAGACTACTGGAAAAACCTTTTTATGTCTTGCAGTGTTGCCAAAGAATCCAAGAAAAATAAAAAACCTCTCCCAATCGACAGCATAGTATCCATTTCTATGAAATGAAACATTGTTTACGGGGTGGGGAAAAGTCAGGCCGCTTGGGGTAAAGTCAGGCCGTTTTACGGTATGTTTTTTTGTTAATCAAAGGTGTATTTATATCTACATTTATGTATATTTTATATTCATTCTTACAGGATAAACCGCGTGATAGATTACGCCGCGCGCAAGAAGATCGCGCTTATTTGAAGAAAGGGGAGTTGGAGGAGGGGCAATTGTATCGGGTGGAACGTCTGGAGAAGGTGACCACCCGATACGGTGAGGGTTTGGTGGGGAGTATTGTATTTCAGGGGAGGAATAGGCAAATATTCCTCCCCCGAACATTTAAAATGAGAGGAGCGAAGGTGATGTTATATAATTATGGAGACGAAAAATTCAAAATTTATAAAAAAAATAATTAATCAAGATAAAGTAAATTAAAAAATGCTTTCGATTTGTTTATTTTGTGTAACTTTAAGGTCCATCATCCCTCAATGATAAATTTGAAATTTATCTAAAAAAAATTGTTAAAAATTAAATAAATTCAAAAATGCTTTCGATTTGTTCATTTTATTTTTTTAACTTTAAGGTCCATCAAGCCTGAATAGATCTTTTCTCCTATTTGTTCAAAATAAGGGAGTTATAGACCATCGCAGGAATTATCCGCAAAGTATAGAGGCCACACCCTTGGTGTGAGGTGATTTCTTTCACACACAAAAGATGTGTAGTCACGTACTCATCAATATTCAAATTTAAACTATGGTCCTATTTGTTCAAATAAGGGAGTTATAGACCATCGCAGGAATTATCCGCAAAGTATAGAGGCCACACCCTTGGTGTGAGGTGATTTCTTTCACACACAAAAGATGAGTAGTCACGTACTCATCAATATTCGAGTTTAAACTATGGTCCTATTTGTTCAAATAAGGGAGTTATAGACCATCGCAGGAATTATCTCCTGAGTATAGAGGCCACACCCTTGGAGTGAGGTGATTTCTTTTACACACAAAAGATGAGTGGTCACTTACTAATAAACATTCAAATTTAAACTATTGTCCTATTTGTTCAAATAAGGGAATTATTAAAGATTTTCTTACAACGATACCTGCTACCAACCTGTTCTCCTAATACCATCACTCATAAATTGGCCCCACGAATGTAAACTACTTGCTCTGTCAAAATGTTTTTCAACGGAATTGTCTTTACTAATCCCCCGACTTTTTTAGGTGAAAATTAATTAAAGATTAATAATTTTATTTTCAATTCTGATTTATTTGAAATTTTGTCCTCAATTCTGGTTTATTTTTTGTTTTACCGTAAAATTAACTGTTTTTCAACTTCATGAACTTTATAACTCAACCTAGGGAAAACTATTAATTGTAAGTCTAAGACATTCATTTCCCACAATAAGTAGCAAAAATTAATGTAAATTGATGAAATGGTTTTTTAGTATTTTTAGAACGCATATTTTTTTGTAAATTACTTTGTTTGTAATTTTTCTATGATCACAAATCTATAAAAATTTTAATATTTGTCAATGTCACTAACTTGAATGAATGTCATGTTGCCATTCATTGAAGGGGGCGGCGCCGGGACAGTGCAAGTTACCGGGAGGCAAGGTTTCGCGCGCTAGACGTGGCAACACAGCATTCGTTTTTTCTCCGGCGTATTTTTTAATGCCCATATGCAAATATGCTACCCAAAAAATCACGCATTTTTGCATCATGGAAAAATTGCAAGTAAATTAAAAAGTGTTTCTATCAATATTATTTTTTCTTTCGGCGTAAACTGTTGGACTAGATGGCGTTGAAGCAATTTCAAATTTTACAACAAAATATGCGTTATAAAAATAAGAAAAAGCCATTTTATTAATTTTTTCATTAATTTTTGCAGCTTATTGTGGAGGATGAATGTTGCAGACTCAGTAGTTTTCCCTAGGTTGAGTTACAAAGTTCGTGAAGTTAAAAAAAACGGTTAATTTTACGGTGCGTGGAGTCATTTATTGCACTCGTGTGTGTACATTTTTGAATTCTTTGTAAAACAAAAAATAAATCGGAATTGAGGATAAAATTTCCTTTAAAATGACGTAATATTCATTATTATGAAATGCACTCAAGTCCAGATACAAATTCGCAAAGTACAGTGGCACATCATTTTGACGCCGACTACAGCTGTAATTTTCTGGGTGGAAACTGTCATGGTACTTTATGGATCCTCGGGGCTGGCGTTGGACCTTCCGACGGTCACGATTAGCCCAGCGCACACGGAGCGACTATTTTGTAACCGCAGTTGGGAATCAGTTGCGTCTACAACCAGTAGCCAACTGAAACAAAACTTCTGTCCGCACACGGGTGTAATGACAAAGGGCTGGTTATAAATCAGTTTCGTCCATTGTGCAATCAGTGGAGTGTTTATTTAGTGCGGTACGTGTTGTTTTTTAGCCCTTGGCTTGGCCGTCAGTGCTTACTATCACTGAGTCAGGTGAAGAAGACGCTGTGAACTATTATCAATGCCAAAGACGTTATATAGTTTGCATTTGTTCAGGACTTCATGCTTCTCTACTGCTCCAACGAGCTTCATGTTGACTTCTTGATCATTCATTATGAGATCGACACTATACGGTCGTCAAAATGCCACCAAAACACCACGTGGTCTCGTGCAACTGGAGTCTGCAACGCAACTGCTACCGCGGGTCCACGGTTGCGTGTGACTGGTTTCAGACTGGTTTGAGATCGTCAAAAACCAGTCGCGTCGTGTGCGCCTCCCCATTCAAATACATTGTCGAGGTCACAAAACAGTTGCGCGCGCAACTGGTTCGCAACGGTAGTTGTAAAACAGTCACACCGTGTGCGCTGGGCCTTAGAGTGAAGGGGAGATTTTAGGTCCAGCTGCTCATTTCTAAGGTTTGGTCCACTGGTCAGGCGACATAATTTTGGTACACGTCCTCTGAAGCCGAGGTAGTGTTTAAAACTTTGCGTGCCATGGACGTAATATTACGTCTTTCCATTTAATTGGCTTTGTATGCGTGAAGCCGTAATATTTCGCCCGTGGTACTTTTCCAGTTTACTGCTTAGGGGTTCTGTTTTTTTTTTAAATCAACTGCTCGATGGAAAAAGAGTTCGCTTAATGTCTTGAGGACGAAAATTCCTCCGTAGCTACCGGCATCCTCATCTTCGGCCACTTAGTGTGAAAATTCTTTGGACCGGATGGTTCGTCGAGGTTGAATGGATGGTTCGTCGAGGGTGCATTGACCCTTTTTGTCATCCAGGATTTATAATGCTTTGCTTGGAACAGCTCTTTTTATGATTTCCATGGTTTAAATAGTTCAAATTGAGCGTATTAAAAAAATTATGCATGTTATGGCCGCACATCATATGTTGCAACTTTTTTATTTTTCAAAAACAGTAGGTTTTCGTTGTTAAATTATATATTTAAAAATTAGCAATAAATGTTATTCAACTCATTCATAAAGAAGAAAAAAGTCCATTTTTATTGAAATGCACATCGATATAAATATATTTTTGATGCTAATGTTTTAAAAAAATGTACGAATATAGTAAAAATGGCTGGGTTTTTCAGCAGGGCTTTAAATTTAGCAGCCGGAACTCAAAGTGTTAAATGTGAAATAAGGGGTTTTTGAGTGGACCACCAGTACACTGGCCAAATAATGCAGTTGCCCTCCCTGGGAAACTGTTTCCCTCGGAATCCTTTGCAAAGGACTCTTCTCACGCCGCCCACTGCAGCCTCCTGGTCCAGAGAACCGTATAAATACCCCAGAATTTTGGTACTCGAGGAACAATCTCCGAGGTGCAGCCGGAGGCCCTGCTACATTCCGGCCACAGCTTAATAAACGCCTACAGTCCGGCGGCCGAGAGTTGTCCGTTGACAGCTAGAAGGGGTAGGGGGCAAGGTTGCCAGGTAAGAAAGGGAAACGTCCACATCACATGTAAACAAAAGGGTTCCGTGAAGAAAGGAGCCAGAAGGGACGACGAGAGTGAAGGATCCAAAGGAAGATTTATTTGTTTTGACGACTCGCAGAAAGGGCTTGTTTTGGTGGTTCAGGTTTGTTTAAGCGCTTCATATGAATGTGACAACGTTGTATGACTAGGCATGGGTGTGAGGTGCATTTAGGGGACAGCGATTGGCTGCAAACCATGTTGGCGCAGGGTTTTCCGCCCCTCCTTTTAAAGTGCCATCGGACAACTCTCGCCGGTTGGACTGCACCAAAGCCAACGCTGGAATTTCTACTCTTTGGCGCCTATACCCAATCTTCTAGCCTTCGGCCTGGCTACTCGGGTCGAAGATCTATATTTGTTATTCTATCTTGCGTTCTGTCTATCGGGTCACAAAACCTTCAACACAGTCAAAGTAGAACTGAGAGTATGATGCACATTATAAAAAAGCTAGGAGTTCCCATGGAAATACTCAGTTAAGACCGTCAAAGGCTCCGCTCCGCGGTGTCATAGAACGACCGTTTTCGCAGTAGAATCCTGGTGGTCAGGGATTGACAGATAAGATCTGATAAGATGGGACAATGGCTCCAAAGCTAAGCCATGGGAAAAGCTGGGGTCCTCTTCACGTGTAATTCTCTTTTTCGGATGTCTTGAGCCTAAGGAGAGAGTACATACAAGGAAAATATATTACCCCTCCCCCAAAGAATAGCATACGCCCCACTACAGTATACGGTAAGTCACCAAAAAAAGGAGGAAATTACAAACCACTATTCCATTCAAGTGTCACATCTCCAGTCCCGTATAATGCAATGGTTTACAGCACATGCCAAACCGCGGTTCTTCAAAAAACTATAATTAGCGCAAAATAAAACACCTAGTCCTACTCCACACAATGGTTCATACCCATAATGGATCAAAAGCTAAGCATGGAGTAAGGCTGGGGTCCTCCTCGCGTGGAATTCTCTTCGGATGTCTTGAGCCTAAGGAGAGAGTACATACAAGGTAAATAAATGACCCTTTCCCCGAGGAATAGCTTACGCTCCACTACAGTATACGGTTAGCCAACATGACACAAGGAAGAAATTAACACTTTTCTGTCCAAGTGACAGTTTAATCCCCGTATACTGCAATGGTATACAGCGCTTGCCAAACCTCGGTTCCACACAAAAAACTAAATTGAACGCACCTGATAAAATCCTGGCCCTACTCGACGCAATCCTAGCCTTACTCCACAAAATGATCACAGCCCTGTGGGCTCAAAATCCAAGCTAAGAGTGAAGCCGGAGTCCTCTTCTCGTGGGATTATCTACTTCGGATGTCTTGAGCCTAAGGGGAGAGTACATACAAGGTAAGTAATTACCCTTCCCACCCAAGGAATTTAATACGCTCCACTACAATGCTAGGTAAGTCACCATGAAACAGAGTGGAAATCACCACTATTACATCCAAGTGTCAAAGCTCCAATCCCGCGCAGTGCAATGGTTTAGAGCGTATGCCAAACATCGGTTCGATACAAAAAACTAAAATTAAATCGCCTAAAAAAACCTAACCTTACTCGACGCAATGATGACAGACCTATGGGCTCAAATCCTGAGCTATGAGAGAAGCTGCGGTCCTCTTCCCGTGAAGTACGCTTCTTTGGATGTCTTGAGCATAAGGAGAGAGTACATACAAGGTATATGAACGACCCTTCCCCCGAGGAATAGCATACTCTCCAATGCAGTATACGGTAAGTCACCATGAAACAAGGAGGAAATTACCACTAGAGCAATTCCACGTAAATGTCATACTGACTGGTTAAATAAAAAAAGTGGTTGAAGGCTCTGATATGGATCAAAATTTGTGCTATAAAGTCTAGACTTTCGTTATTAAGTCCTGACACTAGCATGAGTCGCGTGTGTCTCTGATAAGAGAAATTTTTTTGTGCTCTCCACAGTTTTTAGCCACATAATAAATTTAATGAGTCAAATACGCGCAAAAAACATGTTTCGCTAATTGATTTGTATGGCCACTGTATTAATAAATTTTTTTATTCTGAGATTCGTTCATTATTTTGAATGATTTTAAGGTTTTTTGCACAAATTTGGTTTGTTTATTTTGAATTAAAGAAGTTATTTTGTAAAATATTTTGGCAGTGAATAAATTTATACCAGAAGGGAATCACAAAAGTCAGTCCGTGACATTTCTGGTCAGTCCGTGACGATGCTTTTCAAGAGGAATTACTCCTCTGTAAAATCAGTTATTGTAATGGACTTTGCAGCATTATGAAATTTGCATTTGGTATTCTGAGATGTATTTTACTGAAACTCTGATCACTCTTTGTTTCAGAGCAAACCTTAGAAGTTTTACTCTGAGCTGAAAGTTCGTTTCATTTTTGTCAGTCCGTGACAGTGAATTTTAAGTCACGTAAGTCCTGTATTTTTCAAGACAAAGTAGTGTATCAACCTAAGTTAAACTTCACACCATTGTGCAGCAATTTGGAAGTTGAAAAAGTTTTGTATGTCAGTCTGTTCCTGTTACGTGTGTTATTAAAAGTTCAAAAACGCATTGTGACGGTCAGTCCGTGACGCGTGGAATCGCCCACTATTTCATCCAAATGACACGGCTCCATTGTCATACAATGTAATGGTTACATCACATGCCAAACCTCGGTTCTTCAAAAAACTATAATTAGCGAAAACTAAAAAACCAACCCTTACTCCACACGATGATTCATAGCCGTAATGGCTCAAAAGCTAAGCTAGGAGTGAGGTTGGGATTCTCTTCGCGTGGAATTCTCTTCTTCGGATGTCTTGAGCCTAAGGCCCCGGGTACGATACGAACGGCGGGCGGCAAGAGGCGTGAGCGGCGCCGCTCTGAAATCGGGCCTCATTTAGTTGCGTGTAAATCCATTGAGTGTGGGTACGATATGTTTGAGCGGCGAGCGACAGTGAGCGGCGCCGCCCAGTGCCGCTCATGGTTCGAAGTCCAGGCCGATTTCTTTTCCACAGCCGCTCGCCGCTCAGTAGATTCATCCTTCAGTGTAGTTGAAAATGTAAGCGGAGAAACATCAATGTAGTGATAATACGGCCAAACAAAGGAAGACTGAAGTTCAAAAAGGTGAGAAACCTGAGCGGTTAGAAAATTGCCGCTCGTACTGTAGCCACCGCTGCCGCTCAGATTGCCGCTCGCCGCCCGCCGCTCGTATCGTACCCGAGGCCCAAGGAGAGAGTACATACAAGGTAAATAAATGACCCTTCCCCCGAGGAATAGCATACGCCCCACTACAGTATACGGTAAGTCACCATGACACAAGGAGGAAATCACCACTATTCCATCCAAATGACACGGCTCCAATCCCGTACAATACAATGGTTTAGAGAGCATACCAAACCTCGGTTCGATAAAAAACCTATAATTAACGCTCCTAAAAAACCTAGCCTTACTCGACGCATTGATTCACGGCCCTGACGGCCAAAGCAGAGCTAATTTAATCTCTTTCTTCCTTTTGTGGTCCACTTATCCTGGTGTCTTCTTTCTTCTCCTTAATTTGGACGACACACGAATCACGCATAGTCTTTGTCTCTCGTGCGATCAAAGGGGTATGTTTCCTCAATTACGCTACGCTCTGGATAAAACGCAATTTTCACACGCGTATCGCTCTTCTTTTGTCTCGTGGGACAACACATGTTCTTCATTCTGAAAAAGAACGGGTCATACTGCTACGGGCGGAGGGAAGGGGAGATAGGCGCGTTGCATATTTCCACCATGACATGACCCCCATTATGACCCTCACAGGAAAAAAATCGACAATACGGATCTATGAGCTGCCTAACCGACTTTGGCACCCTTTAAAACCCATGGTTCCCCACGTTTGTTGTCATGATGGCCCGACGTTTAACTCTATGACCTTTGACCCTCAGTGTGACCCTAGGAGGCCAAAAAATCAACAATACGGATCTATCTATTCTATCTAGATTTTTTTAACATTGAAACCCCGTAAGGCAAATTTAATTTTTTTGGTTTGTACCCACATTGTGAGGTCAAATGTTCAAAACTGTAAAATTTTGCTTACGCTCAACAAAACTTAGGACCATTCCCCATAAGTGTGCCAATTTTCATGAACATTGCTCGATGCAAAGTTACGAAAATTACTGGTCAAAAATTACAAAGGACCTGTGGGACAGTCTGTATATACACGAAAATATAGCCAATGTAGTCGGCGATGGTATTTAAGCGTCATTTATCGCATATAAAAAAATTGGCGTCATTTATCGCATGTGTAGCGTAAAAAATGAGGCTTCGTGTTGTGGGTTGCCTACCCCCCTCACACAAAACTGCTTTCGGGGACAAGATGAAAGATTTTATATCGATAATCAAAAGAAATGTAGATACATTTTTTGGTCTTGAACATCAACCAAAGTCCAGCGTTATACCTCAATGTAAAAAATGATTGCTCGCTTAACCTAAATTCATATTATTTACATTTTTAACATTTTTCGTTGAAAATTTCGAAATTCCAAAGCAAAATGGCGAACAGAAGACATCAACCGATTTGGAAAAAAATCACATCTGTAATACCCATTCAGGTACGCAACTCTTAACGGGTATTAGAAATCGCTCCTTAAAAAAAGTGGCAGAAAGAGGGACCCTACTGTACACGTCCCGGGGATAAATAAAAACTATATGTTACCCAAAAAACATTACTCAATCAAAGAAAAGATAATATTACACATCGCATTACTCAACAGTGTAATACTCTCTTTACGCGTGAGTTTTGGCTACCTCAGCTTTAATAGTGTTTGTATTTTTGACGAATTTTGTGCGAATTTTGGAACCTTTAGTATTTTTGTCTCTTTTTTTACTTAGGGTATTTTCCTACATGAAAAAAAACGAAAGGTGTTGATCTCGATTCGTTACCCAAAATTTGTGTATTCATAAAATACAAATTAATTGGTTATAGAAATTTCGGTTTAGACGAATAAAAATGGTCAATTTTAACCGCATTTGAAAAAGGCCAGATTGGCGCCCATGCGATGCCACTCCACGTGACGTCACAGGGACCTAGTTTCTATACAAGAAGATAGGAGTTTTACATCGTCCGAGATTATCAATGCATGCATGAGACACAGAGCTCAGGGAAACATTTATTAAGAATCACCTATTAAAACTGCCTAAGGTCGGACAGTTTCCTTAGTTTGATAAGATATATACAATCCTTATTTAAGCCAAGCGCTGCGTGCTAGCAGGGTACTCTACTACCTGCTAGCAGCCTGCATCGCAGCGGCGCACATACTCTCGCCCCAAGGTCACCTCACTCGGCGACAGCGGGAACCAGAATGATGTCACGTGGGGTTTTCCCAGCATTCATACTTAGCCGTCGCGTTTTCGCGCGCTTGAAAAATTTCACTTTTGATTAAAATTAAAAATCTAAAAGCTTGACACGCGTACTCCTGGAGTACTACTCTCTCGATTTAGGTTATAAAAACTAATAGGAAACCACCCTATTTTAACAGGGCTATATTAGTTTTTAAACTATTTTCCCTAAGAAACATTTTACTTACATGTCTTAAACAAATATTAAATACAAATTCTTGAAAACTTTCTATTCGATCCAGTCCGATTTTCCTTAAAGACTTGAGCGATTTTTGTCTCCGGGGGGGGGGGGGGGGGGCTGCCCGCTACTGCCCCTCGCTGGCTAAGCCCATGAGTCCATACCCCTTCGCTTATTACCATGGCTCTGTATCTCATGAGATCACATCGACTGTCTTGAAAAACAAATCTCAAAGAGAGATTTTATTTGACCTTCATACCTACTATCGCCGCAAAAAAGGTGGAAAACTGAAATTCAAGTATTTTTATGAAATCCTGGCGAAGCTCCATAGCGTCGTGCTATATATCATTTTACTCATTGTTTATATGACTACAACAATTAATCATTAAACATTGTTTATACACAAACTTTTAGCTTATACGGTCGATAGGGTGAAGAAGAACACGCGAAAACTACGAAAGCGTCGTCTTCTTCACCTCATCACGGGAAAAATATTTGATTGGTACATTCCATAGTATTGTTTTTAGAGAGGACAACGTCTTTGCATAACAAAGAGCTTTCTGCAATTGAATTTAACCCATTCCTCGATTTTTGAAAAGGCCGGAAGTTAAATTTCAATTTCCGAGGTTTAGAAGATTACATGAATATTGAAATTGCGAATGCTATACATGTAAAAAATATTTCAAAAACTTTTCACGTTAGGAAATTTTTATATTATTCCTCTTAATTAACCCTTAAAAAAACCGAAATAACTTACCAACTGATTTTTAATTGTTTTTTGCATATCGTATTTATTTTACCACTAATAGGGTAGTTTCCTTCATCAGAGAAAATGAAAGGCATTGATTGCTATTCGTTACCCACCATTAGTGTATTCATAATATACAAATTATTTGGTTTTAGAAATACCGGTTTAGACGAATGGCAAGGGTCAATTTTTATCCTCATTTGAAAAAGGCCAGATTGGCGCCCATGCGATTCCACTCCGCGTGACGTCACAGGGACCTAGTTTCTACACGAGAGGATAGGAGTTATACATCGTCTGAGGTTACCAATGCATGCAAGAGGCACAGAGCTCAGGGAAACATGTCTTAATAATCACCTATTAAAACTGGCTAAGGTCGGAAAGTTTTCTTCGTTTGATAAGGTATTAATAAACCTTTTTTAAGCCAAGCGCTACCATTCAGCAAGGTACTCAGCTATCCGCTAGCATCCTGCGTCCTATCAGCGCTCAGAGCCTCAATCAAGGTCACTTCACAAGGAGAGAGGGGGAACCAGAAATGCGTCGCACGGACTTTCCTACTTACGCGTCGCGTTTTTGCGCGCTTGAAATTTTTCACTTTTCATTTAATCGCGAAAAATAGATATCGTCATTTAAAAATCTAAAAGCGCGAAATACGTACTCCAGGAGTAATAATCTTTCGATTTAGGCAATAAAAAAATAATAGGAAATCACCCTATTAAGAGTTATTATGAAATGAAACCCGAGCAAAAATTTTTAATGCGTTTTCATGCATGTTCCCAAATGGGAACACGCAACAAAATTCTGCTATTGCTTGAAAAATAAATATACACTTCGATGGTATCAGGATCAACTATGCCGAAGTTGATATGAGCCGTCTACTGAGGCTCCAAGGACAATCCATTGTAAGCAGTAGTGGAAGTACGACCTCACTGCGGGGCGTAGGCCGAGTCTTCGGAGCCCTAGCCGGTCGGCTCCCAGTCCGTCGTGTGAAGGAAGGAATCTAATTGCGGGCTCCCTATATATTTGGGAGAGCAAGGAGATCCAGGCTTTTTGCTTGGGATTCGCCCGTTGTGGCATGTTGTGCCCCCTCAACTCAACGCCGCTCCGGGGCCGCCTCGTCGCCGGACACCGCCAAACCACGTAAGCTTGGGAGCCCCTTCTTTCCCACTTCCCAAATTTTTCCCTTCACCCCTTCTCCTTTCTTCCGTGTGCCGTGGTCGACTCTTTGGCAGGGTTTGTGGTTTGCCCGAAGTTTTTTTGTAACAATAAATTGCATTTTTTTTTAATTGTTTTACTGCCTGCTTACTGCCACCCACCTTCACTAATAGTTCAGATATTCACAAATGAAAAGACGACTTCGTTGACTTCCACTGATTTATTTTCTTGGTACGACATGTAATTTTTGGGGTAATAATTTTTTAAATAATTTATAGCGCATTTTAATAAGCGCATAGGCTGAAGCTAACGATAAGAGCCGGAGTTAAAGAGCGTAATAGTGATTTTGAGCGGAAAAGGAAGTCTTTCTGCAGCTTTTCTCAGCTGCCCAAATGGTTATGTCAGTGTGTCAAGTGACTGTGTAAATCGGGAAATTATATCGCGAATTTTTATTCGTTGGAATTATTCATGATTTTTTGCTCAAACCTGGAATTTCAAAATCCTTAATTCGTTTCAAATAAAAATTTTCCAGTTCCAAACCCATTTTCTGGACTGATGTGTGTTTGTCGTCATTTTAACTGCAGTGAGTTTAGGGTAACTTTTACAGTCATATTTAAACGTGGAACGCCAGAAAAGACGATAGAATCGACATGTCAGTTGAAACTTGCACTCTTGACTGTAGTAAGATAAAAAAAAACACGAAGAATAGAATTCCAGGCTACTTTTAAAATTTCTTTTACAAAATCTAAGTCTATGAATTAGGAACTCAAAACAATACATAGATGTAGGGTAGAGCGGGGTAATAGCGTACAACTAAGCATTTTTAGTTTATATCTTTCATTTGAAAACTTGAATGAAAGATGCAATCATATCCCGGCTTCATTTTTCAATCCATTAAGTTTCAATCCATAATCTCACACTCCTTCTTTAAGATGCGTGTCTATTCTTTTGACCGATTCCATTTCCGGTCTATGCATCTTCTTTACCCGTCTTATTTACATTTTCTGCACGAGTCTCTGGAACTTTCCTTTCATACCTGTTCGGTGCTGATTGTGCTGATAGTGGGGAATGCTTTTTTGATAGACGTTGGGTGTGTGCTTTTTTGAAAGGAAAGCCACTATGCCCGTACAGTAGGGCGGATCGCAAAAATCGATTTTTTTCAAATCCATTTGGCCCAATGAAAAAAAGTTGTGGGACCGATCAAAAATAAGGCCTGAAAAATTTTAGACCTGTACGTGAACCCCTGACCCTCGCTCAAATGCAATTTAGGGGGGGGAGGGTCAAAATTCGAAAAATATAATATTTTATGGTCATTCCCAATAGATTTTGCCGAGTTACTGCCCTTCTAGGGCAAAACTTTCGTGCATTTTGACGTATCTGCCACTGTTTAGCCACACAATGCCTAATTTGAGTCCGCGTCCGCGAAGAAAATATTCCAACGCCCACGCAGCGTCACGGATACCAGAGCCGCAGGCCGATCCCTTCCCCTCCACGCTCGCTTCTCCCCCTCCCACGCCTCTAACACAGCAAAATTCATCCCGCGCATGCTGCTATTAGGAGGTCGTTTATCTTTCATAATATAAATCAGAAAATGGTAGACGGTAAAAAACGATGCGTAGTGAGACGACTTGTCCCTTATTTGGCGCCTCGTCGGCGTCAAACAAATCGATGTTACCAACTTTTAGAGAAGTGATGAAATAATTTTAGACCTGCGCACGCAGGAAAGGAGACTACGGTCTTGAAGACGCCTCTCGAGTGGCTATGAAGGTGTGCGAACTATGGTGACGCGCTTCTCTTCCATTATGAATGTGATGAAATAGATTTAGCGGTACCACAGGAAGTACTAAAACTTACGGAAAATCTAATACTGCTAAAAGGCCAAAAGTAGGGTTTCATTGAAGTTTAAGACTCAAACAATTTTAAAGGAACATTTTAAATTATGCGATATTTTTGCGTGTAAGTGCATGGAGGAGCATAAGGTTCCCCCAATGAGAAGTATTTTGAGAGACAATCTGACGAAAAGAAAGATGATGGCTGCTGGATTGAACCCTAAAGAAACTCGACAACTTAGGAAAAAAGGGAATCGTAGGCGAGCGTTGAGTCATCATCGTCAATTCTTGCACGGGAAAATAGTATCAAAAGTTTTCTTCATGAATTCATCCGAAGAAAATTAAAATGGCGAGAAATTAGCCGATTTGTATCTCTACTTTCCTCATGAAATAAACATTAAGGACTATAACCTCAAATTGGAACTTCTTCGGGGAAAATGCGTCTGCCAACTGTGATAGAGGTATATGCAAGAACCAAGCAACAGCAATGATCGTTCCCGCAACTTTAGCTAACGCAAAAGTCATAACTTCGTAAGATATATCAAAGCTAGTGTACCGGAATTACTTACGTAGACAGAAAAAGATGCTAATTACTGTGAATAAGAAAAGAGAGGTGTCATCAAAGGGTCTCATTTTATTGGAATGAAAGACTATACTCTTGTCTGATGAAAAAAGGGAAGAGGACTTATCAATACAAGTTTATAGGGGAATGTGTGGTGTTAGTTGAGGAAACAGGGTCCCACTTTTGGAGGTTTGCCTCCCCCGTCGGAGGATTAGCAAAAGTTATAAAATCTGCGATTATCGGTACCTTTCCGAGTGAAAATTAGATACACAGAATTAAAAAGGATTTGATTATGATGGTACCAAGCGAATACCGCCCAAAAAGGAGGCATCATCCCTTTGCTATAAGCATAATTCCAACATCCCTTGCATTGTGGGTAGACTCTTCTCGGGATTCCCACCGGGTTAATTTTTCCATAATGGCCAACATTTCAAGCTCCGACTGGGGGCTCATCCTAAGTGATAAGTTTTGTTGAACCCCAAAAAGAGTTTACCCACATCATTCGCCGGGAAAGCATCAAATCGTATTTCATCCCTTACAGTGGTCTAATTTGCTAATTGCACTATGTTGACTTGGATTTGCGACATAAACGTTGGGAGGATAACCTAGGGACCCAATATGCGTTTCCGTAAGGATGCGTTTGGCGACCAATCCGAGATATTTTTTAATTGCTGGATTTTAATATCGACGTAAAGTACTACCCGCTGATGATATATTGGAGAGAGACTCCGGTTCCTTCGGCTATATCCGAGCTTAGCGCTGTGGAATTTAAAAATCTATTGATGAAAGTTCAAATTTAAATTTCAATATTCCTTTTATTATACATACGGACGAGAGATTCGCGAAAGAATATACCAAAACTTTGTTGACAGCAGCAAAAGACAAGGAATGACAATAACATAAGAAATACAGACTGGAAAGCAGGTAATTGAATAATTCCTTCGTGATTGTTCCTCACTGGACGATGCTGATAAATCAAATATTAGTAAGACTAACGAAGAAAGACGCACTTGGTGTGAATTTTGCTGCATCTGGGGCGTTCGAGAAGGGAGCGGAGAGGGTACGCCGGCGGCCTTCACACTTATTCATCCATTTAGTCACAGCTGTCGGACAATACGGGAATAGAAGTGCATAACCTAAGTTCCCAAACCTTCATAGCCACTCGAGAGGCGTCTTCAAGACCGTAGTCTCCTTTTCTGCGTGCGCAGGTCTAAAATTATTTCATCACTTCTCTAAAAGTTGGTAACATCGATTTGTTTGACGCCGACGAGGCGCCAAATAAGGGACAAGTCGTCTCACTACGCATCGTTTTTTACCGTCTACCATCTTCTGATTTATATTATGAAAGATAAACGACCTCCTAATAGCAGCATGCGCGGGATGAATTTTGCTGTGTTAGAGGCGTGGGAGGGGGAGAAGCGAGCGTGGAGGGGAAGGGATCGGCCTGCGGCTCTGGTATCCGTGACGCTGCGTGGGCGTTGGAATATTTTCTTCGCGGACGCGGACTCAAATTAGGCATTGTGTGGCTAAACAGTGGCAGATACGTCAAAATGCACGAAATTTTTGCCCTAGAAGAGCAGTAACTCGGCAAAATCTATAGGGAATGACCATAAAATATTATATTTTTCGAATTTTGACCCTCCCCCCCTAAATTGCATTTGAGCGAGGGTCAGGGGTTCACGTACAGGTCTCAAATTTTTCAGGCCTTATTTTTGATCGGTCCCACAACTTTTTTTCATTGGGCCAGATGGATTTGAAAAAAATCGATTTTTGCGATCCGCCCTACCGTACAGTGCTGATTTTTCTGAAAGTGGGGATCGCATTTTTTTTATTACCGGGGCGTTTACACTTTTCAGAAAAGAATGGCGCACCAGTGGAAAATTCTAGAGCGCACCGAGGGGGGGAGGTGGTCGGGTGCCGCGTTAGAGCTGCATTCAATTCTAAAATGGCGTGGAATTGCGCGAATGCATGAACGAAATTTGAACAGGGACTATGTTGCCATCTCACGTCCACGCATTCTCGCATTTGTTCTAGCAATTCACCGCTTTACACGACGCAATTTTGACCGTGCCTTCGTACACGCGTCAGATTGTGCAAGTACGTGCCCGCAGTGCAGAACGGCCTTTAAAAACTGCACGCATCATTCAGTCGAGGTCATTTCGTCAAGAGTCGGGAGTTTGTGTGTTTTAACAATCTGATATTCAATGCAGTGAGGTGGCCACTGGTAAAAGAACTTTCTTTGTGGTGTTCCTATCCCGTAATTTTTTGATGAAAATGAGGAATTATAGTTCGCTGTGTGTGTGGGTGCGAGGACTATGCGTACACAAGTGAGGCATGGAGAGATGCTAGCCAGGCTTTCGCCATCCTGTGTTTATTGTTAATTTATTTACTAATTCAAATACTTGGCCGCTGAGTGACTTTTTGTGTTAACTTTTATAAAATAAATTGGCATTTGCTTTGCACATTTTGTGATTTTATTTCAATGATATCCCGCATAGTATCCCTACAGCATGCAACACGTAAAGCAAGAATAAAAGTGGAATGGGGACTGGAGGGGAGGGGAAGCGGTAGGGGAGGGGAAACTTTAGGGGAGGGTGCTAGTTTACGGCAAACTTCCGCCAAATGCGCAAAGTCATTGCCGAGGGAGGGGAGGAGGTGGAGAGGAAGTCTCTAGTAAGTGGTGCGGGCCGTACCTCGACAGCGCCGCGGTGCGGGGTAGCGCCCTGGGGGTGGAATACATTACGACGGACGATATCTCGTAAACGCGTAGAGATAGGTCAAAACAAACAGATAATCGGGTCGAAAGGGCTTTACTTTCACGTTTTACATAGAAATGGCTCTTCTTCGGCCCCAAAAATCTCATTTGAGGGTCCTCAGTACTTAGGGCCCTTGGGGCACGGGTTGCCGTTATTTTAAAGTAACCAAATTTTAACACGTGAATATGAACCTCATTTGGATCACTTCGAGACTAGGAAAACATAACTTTTCTCAATTCTGAAAAATAAGGGCCGGCCTAATGTACAGGCATGTACGGCAAAAGTTAGGCCTGATATTATTATTACTTTAGTTTTTACAACGACCTTTTCATTTGTAGGCAAGTCGTTATTTAAGGTTATCTTCTAAGTTTGCATATTATGTAAAATCTGAGGCACTCGATGATTATATCTCTCTGCAAACACAATGATGCATTTGTATTCTAGGCCATTGCAACAAAGTTGACGAATTTGACTAAGTTGTTTTCAAATTATTTAAAAATAAAGGAAGATTTGCGTTTACGCAGCATTGGTAAGGCCCAGTACATCCAGGGCAACGACGCGTCGCGACGCGCCGCGGTGGTAGTCGCTGACAGTGTTTCTTTTTGGACAGAAAAATGAAAAGCTTATCAAGAATGTATTACATTATTATGGTGAAACTTTAATTTCAGGCAATTGTACAATATTTTAGTCCTACATCTATGCAAGTGTTGAAGGATTTTTGCTATGATGCTTGGCAGGTGGTGAGTTTTCACCGAGTTGTGACTCTGATATTTTTAATGAGTTGAAGAAACAGCCGAATAGATTTTTAAGGTGGTTATTACGGCGTTTCTCGCTAATATCAATAAGAAATCACGTAACTATTAGCATAGAGTAAGTACGTTCTTGCTCTATGCTATAAACAACCCTTAACTTACTTTAATACCGACAGAAAACTAATTGAACATTTGCCTCACGATGTCCAATAAGAAAAATAGCGCGTGGGAATTTCAAAATGAGGAAGTAAAGCTATTCTGTCACTTACTCAGGAACCACAGCATTATGCAATCTCGAGTGAGAAAGTAAAAGAGAGGTGATATTCCGCACTCGTCCGACCACAACTTGCATATGCAGCCAGCCTATGGGATCCGGTGCAGAAAGACTTGTTCCGCGAACTGAATATAATACAAAGGAAAGCTGCGCGATTAGCGAAAAACTGCTACGGGCGCACAGATAGCGTTATCGGACAGACGGCGTTATCGGACAACTCTTGGCGGCCAGGCTGTAGGCTGGGAGCCGCCAGGGACTCGGAGGCGGTGCGCTAGTCCCTAATTCACATTACGATTGTTCCAGCAATCGTTGGAACTATCGTGCATTCTCACAACGACGGTTAAAACCTGTGCTGCCCTCTAGTGATAAACCCCCCCCCCCCCCAGAGCTCAGAAAATGTTTATATTTAATCTATTTTATTTATTAAGATTAATATTACTTATAGAATAGTGTAAGAATTAACACGTAGAATTTCCCTCAGAAGGCCGTAAAACTCACCATTTTGAACCGTTTATCTTAATTTTTTTCTGGCCCTCGCACCTCCCGATTACCATGGCAAGTATGCCATATCCCCAGACACCCCAGTATTAGTTGCGCCTGAAACCTCCCCTAGCCTTCATTCCTAGCTGCGCCCCTGGTACTGACATCTAAAGTGAACGAGAAATTGAGGGTTAGCAAAGCTAGTATGGTATGGTTAGCAAAGGTATGCTGGGTCAAGATATTACTGTTTTAAACGTGTATTTGACGAATAATTTTTCTTCCGCCCATATTCTTCCTTCCTAGGACAAATCCATGAAAAATATAGAGCGAAGAGAGCTTCACGAACTTTTCGTCTTTCTAAGAAAGCTGGCTGAAGTAACTACCATTGATACTCTGAAGATGATATATTATGCCAAAATATATCCTCACCTAACTTATGGCATCATCTTTTGGGGTAATGCTAGCTGCTGCCACAAAGTTTTCTCTATGCAGAAACGTGCAGTGAAAGCCATGGCCAGAGTTTCTATGCGAGCACCTGGCTTACCTCTTTACAATGATCTGAAAATACTAACATTCCCATCACTGTACATACTCAACTGTGCCTCTTTTGTTAAGAATAACCCTGAATACTTTCCAAAAAATAGTTCTCTCCATAATCACGCTACCAGAACCACCAATGACATTCACCTCAAAGACTACCATAGCACTTTCTGCCAAAAAGGATCCCTTTTCTCCCTATCAAAAATATACAACAGGCTACCGTATGATATTAAATGTCTTCCACCTACACCATTCAAGAATGCTTTGAAGAAATATTTAATAGAAAATAACTATTATAGCCTGAAGGATTTTATGTTGGGCTCGGAGTAATCTTTGCCCATCAACCACTAAAATTTTAACTTTTTTTCTTTTATCTGTAAAAATTGTAAATGTTATATCACTTCATTTATTTGTAACTATTACTTTAATTATTTACTTTATTTTGACGACTTCCAATGTCACCGGAACATGTGATCTCAAGGAACAATAAAAATTATTATTATTATTATTATTATTATTATTATTATTATTATGGTAGCTTCCTTTTTCCGGTCTCCCAGCGCCAAACCATCGTAATGCCTGTTCAACACGCTCGGATCAGCTATTATCTGTTCATTTTATCTCTGCGGGTCAACTATCGTGAGATCCCGGACACTCTCGGAGGGCCTCGCTGAAGGGGGAGGGGCCTCGCTGAAGGGGAAGGGGTAGTACCGAGAGAGAGAGAGCAGGAGCGACCTTAACGTTGCCAAATGTACATAGCCGCCCTTGTGTCTCACTGAAAAGGTGTGACTCACACGTGGCCACAGATATTTTGGGCCTGGCGGCGAAACAATGCATACAATGTATTGAGAATAATCCCATCTCAGAAGCCAGGATATTGTCCGCTAAATGCGAGACCGCTGGTGAAAGGCATACATAGGCGTAACATTCTTATAAACGGGGAGTGCAAGGGAAAAGGATTTGGCAACACAGCTAGCAGATTCACGAAGTTGACACGACGGAGGTCTGAGAGCGACTGACGTTCCGAAGTGCTAGACCACGCCTACTGTCTGCTGATTGGCAGAGGGAAAGTCACGTGTAGATAAACTTTCCCTCCTCTCACCCCAACTCGGTTAAGCCACACCAGCTCACCCGCAAAGATAAAGTGAACAGACCTTAATCCGGCTAGTCAAATCGCTCAGCGCGAACCCACTCTTGGGTGCTTTCCATTCATGCGACTCATGAGTCGACTTGTGTCGGCTCGCGGCATTTGTTTATAACTCTCCTATTCCTGTGCGTTACCGTTTGTTGACTTGTGTCACAACAGTCGGCGACACACACCGAATGGAACACGAAAACCGCGACGCAAGTCGACTTGTGTCGACGTGTGTCAATGAATGGAAAGCACCCCTAAACGAGAGGCTTAAGTCGACCCCTCGCCATCTGATGGCAAAAATTGAAAGCCTAAGAACACTTGAGAATCCTCGAGCGCTGAAGCATTTAATGGAAAAACTGGAAAAAGTTCAAGTAAAGCAGATAATTACCGGATTTATTTTGGCAGATCAGCGAATTCCCGAGTTGATATCTGAGGTGCTTCTACGGAAGGAGAAGATGAATTTACAATAATTAAGATGATTTTTCGTCGGCTAGGACGATAATATATTGCTTCCTTAGGTTTTGTTATAGGTTAATTTTCTTTTAAAGTTTTGTAGAAAATTTTGAAGTTTTTACATCCAAAAAAATCTAAATATATATTTGGTATATTATGACTCCGTTAATTAAATATTACGACTGTTTTGGATCATCAATGGAATGGTTATGAAGGTGACCGCGAGAAGATGGCAAGAACGCTGACGAGAAGGCGATGACGGTAAAGGCTTTCAAGTTCCTTGTTCACTGGGAACGTATTAAAATTTTCCAGTAAGGACGTTGGTCTCATCCACAATCCCATTTCGAGCACGCGCCGCTAACTTTGTTCTTTATTAGCTCAGTGAGAAGAACCACACCCAGAAGAAAACCGAACGCATCCGAATACACGCCCCATGTGAGAGAGAGAGTTGATGGCAACAGCGCAGCGTTTAACTTAAGCTGGGGGTCCCAGGCGAGATGATCCGACCCCCTCGGCTGATGCCTTGTCTACACTACAGGCTTAACTTAAGTGACTTCACTTAAATATAATCTTAAATGTGGTGCGGTAGCTACACTTGAGCTTTAAGTCGACTTCAGCACCGTGATTGTCTATATCGGGAAACAGTTATTAGTCCAGGAAATGAAGCATTTTGGCTCGCAATTTTTTCAAACTGAATCGATTTTCTTGAAATTTTCACAATAAGTAGGGAATATACCAAGAATCAAAATCTATATCATGCCGACGGGCGCTTTTACCCTGGGGGTGGTTTCCACCCCATCTCGGGGGTGGAAAATATTAATTATATTTTGACTACAGGAATCGATAGTAAAATAAATTTTAAGAATAAAATGATCCTTCCATTTTTTGCGTAAAATTAATATTTTTCGAGTTATTTGCGATTGAAATTAACAGTTTTTTCACGAAAAAATCAACGATTTCTATCGATTATAGGCAAATAACTTGAAAAGTATTAATTTTATTAGAAAATTGTGAATTACAAAACTATAGCTTGTAAAAAGTTTTTAAAAAATCTTATTTTATAATTCCTTTATGACCAATTCGGACCGAGCTACAACTTGTTGATGGTTATCTATTGTTTGTCATATGCTAAATTTGAAAGATTCAATGCCAAATAGCGGGAAAAATGTAATTTTCGAGGAAAAGTATGTGATCTGTTTAAAAGTGTTTTTAAAAAACTTTCTTAAAATGAGAAAAAAATATTTTTTATCATGAAATTTGAGCGAGTTATGATTAAAAATAAGATCAGTCCCTACTTTTTTGTACGAAAAAATCAGTGAAAACAACTCCTTATTACCACAATAGACAAAATTGATCAATGCCCTTCAGTATTTCTCTTTATTTAACTATTTTTAATTGATCCTAGAAGTTGTTTTAATTTATAGCTCTAAATTTTGAAAAAAATGGAGGAAAAAGTGAAAAGTCATTTTCTACAATTTCGTTAAAAATGCTCTTTTTTTCAAAATAACTCCAAAAAAACTGGAGATATGAAAAAAATTCTAGAGTAAAAAATTGTAGCTTCTTTATTTTCAAATATTTTGGTGAGTTTCAATTTTCTATACAATAAATATTTGGTGAGATATTGATAATTAAAACCTCTATTTCCAAGGGAGCTCCACCTTATTTAAACCCTTAAATCCCTCCCCTTTAAAAATAAATGACTCGAAAACAATTTAATTCACATGACCTTGTATTCAGTAAAAACCCTACAAAATACAATTTAAATGAACTTTCTATCATAAAAAATAAAGGAGCTATGTTTGAAATACCAATCAAATTTATTTTCGAAAAATTCGAAATCCACAATTCAGAGCATAATATTCCTCATAATCAGCATATACTTTGTGTACTTTACGTTAGAAGCTAACGATACACTCAAATTTGCTACAAAATAAACACACATACCCATAAGATGTATATAAACATACACATATGTGAGTATGTGTGCTCTCGCTTACAGTGACCTGTGAGCATGCATGTGGTGGGAAGACTGGAAGCCATACAGTCTCCGTTTGATTGTGTTTCATGTAATGTCTACATAAATGTACATTTATTTGTTTATGTTACCATGACGAAGTTTGTTCTGTTTATCCTATTGTTATATCTTTTCTGTGCTGTGATTAAAATCATGAGAGAAAAAAGTGAATACATAATAAAAGGAGTTAGAAAGTGAATAAGAAGATACAATGTGATAAATAATTTTTATTTTTAGGGTAAATATTTTTTTTACATTAACCCCCAATAAGGGTTGATTATTATGGGTTGAAACGCCTTAAAATTATTTTCCAAACAAAAAAAATAATTATACAAATAATTTAAACTAAATTTTACCCGTATTTAGCTTTAAAATATAATATTTTAAGTTTCAGCTTTTAGGGGTAGTTTTTACCCCTAAAAAATAAAAGGCGCCCTTCGGCATAATATAGATTTTGAAGAAGGGGGTATGATTAGTCTAATCCCAATTATGTATGCAAATCGATTCGGTTTGAAAAACATTTTTATAGGAGGTATGATCAGTATAAACACAAGTTGTTATGCAAATCGATTCAGTTTGAAAATTCTTTTTTACATTAACCCCCAATATGGGTTGATTATTATGGGTTGAAACACCTTAAAATTATTTTCCAAACATAAAAAAATAATTATACATATAATTTAAACTAAATTTGACACGTATTTAGCTTTAAAAAATAAGTTTTTAAGTTCCAGCTTTTAGGGGTAGTTTTCACCCCTAAAAAATAAAAAGCGCCCTTCGGCATAATATAGATTTTGAAGTAGGGGGTATAATTAGTCTAATCCCAAATTTTGGTGCAAATCGATTCAGTTTGAAAAAATTGCAAGGTTTTTCACTTTTATGAGCTTCATTTCCTGGACTATATGTTGACAGATGAAGGTGTAGGAGAGCAATTAGTGATTCTTTGATCCAAAGCGACTTTATTTGAAATAAACTTCCAAACTCCGTGAATTAACCATTTTGGATTTAGAAGGTTAAAAGGAAAGACCGATTTCAGTTCCTGAGGGAACGCTATATGGCGAGAGGTGATGGAGCCAGAGGAATTTAGAATTACTAAGCGTGACTTCGTGGAATGACATATTCATTACGTAAACAAAAAACACTTATTGCTAGTCAAATTCCACTGCTTAATGAAAACCATTGATGTTAAATTTCAACCATTAATTCCTCCCACGTCCAATGAAATCGCCACATCTTATCTCCCTCGGCATCCCTAGGACTAAAATTAAAGCCCTATGCAATAGTTTCAATAACAGTGTGTGGGAAGTTACTGAGTGCATTCGTTTACGTTATTTTCGATTATGACACCATGGAAAATAAACTGTTTTACCGGATCCACTGCCGTCGTCTCATTGTCAGTCTTAAAATTCCTTAAAACGTTTCTAAGTTTTATTAATCGAGTTTCACCGTGAGCAACAGGCATAGCAATTAGTTTTCACGGAAATAAAACCAACAATAAGATGAGAAACACCACAAAATAAATTCTTCGAATTAATAACCCCAACACTAGAAATTAACTAAGGAAATAGAACGCTCAATAACCACATCATAGAATACAGCACAACTTAGAACATAATCAACGGGATGATTCAGAAGTGAGATGGGTATTATGTGCCATTTACAACACTTGAACAGCTTCAACCGTGCGGAAACAGTTGCCAACGCAATTTAAGTTGGGTTCTAAGATGACTTAAGTGGAGGTGTGCTTAAATGAAGCTGGTGACACCTACACTACCAACTTAAGTACAGAGCCAACTTAAGTAGTCACTTAAGTTACTAGTGTAGACCCGGCATGAGCCGTGGCAACGTCTCTACACGGCAAGATCAGCCGCCAGGACGGCTGATCCTAGGCGCTGAGACGAGCGTGTAGAACAGGCATAAGGTACGCTCGGAACTACGGTAACTTTTGTATGATCTTAGGTTTTCCCGGCGTATCAGGTGCAGAAAAGTCTCTCGGGTGTTCCACCGGTTGATATCGTCAGAAGATCCCCTGAGGATGATGAGCAATAAATGACGTAGTTATAACGTTGCCACTACGATGGTTAGGCGCTGAGAGACCGGAAGCGGAAGCGACAAGAGAAAGAGGAAAAGCTTGTGAAGATCTATTTTTATTCATGGATTTGTCCTAGGAAGGAAGAATATGGGTGGAAGAAAAATTATTCGGTAAATACACGTTGAACACAATAATGTCTTGTCCCTGCATACCTCAACAGCTCTGGTAACCGTCAATATCCCGTTCACTTTAGATGTCAGCACTAGAGGGCAGCACAGGTTTTAACAATCCTCGTGTGAATGCACGATAGTTCCGACAATAGTAATGTGTGGTAATGTGAATGAGGCATAACCATCGTAAAGTGGCACGTTCGGAACTACAAGGGGGCCCGAGCCCCCTCAAAATTTCGTAATGGATGCGAGGAAGAAATGTGTCAGGCTTGTCGATTTTACCCAGAGTGTCTAGGTGTCGAGATTCAAGTTATAAGGGTTCTAATTTTGATGAGACGACTCTTATAAAATGTTTAAAAAACTTAAAACTCACTACTTATAAAATTTCCCGGGGAGAGATCCCCGGTTTGGGCCCCCCCAATATTTTTTGTAAGTCGGCGTCCCTGATTATCAGGGCATGCATTCACACTGCTAGTTCGGCCAACTATCGTTAGGACGATCGCTCAGACAATCGTAATGTGAACGGGGTATAAAAAGAAATGTTGTAACGAACTTCTGCCAAGCATTTATTAAAGGCTTTTATTAGTCGAGGGAAAACATATTCCCATATGCATCCTTTCGGAAATATATATCCCTTATTGATAAATTCTTCTCGGGTTTTCAACCAGGTTAACTCAGTCGAATAAGCCGACGTATCGGAAGACGTTTCCGGAAAACGTTCTGTCCGGGTCGTAAAACTCAACATTCAAAGTAACTGCATTTAGACCCGCTATCCCGGGCCTAAATGCTGTTATTTTGATACCTATAGGCTACAGTTTGGCTACATTTTAGAAATAGACAGCAGCAGTACGCAGCGAGGGTTTTTTTTAAGAGGTCCCCCCAAGAGCTCAGAGAAATTTTTAAGTTTAATTCATTTTACTTAATTGGATTGATATTACTTTTTTCTTCTTAACTTGACCTCGTTTAATTCATGTTAAAATATTTCCTGGAGTTTAGGTGAACGTATATTATGCAAACAAGTTATAGCCAACGTTTCTGTTTATCTAAAATTATCTTATGGGCTATAAAAGAAAAAAAAATCAAAGTTAATGGTAACTAGGTGTGGCAATACCTTAGTAACATAATATCAATAAATATGTACACAAAGCTAATGCCTCATTCACATTACGATGGTTCCAGCCGTCGTCGGAACTGTCGTGCATTCACACAACGATGGTTAAAACCTGTGCTGCCATCTAGTGCTGACATAAAAAGTGCATGGGATATTGACGGTTAGCAAAGCTGTTGAGGTATGCATGTACAAGATATTACTGTGTTCAACGTGTATTTACCGAATAATTTTTCTTCCGCCCATATTCTTCCTTCCTAGGACAAATCCATGAAAAAAATAGAGGTTCACGAGCTTTTCGTCTTTCTCTTGTCGCTTCCGTTTCCGGTGTCCCAGCGCCTAACCATCGTAAAGTGGCAACGTTCGGAACTACGTCAACTATAGTCAGAACTTGCATTCACACGGCAAGTTCGGTCAACTATCGTTAGGACGACGGCTCGGACGATCGTAATGTGAATGAGGCAAAGAGGTATGTCAAAAAATTTTGTGTATTCTATTCATATATATATGTGTATATGTATACACACTTCGAAATGTTCCTCGGCGAGGTAAATAACATAAAAAACCCTAGGATGGGCAGTATCAGAACACACACGAAAAAGATTATAAACTCACACTCACTAAATTTTCGGTGGCATTACCACCTTCCTCGGAGTTAGGTAAAAGACTGTAAAAAAAACGCGATCGTAACATTTTTATGTAAAAATATTGTATATCGTTGTTATCTTTGTATCTTATATTGTTCTTATTATTGTAAAAAAAACGCGATCGTAACATTTTTATGTAAAAATATTGTATATCGTTGTTATCTTTGTATCTTATATTGTTCTTATTATTGTAAAAAAAACGCGATCGTAACATTTTTATGTAAAAATATTGTATATCGTTGTTATCTTTGTATCTTATATTGTTCTTATTATTGTAAAAAAACGCGATCGTAACATTTTTATGTAAAAATATTGTATATCGTTGTTATCTTTGTATCTTATATTGTTCTTATGTTTTTTTTCTTTCATAGCCGTGAAGATGGTTTTCAATGAACAGAAACTTTGGCTATAACTTGTTTGCATAATATAAAGAAAATCTAGGAAATATTTTAACATAGTACATTGATATTACTTATAGATAAGTGTAAGGATTAATAAAATATCCCTCAGAAAGCCTTAAAACTCATAATTTTGAACCATATATCTTGAAATTCCGCAATTTAATAATCTCGCACATACCGCTTATCCTGGTGAGTATTCCATACCACCACGCACCCCGGTATTATAGTTGCGCATAAAACCCCCAGCCTAGCTGCGCCCCTTGGCAGCAGAGTCGACACATTATAGATCTCGTTTTTTCCACGTAAAATAAGGGACGATCATATCTGCGATAGTTTATCCCAAGGATAGCTAGGGTGGAATTCTGTACACCGTACCGACGATTGTCGGTGTCGGTAAGCCGGTCCTACCGATAAGTCTCGTTTCGAGCGATTCAGGTGACGCGTTATACCGACGATTGTCGTTATCCCACCGACAGTTGTCGGTAAAACCGTCGGTATATACCGACGATTTCAAAACGCTCGGTAGGACCCACCGACACTTTTTAAGCAACATGGCGGACTTTTGTTTACACTTTTCGGCCTAAGCTGGCAATTTTAAATCATAATCTACGACGCTAGATCCGTGGAAGCGCTCTAATTGTATTTCATTTATAATAAAAATGATTGGTTAAACACACGAAACGTAAAATTTACGTTGTGGGAGCAGTATTAACTTTGCCAATGTTACACGTATACTACATTATGCGTTCCAATAGCGTAAGGTAATTTACATTATATATATTCCGTCATTTTAAGTATGAAACGTATTGATTTGCGTTTAAATTACTTACAAAAAGACACGATGTTGTCTATAGAGAATAAATGACTTATTTTATTAGTCAATATTAGATAACTGTCTGAATTTTTTTGCGATGTTATAACTCATGCATGAATCCTTTTTGATTCGGAGGCTGCGCGCTAGGTTTTGACTGCTTGAACAATTGAGAATGGATATCTTCAAGAGCGACACGGAGAACATGATATTGGATCCGCACTATATTTCCAGGTCAGACAGAAGCGATAAATTAAGAGAGATTTTTTTGCCGAACGGATAGGTATGGGAATTTATTTTTCCCCCAAACCATAATGGACTTTAATAAATGCTAATCGTATTTTCGTTTTTTCCCCTTTTTGCGAATTAACGGCTGGTGATCTAACAACCCCTGCCTTACCCAAAAAAAATACTGATCTAACGAATATAATGACATTCGTTGTTAGCTCATATTAGAACTTCAAATACATTATGATTATTTGGTTCAGCCGTCCATAAAAATATATCCACGCGCCAAAGGAAATTTGTCAAAAACTTCGACAGGCGTACAGACAGCGTTACCCAGTTGTTAAGCGAATTAGGCTGGGAGCCGCTGGAGACTCGGAGGCTGCGCGCTAGGCTTAGAGTGCTTGAGCAATTGAGAATGGATATCTTTAAGAGCGACACGGAGAACATAATATTGGACCCACACTATATTTCCAGGTCAGACAGAAACGATAAATTAAGAGAGATTTTTTTGCCGAACGGATAGATACGGGAATTCGTTTTCCCCCGATGATAGTGAAGGACTTATTCTATAGGACTATAGGAAATCGTTACACAGATGTTAATTGAATGATGCTGGGAGCCGCTAGAATTTCGATGGCTAGCTGTTGAGAATAAATATCTTTAGGTGCGACATTGAGAGAGATGTTTTACCAATATAAATGAATACTGCATGACTGAAAGCTTTTCCCAACTAACTTTGTTGCAAGTTAATTATGGAGAAAAATTTCTTAGTTACGAACGAACTATGTCGACGAGAGCGGACATTAATTATCAGCTGGACAGAAATAGTATAATAGTGGGAAGGGTGGTTTCCTTTAATTTTTTTATTGCCTTAATCGAAAGATTATTACTCCTGGATTACGCATTTTACGCTTTTAGACTTTTAAATGACGATGCCTATTTTTCGCGATTAAATAAAAGTGAAAATTTTCAAGCGCGCGAAAACGCGACGGGTAAGTATGAATGCTGGGAAAAACTCCGCGTGACGTCGTTCTGGTTCCCACTGCCGCAAGTGAGGTGACCTTGGGGCGAGGCTCTGAGCGCTGATACGACGCAGGATGCTAGCAGGTAGCGGAGTACCATGCTAGCTGGTAGCGCTTGGCTTAAATAAGGATTATTAATACCTTATCAAACGAAGGATCCTTTCCGACCATAGGCAGTTTTAATAGGTGATTATTAAGACATGTTTCCCTGAGCTCTGTGCCTCATGTGTGCATTGGTAATCTCAGACGATGTAAAACTCCTATATACTCGTATAGAAACTAGGCCCCTGTGACGTCACGTGGAGTGGCATCGCATGGGCGCCAATCTGGCCTTTTTCAATTGATGTTAAAATTGACCATTAAAATTCGTCTAAACTGGGATTTCTGAAACAAAATAATTTGTATATTATGAATACACTAATGGTGGGTAACGAATATCAACCAATGCATTTCGTTTTCTTTGATGAAGGAAACTACCCTATTCTTTCATCTTTGGGTGTGCACTTGCTAACATGTGTATACGCACTCGCCGCCACTGCATTAGTCCCCTTGAAACGTGGTATGAGTCAGAGTGCCAGAAAACGCTATCGCTCTCCTCGGAAAAGTACCGGAAACGCGATAGCGCTCCCCCTCACTCACTCTATCGTGCGCGACTGTTATTTTTACACGACCGGGCGAATGGCGAACTTTGCCCATGATATGTGCATATATGATAACACTTGATTTTTGTTTAAATAAATCTTTGTTTGTAGAAATTAGTAAAATCTTTGGCCGAGTTCAAATCAGGGATGGCAAGTGAAACGAAACTGTTTAGTTTCGACCCGGAGGGAAACGGAAATACGAGGCCTAGGTTTAGTTTCGTTCCCGCACGAAACTAAAATCACCATGGAGTTTAGTTTCCATCCGGGACGAAACTTTACTCCCAGGAATGAAACTAATAAATTAATCGAATCTCCGCTGCACGTAGTTAACCTTTTCCCTACTGTACACGTATCTATATATACGTGTGGACGTTTCCTGACCCGGGAGACGATGGGCGTATATGTACGTGTGAGATTTTCCCGGCCAGAAGAAAGAAAGCCGTATATATACGTTTTCTAGCTCCCCCCCTTTTAGGACGGTCGTGGGTTTACGTCGTCTTTGTCTCGGGACCCAACGCTTCGGGGTTTAGTCTTGAAAATGGTACAGTGTAACCGAAACTAGTCGGCAATAAAGTGTGTGTTTTGTAGAAAAGCAAAGCAATTTCCTTCCAACCATATAATGGAATTCTACAAAGTAAAGGCCTCAACAATTCAGTGTTTAGGATTAACCCTCGGAATCCGGGAGCAGGTACCCGGACCCCTCGTCTTTTATAACCCCTCTCAGAGGTAAGGGACAGCGGTCATACAATTGTTTATAATACAGTCAATTTTATAAATAAATATTTGTTCATTTCTCAAGAAAAATAAACTAGGAATTGAATTGTTTTTCTTTTGAGCAGCGTTTACAATTTTTAAACGAAATTCTACGATAAATATTTACTTTATACAGGTTTAGATTTCGTTCCTGCTCGAAATTAAAATCACCAAGGAGTTTAGTTTCAATCCGGGACGAAACTTTACACTCAGGAATGAAAATAAAGCAACCCATAATTCCCCAGCGTTGCGTTAACGCAGCATTATTGAATCATAATTCTCAGAACAAGTTTCTACTTCAGAATAATTTTTTCTTGGATTTACTGACTTTTTAAAAGTATCTTTAGTGTAAAGGTCGCTGTCAGGCTATGTTGCAAACAAACAATACTCTTCCAATGTACGATTTTTATTATGGACAGAAATCGGTTTACACTTGAGGCGGCACCGTTCTCTCTAGCACAGCGTTCTGCTGGCACCTTCTCTTATATTTCTGCCTCTCGCGGTGGCTTCTCCGCTGGTCTTATATACGCTGGATATACTGCTTTTGGTTCGATGCGGCAGCCTCGCCGCGTTGACCGGCCTCGCCTGGTTGACCGCGCTTCGCCTGGTTGACCGCGCTAATCAGCGTCGTTGCGTTGTACTTCCTGTTTGACTCGCAACACTAGTTCTAATTTTGTCATTTCCACCAACATTTTCATTCGTATAATTGTATTCTTAAGGCCTGTTTACACGGTACATTAACACGTACGGGTTAATGTCTAAATGTATGAACGCGAGAATGAATGCCAAAATGCACCGTGTAACCACCCAACTTGTGCGAATGCATGCACAGAAAATAGAACCTGTTCTAATTTGGTTCATGCATTCGTACATGTTCCGTTCCGGTCCACAAAAATCATTCACGCAAACGTACATTAACTCGTACGTGTTAATGTATCGTGTAAACAGGCCTTTATGACTGAAGGCGTTTGGCATAAAAATCGATGCGCACACACAAGACACCATAGGAAAAATTACATACCCCTGCATGTCCGTTGAAAGGTAGAATGGGGCATTTCCTCCAAAGGAATACTTATTAACTCTCGGCGAAGATGTCGAGTGTGCAAATCAAGACAAAAAATAAAAGATGTAACCTAATTTTTTTAAAGAATTACTTAAAAAAAATTTATTTTCCGGAGTTTTCCCAGCGTTGCGTATACGCAGTATTATGAAAATCATATAATATGATGAAAATATTTTATTTCCAAAAATTCATCTTAATTAGACCAAAATTAATCGGAAAATGTGAAACAACCGAAGTTTAAAGCCCTGAATACAGTATGGGGAATAATGGGTTAATCGAATCTCCGCTGCACATAGTTATGTTTCGATCCTAAAAGTTGAGTGGAGGGGGATAAGAGGGAATAGTTTCGACCCATTACGTTTGACATACGTGTGGAGAGGTTAAAACATCGAGCTTAATAATGGAAATTCATGTTTGCGTTCACTGTTCTCCTGTTAGCGGTTAAAATGCCCCATGCATCTAATGGCGGTAGGCCGAACCTCTACTTCATTCAACCATACTTCTTCTCTGTATGCAGGTCGAAACTTAACTGTTCGGAGGTGGAGCACGTGGTCCCTCGTGTGCGAAATATTATCTGCATTTCGTTTCGTCCCAGAGTTTTAATTTAGTTTCAACGCGGGACGAAATTTTACCCCCACCCAGTGAGAAATGGGTGGTGGAGTCCACGTGGAACCCACGTGGAGTCCACGTTGAGTGGTGGATATTTGGTGGTGGTGGATATTGAGTGGTTGGACCCACGTGGAATCCACGTTGATTTCAAGTGGATTTGTGGTGATTAGCATAAAATGGTAAACAGAATTTCTAATTTGTGGAACTTAACTCTCTGGTGTGACATTGCGTCATTTATCATCCTGAAACCACGCTAGTTATGTGAAAATGTATCGCACATTCTATTTTTATATAATTCGTGGAAAGGCAGCCATGAGAGCACATGAAAAATCGTAGACACATATATAGAAGGTTTAGCTATAGAGTGGTTGAGGTTTTAATGGTTTTAGGACAGCACCTACTGCTGTTTTAATTTTTCCACCAAATTTCCACGTGGGTTCCACGTTGATTCCACGACCAAAAACACGTGGTATCCACGTTACATTTCCACGTGGGTTCCACGTGGATTCCACCACCCATTTCTCACTGGGCAGGAACGAATCAAAATTAATGGAAACTCCGCTGCTCATAGATAAGTTTCGACCCATTACGTTTGACATACTTGTAGAGAGTTTAAAACATCGAGCTTAAAAATCGAATAGCCAGTATTCACCGTTCACCTGTTAGTGGTATAAATATGAGTGCCCTAGCATCTAATGGCGGTAGGCCGAACCTCTATAATTCATTCAACCATGATAAATGCGATGGTGGTTGGCGTAACATGGTGAAACTCCTTCATGACGCACAAAGGTTAAGAAAAGACTTCGCCGTTTCACAAAATAAAATATATTTGCGACCGGTTGGGCAGTGCCAAGGACATAATTAGTGCCGGAGAACACAGCTGAGAATATAAACTCCGATGCAATGACTGCAATTCCTGTTACATAGGAAAAACTGGACGGAATTTCAACATCCGGGCCAAGGAACATCGTTCATGTTTTACTAACAACAAAGAAACCTCACACTTTGCCAAACACCTCTTGGATTCCGACCACACAAGCGATTTCGAACCGATAATCCTACATAAAGAAAACAACGGCCCAAGGCTTGACGCACTCGAGCAGTTGGAAATTTTAGTGGGCCAAACCTCACCCAACATAACATTAGTTAACGAGCAGTTGTATTCTCACTATTCATCACTTTTTAATGTTTTTTCCGAGAAACCATTACGGATGCCACTCACCATTCCATAACACCCCTCCCCGTATTTCGTCATCATACACCAACCCTCGGCTTCCCCGTGCAGTGACCCATCAGCGACGTACTTCCCAAACCTACCTTCCCTTCCCTTACCCCCTCCCCCATTCCCCCCCCCTTTCTCCACCTCCACTCCACCGCCCCTCTAACGCCTTCAAGGGTATAAATTCTATGTACTGATACTTGTAATTGCCAGATGATGATACGCTGTATCGAAACCGGTCGCAAATATATTTTATTTTGTGAAACAGCGAAGTCTTTTCTTAACCTTTGTGCATCATTCAACCATATTTCGTACTCGGAGTGTGGGTCAAAACTAAACCATTCGAAGGTGAAGCACGTTGTCCCTCCGGTGCGGAACATTATCTGCGTTTCATTTCGTCCCAGAGGTTTAGTTTAGTTTCGACCCGAAGTAGTTTTGACTTCAATTTAGCTTCTCTGCCGATTTGGAACTGAACGATTGTTTACGCTGAGAATATTCTTTTCTTCAATTGAGAGCTGTTTTAAGTATGATTCAATTCGAGTAACTTTTTTTCCTACGAAAGAGTGAAACTGAGCACACTTGAATAATTAAAGCGAGCTCTTTATTGCAATAATGGAGAAGGTCATGACATGTGATCATCAACATATGACTTTTGAGTCGATAGTATCTAGTCGAGCGACCTTTTGATTTTTTAATGAACAAATCTGGTCCTGTTTACACATGCATCACCACGTACGAGTTTATGTCCGTTTGCGCGAATGATTTTTGTGGCCCGGTAGGGAAAATTTACGAATGAATGAACCAAATTAGATCAGATTCTATTTTCTGTACATGTATTCGCACAAGTTGGTTGGTTACACGGTACATTTTTGCGTTCAGTTCCGCGTTTGTACATTTAGACATCAACTCGTACTGGTTAATGTAGCGTGTAAACAAGCCTCAAGTCGTTTAGAACCAAAAGGCGCTGTTTTTGAATTTCCAACTTCATAGTTAGGCCAAGGATCAAGAATGGCCTCCGAGGCCATGGATCAGGGTTGATAAAAGTGAGGGAGCAATGCACAATTTAGGTTAAATATATTACAATAAGGGCACACCTTGATGTATTTTTATTTGCACATGTATTCGAATAATTACTTCTATGACGAAATATCACTGCATGCTTGCGGCTGCTCGACTCACTGTAAAGTCAACATTAAGGCCGTGTTCCAATCCACCGTAAATGCGCTCTTGCGCTCTTACCCGCACTTTTGGATCGTCACATTTCGGAAGTGACGTCACGTAGTGCGATTCCAATCCGCACTACGCTCTGCTCCGAAGAGCGCATAATCGAAGAGCACGAGAGGGCGCAAAGATCCACCCTTACTCGCTCTTCAGCCCTTCATTCGGATGGGATTTGATTCGGAGCAATGATTCGGTTCTTTAAATCGTTAATAAGGAATCGAGTGAATATCGAATCCGAATGAATCTTGAATAGATGTGAATTTAAGGGTGTCCAGTGACCGGGAAAGTCGGGAATTATGCATGAATTTTTGATCCACCCCGGAACTGTAGAAACGTTCATATCAAATTCATTTCACAGATAATTTTTCCAGTTCAACGCCCATTTTCTGGTTAAAATGTGTTTGTTGTAGATTTAAGTGCAACAGCTGAGAAGAGTTTTTTCAGCTGCAACGAAACGTGCAATGTCAGACGAGACAACAGAACCGAAATATACTAATATATGTACTCTATCTGAATGAATGTAAATATCTAACTATGTACTCAAGTAAGATTAAAAAAACACGAAGAATAGAATGCCAGGTGACGTCGACATCTAGTTAGGAGTTTGAAGCAGCTCGTCAGCCTTGCTTTGAATAATTTCAATGCTAACAAACGTATTCAATGTGTTAACTAACGTATTTCTTTTCCTTGTAAATACATGAATATGATAATGATATAACATGAAATCACTTCAATGATTTAAAGTCATGTAAGGGATTCGGGTAAAATCATGTAAAAAATTCGTATATATCGCAGTAATCACGTAAGATTAAACTGGGATTTGTAAAATTTCCCTGGAGAAGCTGGAATTATGCATGAAGTTTTCTGCTTTGGCTGGACGCCCTAAATCAGTCGACTTACTGCATTTCAAATATTATGACGGGTACCTATTTACAGTGATTATAATTTTTCATTTTCACTACATCTTTAATAAATTGTTTTCAGATATAAAAACCACTTAAATTTGTCTGAATGTACTACGAAATTGGTTGCCTACACGAAATTAGTAGCCTACAATTGATAAATATGCCGCCTATGCCGTATTTTATTCGTTATAACTTCTGCAATTCCATTTATAAGTACATATAAGCATATATATAAGTACATATATTTATAAGGCAATAAATTATTGCAACACTCACTTCATAACAACAACAACATTGCACTATTTTCTTACCCTCCAAATTTGTTACTCAACTTTTTTCAGTTTCGAAATCTGCCACTTGACAGTGGTGGCACTACTTGCAATAAGAGCAGGAAAGAGCGAAAGAGCCGTTTAGAGCGTAAGAGCGCAAGAGCGTAGAGTGCACCCTATGGATTGGAACACGGCCTAAGACTTTGATGACTCCGAATCCTTCAAATTCACAAATTTATCCATTGAATGAAAAAGTGATCAATTTAAATCATAATAAAAGACTTCCTTAAGCTCCTTGTTAATCAAGTTCGAAGGAGTTTGCAGAATATTTCTCAAGAACCCTGCATGTAGTGTTCTTGAATTTTCTGCTGCTGTAACAAAAGACTAACGTTACCAGCCGCAAAATCTACGAGAGAAAGGACTAGCGCGAGGTATGAGCTGAAGTTTTCTTGATTTCCTCTCGGAGAGAGCTGTAATGCCGTAAGATGTTCCACAGAGTGATCCTGAAAATCGATCGCTTCCCTCCAGCGCTCTGAGTGACAGATTTCCCAGCCCTGTTTGCCTTTTTTCGCATTTTGAATGTGAGTGTCGACGATGTAGACGCCACCTGTCGGATTGTTCATCACGCCGATGATAACGCTGGTGTTTTGTTTGTTGACGGTTTTGGAAAGTTTGAAACGCCAAGGTAGACGTATCGTGGCTGGCGAATTGCTTCAATTTTGCAAATTTGTCGAATTTTCAATGGCTTTTAAAGTAAGGTGATATCATTGCCAATAGGTTCGTCAAATTTCAAGCCCGAGCTATTCTTGATAATGGCCGTGAAACGCTGAAGTGAACGTAATGGCACCGCAAATGTGACATGGTTCACATTGAGTGATTTTCATGAGGTTCTCACTCACTTCACTCATGCAATAACGATGACTGCGTCCGATTCCGCAAAGGATTCGAGGAGGGAGGCTGAGGAGGGAGAGGCTTTTTTATGCCGACTTTGTCTCAAGACGTGTCGAAGTGCGGTCAACATTTTCGCCGTGGATGAGCCACAAGGTTTTCAGCTGTGGGAAACAATTAAGGAGATAATAAAGTTTGACGTGAGTAACTTAATTTCTTTAATGAATAAATTTAACGCGACTTTTTTCGTGCTCGCGCTGAAAGTTTTTTTTTACCTATTCATAAAACAACCATGTACCAAAATTCATTTTATATTAATTCATGCCATGTATGGAATTCGATTCCCCAAGAATTAAAAAATATCTCAGGATTCAATAATTTCAAAAAGTCTTTGTTTTCTTTTTATTTTTATGATAACTGAATTTATATAAGCGTCTGCAACTTGCAATTTTTGGTTTGTATGTTTTTTGTATGGTTTTTGATTTTGTTTCATGTTATTGGAAATCTGTATAAAGGTGGTTGTTTGAGTTGGTTGGTTTAGTGTTTGATGATTTCTTCTTCTTTTTTTTTTTTTTTATGTTAACCTTCTCAGTCTGAGTGTTTATTATTATGTATTTATTTAGGCTCCAAAGGAAAGGATTCCTAGAGCCAATAAAGTTTATTTATTATTATTATTATTATTAAAGTTTTCAATAACATGATCCTTTCTCCCATATATACCTATTCATCCTTACCTTTGCTGCTATTTTCGTCGAAGGTCGATTATAATTGTCATGGTCCTTGAGATTGTCCCTCTAAAAGACGTGGGAACGGAGATTTAAGTTTTGAGGTGCCCATCTGGGTCATCAATGTGTCTTCATTCATTCATGTCGCAAATTAAGGCTTCAGAATACAGAGCTGCATCTATGGATTTTTACTGTTGCTCTGAATTTTTTGAAATTTATTTCTCTCATGACGAGTTATGTAATTTTTTAGTGGCTCTGAAATATTACATCAGGGTTTCCTTTGACCGGGAAAATCGGGAATTATGCGTGAATATTTAGTCCCTTGAATTATTAATGAATTTTGCTCCAACCTGGAAATTCAAATTCATTGCAAATAAAATTTTGCCAGCTCAACACCCTTATTCTGTTAGCCAAAATGTTTTTGTAGTGATTTTAAGTGCTTTAAGCTTTGTAGAATTTTTACAGCCGCATCAAGACGTTGAATATCAGACAAGAAAACATCCGAAATGTTTAGCACTAAACCCTTAACTAGTGACGTGCAATTCTTGTTACACTAACAGTGACGTGCTGTCTGGGAGACCGCAATAAATCAAAAATTCATAAAATATTGCTGCGCCATTTTTATTGTTTTGTTTAATTTTTCTTTGAATGCTTAACTATTCTTAAACTTATATTAAAATTTTCACACTCCCAATACGAACCAATTTGTCATAAAAAATTGTGATTTGAAGCAGGATCAAAAAACTGATGCCAAAAACACTTGAGTATTAATTATTATATTTATGTATCAATATTTCGCCAGATTCAAAAAAGGCCTTAAATGTTAAAGTTGGAAGGCTAAGTAGTAGTAAGTAGCCATGAAATTTATCCCGCTTATTCCTATTCTTGATGCATTCTTAGTAAGTGACGTGAGGTCTCACAGACCGCTAATAGAGTTCAATTGCAAATTTACGGAAATTAATAAATGGAACGTTAAAAATTTTAAGAGTGGGATGTCCTTGTTATGCAAAAATATGAAGCTAACGAGAATTATAGATATTTTGAAATCTTAGTTTTGAAAATGTTCATAATTTTTGAAACGCAGCGGTCTCTCAGACCGCACGTCACCGGTTAAGGGTTAACTCATTTAAGATCCAAACAAGAACAGAAATAGAATTCCAGGTGATGTCAACATCTACTTATATGGTTGAAGCAGTGTCCAGGCCTGCATTGAATAAAATGAAATTTTGTATACAACTAGCTGACCCGTCGAATGCCCTATGGCCTAATTATGAATGGTTTCGATGAAAATTCATTGAAATAAATCCGTGTGACCAGGTCAATCCCATGTACCTAAATTAAATAGAGAAAAATGTTTCTAACAAGCCATTGAAATACTAATTTTTGTAATATCATTGAACTTTTTCGTAATTTGTAATAATAAGACAAAAATTATTAAAATCAGTGCGGCCTCTCTTGATCGTCTGCATCATAGCGGCGCTCATAGCCTCACATCAAGGTCACCTCACACGCCGACAGCAGGAACCAGAAATACGTCACACAGGCTTTTCCCAGCATTCATACTTAGCCGTCTTGTTTTTGCGTGCTTGAAAATTTTCGCCTTTCATTTAATCGCGAAAAGTAGATGTCATTTAAAAATCTAAAAGCATGAAATGCGTACTCCAGGAGTAATAATCTTTCAATTAAGGCAATTAAAAAATAATAGGAAACCACCCTATTATTGTTGCCCATCTATGAACTTTAACCCTTTCACTGCTGTGACCGTACCTTGTACGTCTGCACGGCAGACTGCTGTGAACGTACTTTTTCTTCTTCCCTGCCATGCGGTCAGCACTTTCATACAAGTACTCCGAAAGGTTGTTAATCCGGGACCCTTTCCTCGACGAGCTCACCCACACAGGACCGTCTCCTCGACCCTACCAGCGGAGGGCCTCCCTCCCGAAAAGTGACCGCTCTGACTGCAATTTGAAAATCAACCAAGCAATCCGATCATCATAAAATGATTGTTTTCATCGCACTCCTGCCAATCAAGCATTCAAGTACGTCTTTGAACTGTGTTTCTGCAATGAATAACGAATTTGTAAACTTTGCTAAAATAGCCATTTTCCCGTGGTCCGCAGCCACGCTTTTAGCAAAGTTAACAAAATCGTTATTTTTCATCGCGGAAACACAGTTTAAAGACGTACTTGATTGCTTCATTAGCAGGAGTGCGATGAAAATAATAATTTCTTGATGATCGGATTGATTCATTGTTTTTCTAATTGCAGTCTGAGCGGTCCCTTTTCGGGAGGGAGGCCCCCCCTACTGGTTGGGTTGATGAGACGGTCCTGCGTGGGTGAGCTCGTCGAGGAAAGGGTCCTGGATTAGCAGGGTTGATTGATTTAAATCACTTTGATTTAAATCGCATTTAAATCACTTGATTTTTATTTAAAAAACTCAGGTGATTTAAATCATAATGTGATCTATATGTTCGATTTTTAAAGAGTCAAAAAGAAAAGGAAGCTGCAAGTGCATAATTTTCATTTTTATTCCTTAATTAATACAATGAATCGACAGTTATCGGCACAATGGTGGCTCTTAAATAGAAATGATACTGTAGGAATGCATTTAACATGAGAATTTAATAAAATGGCTTTGGTTAGAATACTAGTGCATCCGTTGAAAAAAAATTGTTTTCTGATTTAACTTCTAAGCGTAGGCACCATACAAAGTTGCAATTACAGAATTTTTCTAAAATTCATATGCTTTAGAACCGCATAATATGGTACATTTGATACTTCCAATGTCAATTTTATATTATGCTGTGGTAATTTTAATTTGATACCATTGGCATTTCCATAGTTCTCTCCCCTGATTGACTAAATGTTGTATCAAGTTTAGAGTATGTTGCCTCTTATTGTTTTTGCAAACGATCATTCTCCAATATGCTGCTCAAATAGTTAGTTTTGCAAATAACTGAATTTTTGATGAATGGAGAATCATAAAAACTCATTTAAATCAACAAAATCCGATTTAAATAAAAAAAATCAACAAAAATGATTTTTTTGAAAAAAATCGTGATTTTTATCAACCCTACGGATTAGGGAACCTTCGGAGTGCTTTAGGCAGGCAACTACTCGAATGGCAGGGAGGAAGAAAAAGTACGTTCACAGCAGTCTGCCGTGCGAACGTACTAGGCACGTTCACAGAAGTGAAAGGTTTAAAGCTGATTTATCGCTGCCCATCTATGAACTTTAAATTATGATTTGTTTGAACACGTTATCACTCTGATTACAAATGCATTTTTTTCTCATCAGGCGAAGGAGGATGAAGCGCTGCCGGAGACCATTTGCGAGGAGTGCAGGGGGAAAATTCGTGACTTCAGGGACTTCCAGGCCATGTGCATTCGGTCGAGGCACGAATTCGTCTCGAGGCTGTTGGCGGCCAAGGGGAACAAGGTGAGACAACGTTGCGTTGCGTCCAGACCAAAAAAAGCTGAGGCAGCGCTGTGTACAAGGCAGGGTTGATAAAAATCATGATTTTTTTCAAAAAAATAATTTTTGTTGATTTTTTTGATTTAAAACAGATTTTATTGATTTAAATCGAATTTTATTGATTTAAATGAGATTTTTATGATTCTCCATTGCGCTGCAACAAACGAGAAAAACTCTTTTACACCACATCTACGGACTACACCGCAAACCAACTCAATAGGCCTGTACAGTAAAACCTCTTTGTATCGTAATGGAAGGGACCAAAATTTGGACATTTATTGGGCTGAATTCAACACGTTGCGTACGAATGGCGAGAATTTTTGTCATTTTTTTCCCGAACGTTCCGGACGGATGACAAAGATTCTCGTCATTTAGGTGCGTTAACCAGGGTTGATAAAAATCATGATTTTTTTGAAAAAAATCATTTTTGTTGATTTTTTGATTTAAATCGGATTTTATTGATTTAAATGAGATTTTTATGATTCTCCATTCATCAAAAATTCAGTTATTACCAAAACTAACTATTTGGGCAGCATATTGGAGAATGATCGTTTGCAGAAACAACAAGAGGCAACATACTCTAAACTTAATACAACATTTAGTCAATCAGGGGAGAGAACTATGGAAATGCCAATGGTATCAAATTAAAAATTACACCAGCATAATATAAAATTGCCATTGGAAGTATCAAATGTGCTATATTATGCGGTTCTAAAGCATATGAAGTTTAGAAAAATTCTGTCATTGCAACTTTGTATGGTGCCTACGCTTAGAAGTTAAATCAGAAAACAATTTTTTTTCAACGGATACACTAGTATTCTAACCAAAGCCATTTTTTAAAATTCTCATGTTACATGCATTCCTACAGTATCATTTCTAATTAAGAGCCACCATTGTGCTGATAACTGTCGATTCATTGAATTAATTAAGAAATAAAAATCAAAATTATACACTGACAGCTTCCTTTTCTTGACTCTTAAAAAATCAAACATATAGATCGCATTATGATTTAAATCACCTGATTTAAAAAAATAAAAATCAAGTGATTTAAATCAATCAACTCTGGTACAAGGTGTGATCAAAAAAAGACCGTGCTGATTTTATGCTGCTCATACTGTTCGACGGATCGAAAGAAACAAAAAGCGCCATCTTGCCACATATCTGATGACTAAAGGGTCATTCCATTTCAAATCAACCAGGCCATGACACCCACGGACTCGGATTTTCATGAAACTTGCCATGGTCATACATTCTGGTATTCAGGCGGTCCTCGACTTTCGTACAATTCGCACTTTCGTACATTCAAAATTGACACCTTTTACTTGACTTTCGTACGCTAAATTCGGACTTTTGGACGTTGGTCTGTAATTTTTTTTTAAATTCCCGCGATGTTTATTGCGCATCCCAACATTCAATTGTTTCAAGTAACAGTATATGCGAACAATACGAACGTATATAATGAAGGGAATTGTTGGTAGTTGACTCTTATCTAGGTGATTTATTTGGGAGAGAGACTGCCTGCTATAGGCTCCTTCATCAAGAGAAGAAGAAAGCCTTCATTGAAGAGATTTTTCAAAAAAGTTGACTACACATCATCAAATAGCTTTCAATAAAACTAGTAAGATCTTCTTTCTAATTGTGTTTTTTCGTTTGAGTGCTGTTTAATTCATGTAAACCTTCAGCAACGATATTGCACGAAATATCACACGAATTCCGTTTGTCTTTCGTCTTTTTTTAAAAACATGCGAAATATACGTGATCACGAATGTCACCTGCCAAATGTCGAATTTTGGTGTAAAAATTAAAAGGTATCCAGAGTGCGGGTTCAACAACTACATTTTGTTATGCTTCTTGATATGTCCTTTTATTTATAGTGGATGTAATAAGTGGAATGTCAACTTAAACGCCAAGAGGAAGTTTCACTCGATAGCCAACGGAGTTCTTGTTTTTTAAACTTTTATTTGCATTTTCTGCGTATTTTCGAAAGAAATTAGATGATTTGAGGAGTTTCATAAGCTTATTATTAAAATTAAGTCAATTGAAATGAATTCCGTGAAAAAAAAGGTTTCGGTACGTATATTCCGCTCTTTTGGAACGTAACCCCTAATTAGTATGGAAGTCAATGGTTCGACTTTCGTACATTCGACTTTCGTATAAGTTTTCGGGAACGCATTGTGTACGAAAGTCGGGGACCGCCTGTATACGTGTACAGTAGGGAAAAGGTTAATGAACCCTCTAGGAGTAGTGATGGGTACTGTGCAAGTGAGTCAGTTCAAATGCGTGACTCAGCAGATAGAGCTCAGGGAGGCAAGAGAGTCTTAGGGCAGGCGCACACTAGCGTGACCACGACCAGTAGCCCACGACCAGTTTTAGCATTGCAACAAATGGAGCGATGCGCACTAGGCCAAGTGCGACTCGTTGGTCGGACCCGAGTCGTCCGACCAAAATTTTTGAATTTGGTCGTCCCCGACTCAGCGGTCGTTGCGGCCAGAAATTACACACATTCTCATGGCGTGCCACACACTGACTCCGACTTCACTCTTACCCGATCATACTAACCGATTGCTATCGTGGGTGTGGTCGTGGTCATGCTCTGGTCGGAAGGTGTGCACCAGAGATCTGTCGTGGTCGTGGTCGCGCTAGTGCACGCCTGGCCTTAATTGGTGAGTCGCGACTCCCTCCCCTCAGCACACGACTCCCTCCCCTCAGCACACGACTCCCTCCCCTCAGCACACGACTCCCTCCCCTCAGCACACGACTCCCTCCCCTCCGCAGAACGCACACGACTACCTCCACAGTCACTGTGTGGGTTGGAGTCATGAGTGGTAGAAGTTGGCTCCATGCGCACACAGCTCCCTTGGTGCTCAATGTGTGCTGGAATTAACAATCGTGAGAAAGATCCACAGAGAAAAAAATCATCCGCCTTGACCGGGATTCGAACCCGGAGTGTCCAAATATATTTTAAATTTATGCTTCAGTGAATGCAGCGTCCCATATGAGGGATTGGAAAGAGTTCCGATCTAACCTTCGCATGCGCCATTGCACTGCGATGCTTGTTATACTTATGAACCATTTTGTTTAAAAGCTCTCATAGGGGTTATGCATCAGAATTGCAATTTCAGCAGCGGAAAAGCAACATGGGACAGGCACATAGTGTGACTCTTAAAAAGAGATTGAACAACCATCAGGAGTATCTCAACGCCATGTGATAACAAGCACGTCAAAAGTGACTTCGATGATTAAAATAATACACCCTTGGCCCTCCATCATCCCATGCATCTGATATTTTTTTTCCTTTCAATACACGTTACACCAGAACAATAGGGTAGTTTCCTTCATCAAATAAAACGAAAAGCATTGATTGCGATTCGTTACCCACCATTACTGTATTCATAATATACAAATTTTTTGGTTTTAGAAATACCGGTTTACACGAATGGCAATGGTCCATTTTTATCCTCATTTGAAAAGGGCCAGGTTGGCGCCCATGCGAAGCCACTCCACGTGACGTCACAGGGACCTAGTTTCTATACGAGAAGATAGGAGTTATACATCATCTGAGGTTACCAATGCATGCATAAGGCACAGAGCTCAGTGAAACATGTCTTAATAATCACTTATTAAAACTGGCTAAGGTCGGAAAGTTTCCTTCGTTTGATAGGGTATTAACCTTTTCGCGCCGAGCTCCTTTGCAGGAAGTTGCTTTTGGCTCTACGAAGGGTTTGAGATTTTCTTTTTCGCCCCGTACGGAGTTTTTTTTCGGCTTGGGACTGACCAGGTAGTCACTACCTCCCCTTACTGAGCAAATATAATCCTCGACCCTTCTCCCCGAAGGCAGCCCATCCCGGCGTACTTTTGCGGTCAGTTTATTGTTACCAGTGCAATTTTAATAATTTGATTGTTACTGTTGCATTAAATGTCAGTTCATCAATGTATTTCTTTCATTTTGCAATTCCTGTAGAACTATTAAACGAAGTTCTACGGTTATTTTTAGGGTTTTCAGGAAAACGGCACTATATCATAGCCAAATGAGCTTTTCCGAGAAGAGTGAGGTTATCATCTTCCACGTACATATTTCAGTAGGAGAATACTTACACCAATGAGAGTACTTACAATATGAGAGTAATTACCTGGGTAGAGCAGTTCTTATTCCTGCAATGGTATGGAATGCTTCTCACAACATGTGTCTACGTAAAACATTCCCTATTGGTACATTAAATTTACGAATTTTTAGGATATGCATTAATCAGTATTTATAGCGAAATTCGTTTATAATACCTTTGCATTCAAAGGTTGGTAAGAGGTTATTAAAAAATGCCGCTGCAATTTTGGCTCACGACAAAGAACTGAGAGAATCAAATTTTATTACATTACGAGGGCTTTTTTGTTCATAGAAGTTAAATCGGATATTCTATTGAATTTCACCACAAATGTACACTTAGAATGTAGCTAACAGAGTAACGTATATTTTTGGATGTAAATCATTACAATATCGCTCCTATAAACTTGCTTGTAAGTTATAAAAATAACAATTAAAGATCTAACCTTAGCGTCTCCAAAAATTGTTCTAGGTGATGATCAACTCTGTTAATATGAACGCTAGAATTCCGTTTAAAATTTGGAACCAATCAGCAGAAGATCCAGAATGTAATTCCTCGCATTGGTTTTCAATAAATACAACATGAACGTTTTTAGTTATTTTAACTCGTAAACAAATAAGTGACCATGAGCACCTTCCTTGAGGGGGACACTGAGAGCCGGAATGGGCCAATGTAATCCCCACACGGACAATAGGAAAGGGTCGGACCTCTCGCGCCGAGGGACCCTAATGGCGGTTGGGACCCACTTGGCATGCTTGACCGCGAAACCGTGAAAACACGGCCTTTGGCCTTTTCCTTCGAAAAATTCAAGCCGTGAAAAGCCGGCCTTCCATCTTTAGCAATAGAAAATTCAGGCCGTGAAATCACGTCCTGCGTAGGGAAGAGGTTAATAATCCTTATTTAAGCCAAGCGCTACCAGCCAGCAGGGTACTCAGCTACCCGCTAGCAGCCTGCGTCGTAGCGCTCAACTCGCCTCAAGGTCACCTCACAGGGCGGCAGCGGGAACCAGAAATACGCCACACGGAGAGATTTCCCGGCATTCATACTTAAGCGTCTCGTTTTCGCATGCTTGAAAATTTTCACTTTTCATTTATTCGCGAAAAATAGATACCGTCATCTAAAAATCTAAAAGCGTGAAATACGTACTCCAGGAGTAATAATCTTTCGATTTGGGCAATAAAAAAATAATAGGAAACCATAGGAGGGATTGAAACGAAACAAAAGCGCCATCTTGCCACGTATCTGACAACTAAAACGAGTGGTGTTGTAGGAATAGAAGGACCAACAACTTTGCCATTTCCACATGGTAATTTATTGACACCGACCATGGTTTCGTTTCAGAGTAGCATTATCAAGGTGAAAATTCAGGCAAATTGACAGTATATATAGCAGAAGGTTGGGTAGGGAAAATTAGTGGAAGCCGTTGATTAGGGGGAGGTAAGTGTTGGGGTTGGAGCTGCGTTTGGCATCACTGTGGGTGGAGGGGTGGATGAGTAAGGGGGAAAGTGGAGGATTCATCCATAGGGCGGATCGGAAAAATCAATTTTTTTCAAATCTATCTGGCCCAATGAAAAAAAGTTGTGGGACCGATCAAAAATAAGGCCTGAAAAATTTGAGACCTCTACGTGAACCCCTGACCCTAGCTGAAATGCAATTTAGGGGGGGAGGGTCAAAATTCGAAAAATATAATATTTTATGGTCAATCCCTATAGATTTTGCCGAGTTACTGCACTTTCAGGGCAATAATTTCGTGCATTTTGACTTATCTGCCACCGTTTAGCCACAAAATGCCTAATTTGAGTCCGCGCCCGCGAAGAAAATATTCCAACGCCCACGAAGCGTCGCGGATACAACAGCAGCAAGCTGATCCCGTCCCCTCCCCGCTCGCTTCTCCCCCTCCCACGCCTCGAATGCAGCAAAATTCATCCCGCGTGTACTGCTAGGAGAGCGTTCATCTTTGATAATATAAATCGGAAGATGGTAGAAGGTAAAAAAGGATGCGTAGTTAGACGACTTGTACCTTATTTGGTGCCTCTTCGGTGTTAAACGAATCGATGTTACCAACGTTTAGAGAAGTGATGAAATATTTTTAGATCCGCGAACGCAGGAAAAGAGCCTACGTTCTATGAAGACGCCTCTCGAGTGGCTATGAAGGTATGGGAACTTAGGATATGCACTTCTATTCGGTATTGTCCGACAGCTGTGACTAAATGGATATTGGGTGAAGAAAATTTCAAGCAAATCGTTTATCGCACCTTTGCTTCGCGATAATGTCAAGTCTTTTAAAGTTCGCGTGAGAAAAAAGGCAAAGCGGCAGGCGTTTCAGGTTTTTCGTTTCTGGGCGGTAATACCGTCAGTCTACACAAAGTGTAAAACCGTGTGTATAATGTTAATTGCGATTACGGTTTTAGCAAATTTTTGCATCAGAGACATTTCCACGAAAATGTCCAAGAGAACAATGTTCACAATAATTTTGGTTACTGTTACTGCGACGATGCTTCAGCGATGATGATGCCCAGGCGACGCCCGCCCACCTCAATTCGCAATTAAAACCATCTCTTCAATTTCATAATCCCAGTTGGCCCACCCTCGTTCATTTCCACCATTTTGATTTCGCTCCTGACCGGTCCGAAAAGAAATTCTCGTAGCGAATGTAGCGCCTATAAAAGTGCCTATATTAGCGCCATAGCCACCGGTGCTCCGGAGCACCATCTGTAGCGTCTGGTAGCGGAAGTAGCATTCATTGGACCGCACCCCATAGGGAAGCCGAAAAGCAAATGCGGGATGATACAAAAATGAAGAAGGATTTACGTCACTGCTGCTATTGTCGTTGATGAAGACAGGAACTCGCATTTATGCCATAGTTTTGGCATTCCCATCGTAAAAAATGCCCCAGATATGATACGCTAAAATTTTTTCGCGTAGGAATTGTGAGGTCTAGGAGCCGATATTCACTTTTTACATTGTTTTTTATGGGGTTTTACTGTTAAAACGAAGGCTTCTTCGCTTCTCCTGCTTGCCGGTGAGTCGGTGTGACGTCCCACCCGACGAATTGGTGCTGCACCGATCTGTTTGGAGGTACAGTGAGTCCTCGTTTAACGTCACTTACCGTTCCTGAAAAATGTGACGATAAACGAAATGACGTTAATCGAAGCATAATATCCCGTAAGAAACAATGTAAAAAGTGAGTATCGGCCCCTAGACCTCACAATTCCTGCACGAAAAAAATGTTAGCGTATCATATCTGGGGCATTTTTTACAGTGGGAATGCTAAACTATCGCATAAATACGAGTTCCTGTCTTCATCGACGACAATAGCAGCAGTGACTTAAATCCTTTTCCATTTTTGTATCTTCCAGCATTTGCTTTTCGGCTTCGCTATGGTGGTTGCCCGGGCAAGCGCCGCCTCGGCATCATCATCGCTGAAACATTGTCGCAGTTACAGGAACCAAAATTATTGTGAACCCGGCAAAAAAAGTGACGACAAAAACTCCGAGTTCTAAACGGAAAAATGCCTTGAAATCACTTTTTAGGTTCCTGAAAACCATTATGTCAAGTAAAACCATTCGCACCTACCTAAGAATTCATTTTGCAGAAATTTTTGCTAAAACCATAATCGCAATTAAGAATAAACACACCGTTTTACACTTTGTTTAGACTGACTGTATTACCACCCACAAAACGAACAACCTGCGACGCCCACCGCTTCGCCTTTTTTTTTCGTGCGAAATTTAAAAGGCTTGACGTTATCGTGAAGCGTAGGTGCGATAAACGAATGACGGTCTCAAAATTTTCGTGACGTTATCGCGAAATGGCGTTAAACCGGGTGACGTAGAACGAGGACTCACCGTACCTTCAATTAAAAAAAATTTCACAATTAAACCTTTTTTGCATAGCATACATTGACCTACACTCCAAGAACTATTTTAACATATACAGTAAAACTTTGATTTTACGCAGTTGGAGGGACCGAAATATGGGCACTGTACAGAATACGGCCCCTGAGACGGTCTGGTTGGGAGCTGCGATGATTTGGGATGGAACGACCTGTCGAGGATTGCTTGAGCAGAGTTCTACGGTATTATTTTTTTTTTCTTGCAGGATGAAGTCCTCAGGGCCTACCTTCGTGAATCATGCGCTTCAAGTAAAAGCGATGCCATCCAGATGGCATTGGCATCTGTCACTGCAGAGTGGGAGATGGAGGAACGGATGGAGAAGACGGCAGGGGAGTCGCGAGGTGCAATTGGAAAGTCGGCTGGTGAAGACGTAACGTCGACGCGGGAACCTGTGCTCCCTCCACCTCCTCCTACTGGGGATATCGCTTCCGTAAGCAACAATTCTCAGGGGAAATCGAATTCGAACTTAACAACCAGCTAGAGCATTGAAGCTTTACACAGTAAAACCTCTTTGCATCTTAATGGAGGGGACCAAAATTTGGGCAATTTGATGTATGGAGGTTCACTATAGAGAGGTTTTAGTGATAGGCACCATTTTTTCATATCTTCTGTCTTTAAAACCATTATATTTATGTGTTTAAACAAATATGCATGCATTAGTGAACATATATTCGCTACTGCATGATTTTTACCATGATTCGAGAGAAAGAGATGTGATCTCCCTTAATTGAACAGTCACTCAAAATGATTAGGATAGTTGGATACCTTTATTCTTATTTACTGTTAGGTATGCTCCCATATTGAACAAAATGGCCATCCCTAACGATTAACGTGAAAATAACAGCACATTAAAGGTGTATGAGAAAAATAAACGTGAAACATTTATCGCTGAAAATTTCACTCCATGTACGCAATCGTGGCTGCATTAATGGTCTCTAGTTGTCACTGTACGATTTACAGAGGTAGTTAGGCTCTCTCAGGGGGGTCTCCTTGGTATGATTAGTGGAGGTTTTACGAGATAAAGACGTTCACTACATAGAGGTTTGCTTATAAATTTACATGTGAATCTGACCGGGCCGTAGGGGTGGTATGAAGTATGGAGGTTTACGATGTAAAGAGGTTCACTATATAGAGGTTTTACTGTATATTGGTCAGAACTGGATGACAATGCAATTTACTTACTCCTTTAACCACTATCGGAACAGTATTTCGACTAATTTTTAGGAATAAAAATTAAATGTGGAGTTCCAAAAATGGTCACTGAAATGCAGGCGCTGCAGTCATGATAGCTGTATTTAACTGACTTTAGAACGTAATAATCACAGCAATATCCGCCGTGGTATAGTTGTTATAAAATGCGACTGCTATGCGGGGTAATCCCGGATGGAGACTCTCGGAAAGCGTTTTTGTTTTATATCAGCTCAAGTTGACTGTGGAGGAAGCGTCCGGTGCAATTGGAAAGTCGGCTGGTGAAGACGTAACGTCGACGCGGGAACCTTTGCTCCCTCTGCCTCCTCCTACTGGGGATATCGCTTCCGTAAGCAACAATAGGGTAGTTTCCTTCATCCAAGAAAACGAACGGCATTGATTGCGATTCGTTACCCACCATTAGTGTATTCATAATACACAAATTATTTGGTTTCTGAAATACCGGTTTTGACGAATGGCAAGGGTCAAATTTTATCCTCATTTGAAAAGGGCCAGATTGGCGCCCATGCGACGCCACTCCACGTGACGTCACAGGGACCTAGTTTCTATACGAGTAGATACCAGATAGAGATTACCAATGCATGCATGAGGCACAGAGCTCAGGGAAACATGTCTTAACAATCCCTTATTAAAACTGGCTAAGGTCGGAAAGTTTTCTTCGTTTGATAAGGTATTAATAAACCTTTTTTAAGCCAAGCGCTACCAGCCAGCAAGGTACTCAGCTACCCGCTAGCATCCTGCGTCGTATCAGCGCTCAACTCGCCTCAAGGTCACCTCACAGGGCGGCAGCGGGAACCAGAAATACGCCACACTGAAAGGTTTCCCGGCATTCATACTTAAGCGTCTCGCTTTCGCGCGCGTGAAAATTTTCACTTTTCATTTAATCGCGAAAAATAGATACCTTCATTTAAAAATCTAAAAGCGTGAAATACGTACTCCAGGAGTAATAATCTTTCGATTTAGGCAATAAAAAAATAATAGGAAACCACCCTATTCTCAGGGGCAATCGCATTCGAAAGAGGAAGAGTCTATAAGTCTGAGTGTTCAGATTGTAAGTGTGAACGCTAGTTTGTTGTGTGTGATTACAAGGGGGTCATTCCATGCCAAATCATCACAGAAAAGTGGACTTTTCAACCCGACCGTCTCAGATTTGCTTGAAATTTGGTAGGAAGTTGAAGCACATGAAACTGTGCCCATACACAAAATTTTAACCTTCAGCCATACACGGTTTTCATACAGCAGGGTTGCAAACATGACAAAAAATGCAAAATTTTCCTCCGCATGCTCTACAAAAATAAATCATAACTTAGGTAATAATTGCGGTAGAAACTTCCTGTTGGTCTCATTTTAAAGTTAAAGGAATATGGTTTCTGTAAAAAATATTAGATTTTAAGATACCGATTTTTTTTATTCCGAGGTCACACCATGTGACCTTTGACCTCGAGTATCTAAAAAAATGTATCTTAAATTTTATTCGGAAAAATATATGTTAAAAAGTTAAATGCATTCTATCTTTGGTATAAATTTCATTTTGGGATGGCTTTGGGAACAGGAGTAAAAAAATTATTGAATTATGAGTGAAAATAATATCCCCTATGAAAAAGTTGTACACAAGTTCTAAACAGGCTGTGTACAATGTACACATTTTAGGTACATTTATATGCTTTTGTATATTAAAGCCTACATGAGTACATTGTATACAATATACTCAATTTCCATTTTGGATGTGTACAATGTCATTTTATGTACATTTGCATAAAAATGAACTCATTGTATATGCATATATTGTGTGTCCATAAAATGTATACAATGTACGGTAGTGCATATTGTATACAAAACATACATTGCATACAAATTGTGATAAGCCAAATTTTTATACAACATACACATTTTTTATACCATTTGTGCATCCACACCATAACCTGGAAATCCTTTGTACATTGTGTACAAATTGTACGCTAAATTTTCATTTGACATTTTATGCTCTTCCTGTATAAAACATCCATCACACAAGTTCAACATTCTCTAGCTCTCTCTCTTTCTGTAAGTGCACTACTAGTCTGGTAAGCAAGCTCAAGTCTTGCTCGAGCTTCTGTGGAGTTCACGTGTGTTTCAAGGGACTACTTAGTGTGTATAATAATTGACAACTTAAATAAGTGTGTGGTAATGGATAAGAAGCCCAAGGGCTTAAGGGGATCGGGTTGGTGTGGTGGCTAGAGTGTTGGCTTCCCACCCGGCGGGCCTGGGTTCAAATCCCGGCAGCGGCAGAGAATATTCAAAGACCGCCCGATCCCTGCTTGAATATTGTGTGGAGGACATTTCAAGCGCAACACTCCGTCCGTCACTCCGTCCGTCGGATGGGACGTTATGCCTTTGAACCCTTGGCGCCTTTCGTTAAGAGCAGGCTAATACAGGCGGTCCTTGACTTTCATACATTCGACTTTCGTACAATTCGCACTTTCGTACATTCAAAATTGACACCTTTTACTTGACTTTCGTACACTAAATTCGGACTTTTGGACGTTGGTCTGTAATTTTTTTTAAATTCCCGCGAT